>NC_141549.1:46080833-46431666 GCF_021556685.1 Rattus norvegicus
TTCTCCTTTCATTGGTGCCCAACAAAGCCATCCTCTGCTACATATGCAGTGAGAGTCATGGGTCAGTCCATGTATAGTCTTTGGGTAGTGATTTAGCCCCTGGAAGCTCTGGTTGGTTGGCATTGTTGTTCTTATGGGGTTGCAAGTCCCTTCAGCTCTTTCAATCCTTTCTCTAATTCTTCTAACGGGGGTCCCAATCCCAGTTCAGTGGTTTGCTGCTAGCATTTGCCTCTATATTTGACATGCTCTGGCTGTGTCTCTCAGGAGATATCTATATCAGGCTCCTGTCAGCAAGCCCTTCTTAGCTTCATCAATCTTATCTAGTCTTGGTGACTGTATATATATGGGGCACATGTGGAGCAGGCTTTGAATGGCTGTTCCTTCAGTCACTGCTCCAAACAATGCCTCCATATCCCTTCCTATGAATATTTTTGTTCCCTCTTTTAAGGAAGCATCTGCACATTGGTCATCCTTCTTCTTGAGCTTCATGTAGTCTGTGTATTGTATCTTGGGTGATTCAAGCTTTTGGGCTAATATCCACTTATCAGTGAGTACATACCAAGTGTGTTTTTCTGTGATTGGGTTACCTTACTCAGGATGATATTTTCTAGTCCCATCCATTTGCCTTTGAATTTCATGAAGTCATTGTTTTTCATAGCTGAGTAGCACTCCATTGTGTAGATGTACCACATTTTCTCTATCCATTCCTCTCTTAAAGGGCATCTGGGTTCTTTCCAGCTTCTGGCTATTATAAATAATGGTTCTAACATCTAAAATGCAGGAGTCTGCACTGTTGGTTGGTACACCAAGCTTCCCAGTGACAAAAAGCATTAGAACTCAGTTGCATCTATATTATCTTAAGCAAGTTGTAAAACATGTAACAGTGTAGAAAACAGGTACACTGAATCCTACCTTCAGAGTCCCATGTCTGGTCCTCAGCAAAATAATGATGAGAGACATAGGTCAGCTGCCAATGTGTTTGCTTACACTCTTAGGGTTTCATTGCTGTGAATAGACACCATGACCAAGGCAACTCTTTCAGAGGCAAACATTTAATTTAGGCTGGTTGATAATTTCAGCGGTTTAGTCCATTATCATTGTGGTAGGAGTATGGCAGTGTACAGGTAGACATGATGCTGAAGGGACTGAGAGCTCTACATCTTGACCTGAAGGCAGCTAGTAGGAGACTCTCTTCTGCAGGTAGTCAAGTGTAGGCTCTCTTGTGCACTGGGTGGAGGCTGAGCATAGGAGGCCTCAAAGACAACCTATATAGTGTTGTACTTCCTCCAACAAGGCTGCACCTTCAATATAGCTGTCTCCTGAGAGGCTCTGCCAGAGCATGACAAACACAGAGTCGGATGCTCGAAGTCCTGCTATTGGAGGAGTTAGAGAAAGAATTGAAGGAGCTGAAAGTGTTGTAACCCCATAAGAACAATAATACCAACGAACCAGAGCTCCCAGGGAATAAACCACCATTCAAAGAGAACACATGGACAGACCCATATAAGGCAGAAGATGACCTTGTTGGGCACCAATGGGAGGAGAAGCCCCTGGTCCTGTCAAGGCTGGGTCCCCCAGTGTAGGGGAGTAATAGTGCAGGGAGGCAGGAAGGTGTGGGTGGATGGGTGAGGAACACACTCATAGAGGGGGGAGGGGCTATAGGATAGGGGTTTATGGATAGGAAACTGGGAAAGAGGATAGCATTTGAAATGTAGATAAAAATATCCAATAAAAAAGGAAAAAATAATAAGGCTAAACCTTCTCCAATAAGGCTGTACCTCCTAATAATGTCACTTCCCACTGCTCAAGCATATTCAAACCATCACACCTAATAAGTGTCGCGCGCCCAACGTCTCGCCAGCAGGAACTACGCGCAGACACCAGGATCCTTCTGCAGCAAAGCGTTTATTACATCTTGAAGAGGAGAGAGCGAGCCCCAGAATGGCGCTGCTTATATACACCCTAATGTGGCATGTCCACGCCTGATTGGTTGTTTACCCATGATCTCATCAGGCACGCCCCGGAGTGGGCAAAGACCTGGCATGAAGGCACTCTTGCACATGCGCACAGTTAACTTCCTGAAAGGAAGTCGGCTGGCGCGGCGAAGGCTGGCGCCATCTTGTAATGGCGGAGGCTATCCTGGCCTTCCACGTGGGGCGCTGTGGAAGCCAGCGCCATCTAGCGGTGGTGAATGTTATTGCGGCCCTCTACAAATAAGCATGTTAACCTGCGTTTGATCAATAGAATTCACATAAAGAAAGCCAAGGGTGGGGGAACATGCTTGTAATACCAGTACTGTGGACTCTGATACCCTCAGATTTCAGTGTTCCCCAAACATCCAACAGAGCCTACTTGGGAACTTTCAGACCAGTGAGAGACATTGTCAAAACAATATGTAGATAACATAGCAGGTTGCCAAGTGACTTGCTTGAGTCTCTGTTGGATAACACAATGAAGCCAAACTACAACCACTGAGGCTCCCAAAGCTCCACATCTTAGCCACTTTGAATCCATCAGGTCAGGTTTTCCTATAATTGACAAGTAACTGACAATTGACAATTGACAATTGCCTCTGTAACTGAGATAATAGCATCTTGCACAAAACATCAGGGGAAATTGACCATTAGATTTTAGACTCTGAATCCAGCTACTCCTGTATTCACTGTTCTCTAGTCCAGTGCCTGGATCCCAAGGCATCTGACAAACATGCCTGAATTTCTCTTACCATGGCTGAACAGGTGAATGAGATCTTACATTGCATTACACAGAGTAGGCATTTCCTTAAATATTTTACAAAGCTCTACACATTTATGCTGTTTTTCAGCAAAAGAAGATTCAGCTATGAGTGTGCTGGTAAATCAGCTATTAATTTTGCTAAAGCAGAAAAACTCATTTTTGAAAGTCCATTAACATAACTAGGAAAGCCTTGATATTAATCAGAAACACAAATTTAAAAAAAGTGTCTTTGCTAGAGTGTACTTTCCAACAGCTCTTGAGCAAACCTGTATTTTAACAGGATTTTGACCTGTATTCTCTGAGTGAAGTCACTGGTTATATGTAGGGCCTCACTTTAGCATGGTCATGGATATTAGACTACGTAGACAGAGGTATTTCAAAATAAATTACTGCTATGCCATAGCTATTTTCAAGTGACATACAGTTAAGTGGCTATATGCTACTTCCAGTTCATCAACAAATTGTAGGTGTAGTGGCTATAGTCCTGTTTTACAGAGTTCAGAACATCATCCTATACAATAATTTTTTCCATCTGCTATTTTTCTATCTTCTATAAAACTGGAGGTGATTCCCACTCAACTCAGACATCTTCCTTCCTGTTTGCGAGAAATTATAATCTCTTTGTTGTGTTTCCAAGACTTCACCTCCACGTATACCCAGCTTCTCTTGTAGACCCTTTGGAACACCATGGAAAAAAGCACTATTTCTTAGGCAAAGGAATTAAAGGAATCTTGGAAATTTTAATAGATCAGAGAAATAAACAAAATACCACAGAAAACAACATATCAAATTGTTGTGTCAAAAATAAGTTTATATTGGAGAAGGACATTGAAATTGTTTCTTTGATTTTGTCAACCAACACTGTGTTGTTCTGTGATCAGAAAGAGAGAGTAATAGTTTGAGATAGGACTTGGCTCCTGTGTACCTTCTCAGAAACAGGGTATAAATGACTCCTGTGCACCTCCACTCTAAGAATGTAGCTGGTCCTTCTCAGCTTCCTCCAGCTTTTCCCTAATTTAACCAGAGGGGCTAGCAGCTTCTGTGCATTGGTTGGTGCACATATCTGAATCTGACTCTTTCAGCTGCTTGGTGGATCATTTGGAGAGCATTCATGATAGGTCCCTTTTTGAGAATGCCCCATAGCCTCAGTAGTGGTGTCAGGTCTTGGGACCTCCCCTTGAGCTGGATACCACTTTGGGCATGTAGCTGGACCTTCTTTTCCTCAGACTCTTATACAGTTCCATCCCTTCATTTCTTTCAGACAGGAAGAATTATGGGTCAGAGTTTTGATGGTGGTATAGTAACCCTACCCCTCACTTGATGCCCTGTCTTTCTGCTGGTGGTGAGTTGAAAAAGTTTCCTCTCCCCATTGTAGGGCATTTCATCTAAGGTCCCTCCCTTTGAGTCCTACTACTGTTGTTGTAAAATTATAAAAAATGGCTTTCTTTTACCCCCACTAGATCCAGCACTGGAGTGCCCCAAGATATCTGCTAGATATCTTGCCAGAAGCACACATTCCAATCCCGTGGTGGCCCACTGTCTCTGCTGCCACACACTCTCCCAACTCAAATTGCCACAAGAAAGAAGACACAAAACAATAACCTCTGATCCAATTGACAAGATATAATTGTTCACCTAAACATACAAAGCCATGTACATATCCATCCCTTAAGAATATTCATAACAACCTGTACAGTATGGAACCTTAACATCAGCCTCCATGTTCTCTTAATGGCTTTTGTGCCATTTCCCCAGTCTCCTGTCCTTTCCTGTCCAGTCTCCTCCTCTTCCCTCAAACTTTTCTCCTGATCATCCTTCCTTTTGGTCCAATGACAGGCCTCATTCTATCCTGTACACACCCTCACTTGTATGATATCCTACGTATGAGTCTCTCACTTTCTAGATCTCTGTACATTCTGGACAGTCCTCCCAACTTCCTCTTCCCAAGGTCGCTGTTTCCATTCTTTCTGCTGGCCCTCAGGGTTTCAGCCCTTTTTCCCCACGCATTACCAGATCACATTCCCCTCTCTCCCATCCCCATCTCCTTTTCCTCCCCTGTCCCTCCCTCACCCCTTGTGGGTGCTTTCTTCTCTCTTCCAAGGGGTACTGAGGCATCCTCACTTGGGCTCTTCAGTTTGTTGACCTTTTGAGTACTGTGGTCTGTACCATAAGTATTCTATACTTTTATTTTTGGCCAATATCCACTTATTAGTGAGAAGATACCATGCATGTCTTTTTGGGTCTGAGTTACCTCACTCAGGGTATTTTCTAGTTCTATCCATTTGCCTGCAAAACTCAGGATGCCCTTATTCTTAATAGCTGTGTGCACATGAACCATATTTTCTGTATCCATTCTTCTGTCATGGGGCATCTGTGTTGTTTCCAGCTTCTGGCTATCACAAATAAGGCTGCTATGAACATTGTGGAATACATACCCCTCTGGCATGGTGGGGCACATTTTGGTTATATTCCTAAGAGTGGTATTTCTGGGTCTTAAGGTAGATCTATTTTGAATTCTCTGAGGAGCCTCCAAATTTATTTCCAAAGTGGTTGTACCAGTTTGCAGTCCCACCAGTAATGGAAGTCTTCCTCTTTCTCTACATCCTTGCTAACATGTGTTGTCACCTGAGGATTTGATCTTAGTCATTCTGACTGGTGTAAGGTGGACTATCAGAGTCATTTTCATTTAACCTGGACCCCCAAGATCTCTCAGACACTGGATCACCAACCAGGCAGCATACACCAGCTGAGATGAAGCCCATAATACATGTACAGCAGAGGACTCCTGGGTCTGGGTTCAGTCAGAGAAGATGCAGCTAACCCTCAACAGATTGGAGGCCTCAGGAAATTAAGAGGTCTGGTGGGGTGGGGGCTGGAGACATCCTCGTGGAGTTAGGGGTTGGGGGAGGTATGAGATTATGGGATGTTGAACAGTCAGAGGGTGGACCAGGAGGGGAATAAAATCTGGAGTGTAAAAACAAATAAAAAGTAAAATAGAAAGAGGGTACCTGAGGACTCTGGACCTCCACTGACTTGTATACACTTCCACTATAACAGAGCATATATCAATCCCCTGTGAGAATAGAAGATAGGAAAAGTGAAAGATTTTAAAAACAGAATCTGCACACAATATTATTATAATTTGCCCATGCAAATTTCTCCTCAGGAAATTCTAGGCTAACTCAGTGTTTAGAAGACCTCTGTGCTTTCTCTCTGTTGTATCATAAGCTCTGGGTAAAGCAACTGATTGCTCAAATTAAATTGAAATTCTTTGCTAGAAATGCTAATTGTTTATGATGAGACATGTCATGAAAGACAAGTGCAATCTGCTTTTACCCACCAGACAGGAAATGTTACATTCCCATTCTGACTCCCTCAGAAAACCTTTTATGACTTGGTAGGAATATTTCATTTTGTCACTAATAAACATTAGAAATATTTCTTAGTACATAAGTTAGCAAAAACTACCTCATAAGTTAGTATTAGTTTATCTTTGTCCAAATAAATACATTTTTTTAAAAAGCGAATGAATACATTTCAAAATGAATAATATCAAAAGTCTAGGACATGATTAGAAGACAGATAAGGGTATGAGCTGATAAATATCTCCTTGGGGTTAGAAAAAGAAACATACTTTTTTCAAAAAATAATGCAAATAAAGAAGTGAATTCGGAAGCAGATATGAGTAAGTGGGAAAGAATACTAAAGAAACTCATCTTCATTATTTTAAAATTGCTAGATAGAAGACACATTGGATAGAAAGATGTGTTAGAAAAGATTAAAATGTTAAAAGTACATTATAGTATATTAAAATAAATAGCAGAGATCTAAACAAAAACTGATTTCTCAGTATCTCTGAGAGCCTAATTGCAGCTGGAGATTATCAATTTTTTAGGAGGAAGTGCAACAATGCTCAGTCACTTAAAGAACATGTAAGTAAGTTCACACCTCAGTAAAATAAGCACTGTCTCAATTAGGGAAAATTCTACAACCTGTACACTGAAAACATTCATCAGAAGAGAATTCTCATTACCACATATTGAAAATTCAGGTACCTTTAAGTCAATCATGTGAATTATGAATCCTTAAGAACATTGCTAACAGGCATCTAGAACCCAACTAGCAGTTGTAATTTTAAAAATGTGCATATACATCATATACATATATATCATCCACATATATACCTACCTACCTACCTACACACACACATGCACACACATATACTCATACACATACACATACACATACACATACACATACACATACACATACACATACACATACACATACACATATACATATACATATACATATACATATACATATACATAAGATGAAGTAATGCTAGTGGTCAAACAGGAGATATCTACAGTGGTAAAGAAGGCGCAGCTACACAAGAGATGAACCTTCAAAAAATGGGGGGAAATTTTGTTTTGCTTGAAAGGAACAAGTTAACTTTTAATACTCAACACCAGATTTTAATCCTCTTAACTGTTATTGTTGGAGAATTTTGTGCATGCATGTAGAGCACTTTTATCATGCCCTACCCTTTTTAATTCTGCTCCAACTCCTCCTTTTGTCTCCTTCTGTTCCTTCACAACTTCATGTTTTGTTTTGTTGTTTAACCCAGCATTGTCAGTATGTATATGGGTTGGTGTAGGGGCAGTTAATTGGAGGATGGGTAGCCTCTGTGAGGCTCTATCCTGAAACAAAATGGACTCTCTCTTTCTCAGCAGCCATAAGTTGCTAATAGATCCTTAGCTAGAGGTTGGACTTCATGACCACCTTCTCTTTCCATGCTGAGATTTCTCTGCCTTGACCTTGTGTAGATCATATACATGCTGTCAAAAAACAAAAACAAAAACACAAATAGAGAAACAAAAACAAAAAAAACCTTTGAGTTTATATGAGTATAGAACTGATCCTTTGTGGTTATCTATTCTCTCTGGCTTTAACAACTTTGGCACTTCTCCTGCAATGATCCCTGAGCTTTGGAAAGAGTAAGTGTGAAGTGGATGTCTCACTCAGACCTGAGTATTTTACAGTCTCCTAGACTCTAAATGTTGACTAATGGGTTTCTATGTTGTTAATTGCCATGTTCTGCAAGAAGCTTTTCTGATTAGAGTGGAGGATGCATTAATCTTGAGGCAGGTGGGGCACAAAGGACACATAGTCCTAAGTGGGAGGATTCGGTAGTGAAGTAATCAAAACACTTATTTTTGTAAAACTGGGTAAGCACATTATTTTGCCTAACTTTTGAATTATACTTAGAAATCAGAAAATTTTATCATGGAATAAATGTTTCCCACACCTCCTTACCCTTTAAAAAATGTAATTGATAAGCATTACTAAATATTTCCTTTTACTCTTAAGGGAGAAGTCGTTTTGGAGATTCCTTTTTAGAATTGCAAACAGCTGTCTAATCAAGATCAGGTCTCTCTCTTTTGCTTAGGTTGAAAGTTGAAAAAATGAAATTTTGTTGCCTTGTTTGCACATCTCTAGAAGTCTGAAAATGATTTACAGTTTCAGCACTAGACACTTATGAAATGTGATTAACTCCTCCCCGAGATTCCATGAAACACTAGACAGTGAGTTAAAAAAAAAGCATCTTTCTTCACTTTCTATATTTGAGAAATCATTAGAATATGCTTGAATCTGAACGACATCCGGAATGTTCCCAATTAAAAACTACTTATGTGTTAAAGTTATTGTCTATGATCTTTCTTTATCTGTCTTATTTATTTTAGCCTCTTGTTATCTACTGCTAAACTATACTTAAAATATGTATGCCAGAGGCTGTTTCTTATTGAAGAATGCATAACATATCTTGGCTTACTAAGAGAGGGAGATTTTTTGGGAGAGTAAAAGTGATGAATTCCCTGTGTTACTTATTAATAAGTTTCTAATTCATGGTGTTTATTAGAAGCAGGGTGTAAACTCAAGGTGAAATTTCTTTCTTCCCTTCTGCCCCCTCTTCCTCCTTGCCTTCCTCTTCTTCCTCTTTCTCCCCCTCCTCTTTCTCCTCTTTCTCCCCTTCCTTTTCTGATTTTTCAAGACAAGCTTTCTCTGTGTAGCTCTGGCCATCCTGGAACTATCTGTTTAGACCATGCTGTCACTGAATTAACAGGTGTGCCTGCCTCTGCCTTCTTAATGCTGGGATTAATGGCATGAGCCACCTCCACAGGGCCATATTTCTATTTACAAGCAAAAGTGACTTGCTACCCTCATCGTTTGACATATTTAAGATAAGAATCCACATTTTTATGTTTTTAATTGATGCTATGACATTGTGACTATGTACAACAACCACTTAGAATTTGTAATACATCTGTAATATGGAAATACTAGTAATAAGGAAATAGGAAAAAATCACCTCAAATAATGTTTTGAAAAGCATAGTGCTCTCTTCCAAAATGCTTCCAAACTATAAAGCATTTGAGTGTAAGAGTAGCAGAGTGGTGCATTACCCATGATCAGAAACTCTAACTCATAAGGAGAGTCACACACACACACACACACACACACACACACACACACACACACACACACACAGAAGACATGACCAGAGCCTGAATATATTACACAGATGACAGAACAAAGATTGTTCCCTCTTCTAGGACTCACAGTGACTAGTCTCCCTCCACTACCCAAAGCCTGAGAACTTGCCTTCTGACCTCTGAGGAGAATGACTAATGACTAGGAGGGCACTGTTAGGTCATATCCCAACACCGGGAAACTTGTTTCCCAGTTTCTCTAATTGCAATCTATTCACTTCATCAGTGTCTATGAACCTATATGGTCTGTGTGTTTTCATAAAACATAATACAGAAGTTTGGAATCTCAGACACTTGTCATTTATAACAGGAGAAATTATTGCTCTCATGGAATATATTATCTTTTGTAAGTAACAAGATGAACTTCTACTCATAGCTATAATCTAAATGGGGCTCTGGAAAAATTATAATTATGAACATTTATTAGTGATCATTTATATTTTACAAATGTGCTAGTTCCTTTGTAGACATACCACTAACTTAACCAAGGTTATTAGTCCAATGATTGACCAACATGTCTTGTCTAGGAAATAATCTGAACAAAGATATAAGCCATATCTTTGTGATTGCAAAGCTCATGAGCTCACCACACTGACCAGCAGTCTTAAAACTCAGTACGTCATGAAAAATTGAAAGTCACTGACTGTCCCCAGTGCAGTGCTGCTTCTACAGGAGTACATCTATATTTATCTCACGAGTTAAAGTAAAAAAAATCGTAACAAGTAGAGTTACAAAAACCTCTTAAAAGTTAAAAAATGCCAAATTTAAAATATATTTTATATGTTAACTAATTTATAAGCTAAAGCATTAAATGCATTGCATGCTAATATAAACAAAATGTTTTGTGGGAAAACATGTTTTCAAAAGCAATAAAAATATGAGAAGGATGGTATGACTTTATAATGTGAAAATATCACTAATGTATGATTTAATTGGAAACATGTTCTGGCCAATGTGCTTCTGTATTTAATCAGTTGCAATATGTTGTTTTGGCTGAAATGTACATAGGTATACATAGATATAGAGAAGGAAATTAGAAGACTGTGTAAGCATTACTTTTTAGGTAGCTTTAAAAGTCTTTAGAACCGTACCAAACATACAAATGTTAGTTTTAATAGAATAATTGAATCTGATCTCTGAAATTACAGTAATAATATGTTTTCTATACCAAAACCCACTGTTCCACCTGTCATTTGATAGCTTTTTTCCAGACATTACTTTTTTAAAAATTTTATTTATTTATTTTTACACTCCAAATTTTATTCCCCTCTTGGTCCACCCCCTGACTGTTCCACATCCCATACCTCCTCCCGACTCCACTCCTAGGGTCCATAAGGATGACCCCAGCCCAACCACCCCACTAGGCCTCACAACTTCCTGGGGGCTCCAGTCTCCTAAAGGTTAGGTGTGTCTTCTCTGAATGAACCCAGACCCGGGAGTCCGCTGCTGCATAGGTGTTGGGGCCTCATCACAGCTGGCGTCTGTTGTCTGGTTTGTGGTTCAGTGTCTGAGAGATCTTGGGGATCCAGGTTAATTGTGACTGCTGATCCTCCTACAGGGTTGCTCTTCTCAGCTTCCTCCAGCTTTTCCCTAATTCAACCAGAGGGGTCAGCAGCTTCTGTTCATTGGTTCGGTGCATCTGACTCTTTCAGCTCTTTGTTGGATCTTTTGGAGGGCATACAAGATAGGTCCCTTTTTGTGCACACCACATAGCCTCAGAAATAGTTTCAGGCCTTGGGGCCCCCCCTTGAGCTGGATCCAACTTTTGGCCTGTTACTGGACCTTCTTTTCCTCAGGGACTTCTCCATTTCCATTCCTGCATTTCTTTCTGACAAGAAAAATTATGGATCAGAGTTTTGACTGTGGTATAGCAACCCCATCCCTCACTTGATGCCCTGTCTTTCTGCTGGAGGTAGGTTCAAATAGTTTCCCCTCTCCATTGTAGGGCATTTTCCCTAAGGTCCCCAGTTTTGTGTTTGGAGGGTCTCTTACTTCCCAGGTCTCTGGTACATTCTAAAGCATCCTCCCAACCTCTGTCCTCCCAAGGTCAACCTTTTCCATTCTTTCTGCTAGCTTCAGTCCCCAACCCAATACCAGATCATGTTACTTTCTTTCCCTACCCCCATCTGCTTTCTGTCCTCTATCCTTTCCTGCATCCTCCTTTGTTGTGGCATTGAGGTGTCCTCACTTGGGCCCTTCAGCTTGTTGACCTTTTGTAGTTCTGTGGACTGTATCTTGGGTATTCTGTACCTTTTTTTGGTTAATATCCACTTATTAATCAGAGCATGTCATGCATGCCCTTTTGGGACTGAGTTACCTCACTCAGGATGATACTTTCTAGTTCCATCCACTGGTTTGTAAAACTCAGGATGTCCTCGTTGTTAATAGCTGAGCAGTATTGTGTAAATGAACCACATTTTCTGTATCCATTCTTCTGTCATGGGACATCTGGGTTGTTTCCAGCTTCTCACTATCACAAATAAGGCCTCTATGAACATCATGGAACACATGCCCCTGTGGCACGGTAGGGAAATCTTTTGGGCATATTCCCAAGAGTGGTACTTCTGAGTCCTTAGGTAGATCTACTTCCAATTTTCTGAGTAACCCCTAGATTGATTTCCAGAGTGGTTGTATCAGTTTGCAATTCTGCCAGCAATGGAGGAGTGTTCTTCTGTCTCTACAGATCTTTGCCAATATGTGTTGTCACTTGAGATTTTGATGTTAGCCATTCTGACTGGTGTAAGGTAGAATCTCAGGGTTGTTTTGATTTGCATTTCTCTTAGGACTTTGAACATTTTTAGGTGCTTCTCAGTCATCTGAGTTTCCTCTGTTGTGAATTTTGGGCTAATATCCACTTATCAATGAGTGCATATCATGTGTGTTCTTCTGTGATTGGGTTACCTCACTCAGGATGATATTTTCTAGTTCCATCCATTTGCCTATGAATTTCATGAGTCATTGTTTTTGATTGCTGAGTAGTACTCCATTGTGTAGAGGTACCACATTTTCTGTATCCTCTGTTGAGGGACATCTTTCCAGCTTCTGGCTTTTATAAATAAGGCTGTTATGAACATAGTGAAGCATGTGTCTTTGTTGTATGTTGGAGTATCTTTTGGGTATATGCCCAGGAGAGGTAGAGCTGGGTCCTCAGGTAGTACAATTTTCTAAGGAAACTCATTTCCAGAGTGATTGTACCAGTTTGCAATCCCAGCAACAATGGAAGAATGTTCCTCTTTCTCTACATCCTCACCAGCATTTGTTGTTACCTTAGCTTTTGATCTTAGCCATTCTGACTGGTGTGAGGTGCAAACTCAGGGTTGTTTTGATTTGCATTTCCCCAATGACTAAAAATTTTGAGCATTTCTTTAGGTACTTCTCAGCCATTTGATATTCCTCAGCTGAGAATTCTTTGTTTAACTCTATACCCCATTTTTAATAGGGTTATTTGGCTCTTTGAAGTCTAACTTCTTGAGTTCTTTGTACATTTTGCGAGTTAGCCCTCTAACGGATATAGGATTAGTAAAGATCTTTTCCCAAACTGTTGGTTGCCTGCCATTTTGTCCTAATGACAATGTCCTTTGCCTTACTTACAGAAATTTGCAGTTCAGCCATTCTTTTATTGTTAAGAATTATTTTTGCTATTTTGCTAATCTGCCTTTCCAGATTAATTTTATAATTGCTCTTTCCATGTCTTTGAAGAATTGCATTGGGATTTTCATGCAGATTGCATTGAATCTGTAGATTGCTTTTGGCAAGATGGCTGTTTTCACAATATTAATTCTGCCAATCCACAAGCATGAGAGATCTTTACACCTTCTGAGATCTTCTTCAATTGCTTTCTTCAGAGACTTGAAGTTCTTGTCATACAGATCTTTCACTTGCTTGGTTAAAGTTACACTGAGGTATTTTATATTATTTGTGACTATTATGAAGGGTGTCATTTTTCCTAATTTCTTAGTCGAGGAAGGCTACTGATTTGAGTTAAGTTTGTATCCAGCCACTTTGCTCAAGTTGTTTATCGGGCTTAGAACTTCTCTGGTGGAATTTTGGGGCCAATTAAGTATTCTTTAATATCATCTGCAAATAGTGATATTTTTACTTCTTCTTTTCCAATTTGTATACCTTTGACTATTTTTTTTTGTCTGATTGCTTTGGCTAGGACTCCGAGTACAAATAGGTAGAGAGAGAGTTGGTAGCCTTATCTATTCCTTGGTTTTAATGGGACTGCTTCAAGTTTCTCTCCATTTAGTTTGGTGTTGGCTACTGATTTGCTGTATATTGCTTTTACTATGTCTAGTTATGAGCTTCGAAATCCTGATCTTTCCAAGACTTTTAACATGAAGGGGTACTGAATTTTGTCAAATGACTTTTCAGCATCTAATGACATAATCATGTGGGTTTTTTTTCAATTAAATGTGTTTATATAGTGGATTACATTGGTGGATTTCCACATATTGAACCATCCCTGAATCTCTGGGATAAAGTCTATTTGATGATGATGGATGATTGATGATTTCTTGTTGTCTACTCCTTGTGGGTATATTTGCTTCTTTTTTGTTCTAGAGCTTTTATGTGTGCTGTCATGCTGCTAATATATGCTCTCTGCAGTATCTTTTTGGAGGCACTCAGAGTTATGTGTTTTCCTCTTAGCACTGCTTTCATTGTGTCTCATAAGTTTGTGTATGTTGTACCTTTGTTTCAATTATATGTTTGATTTTGAAGAAGGTACCATGAGATTCTTAAAAGAGATGTGTTCTTTTGTTTTAGGGTGAAATGGTCTGTAGATATATATTAAATTCACTTGGTTCATAACCTCTGTTAGTTTCACTTTGTCTCTGTTTAGTTTGTGTCAATGACATTTCCATTGGTGAGAGTGGGGTGTTAATGTTTCCCATTATTATTTTGTGTGGTTCAATGTGTGTTTTGAGCTTTATTAAAGTTTCTGTTATGAAAGTGGTTGCCCTTGCATTTGGGGCATAGATGTTCAGAATTAAGAGTTTCTCTTGGTGGATTTTCCCCTTGATGAATATCAAGTGTCCTTCCTCATCATGTTTGATAACTTTTGGTTGAAAGTCTATTTAGTTGGATATTGGGGTGGCAACTCCAACTTGTTTCTTGGGACCATTTGCTTGGAAAACCTTTTTTCATCCTTTCACCCTGAGATAGTGTCTGTCTTTGTGAATGAGGTATGTTTCCTGTATGCAGCAAAATGCTGAATCTTGTTTGCGTATCCAATCTGTTAGCTTATGTCTTTTTATAGGTGAGTTGAGTCCATTAATATTAAGAGATATTGAAGACAGATGACTGTTGATTTCTGTTAAATTTGTTTTTGTAGGTGGCTTTATGTGCTTGTGGTTTTCCCCTTTTGCCTTTGTTGGAGATGCTTAATATTTTTTTTTTCTTTGGTAGTGGTATCTTCCTTGTATTGGAGTTTCCTTCTAGGATCCTTTGTAGGGCTGGATTGGTAGATAGATACTGTTTGAATTTGGTTTTGTTTTTTTTTTTGCTGGAATAGTTTGATTTCTCCATCTATGTTGATTGAGAGTTTTACTGGGTATAGTAGCCTGGGCTGGCATTTGTACTCTTTTAGAGTCCGCAGGACCTCTCATCAGGCTTTCGACTTTCATAGTCTCTGGTGAGAAGTCTGTTGTAATTCTGATAGGTCTGCCTTTGGATGTTACTTGGCCCTTTTCCCCTGCTGCTTTTAATATTCTTTCTTTGTTCTGTGAATTTAATGTTTTGACTATTATGTGACAAGAGGATTTTTTTTCTGTGCCCATTTATTTGGTGTTCTGTAGGCTTCTTGTACCTTTGTGGCCATCTCTTTCTTTAGGTTGGAGAAGTTTTCTTCAATGATTTCATTGAAGACATTTTCATGTCCTTTGATCTGGGAATCTTCATTCTTCTCTATCCCAATTATTCTTTGATTTGATCTTTTCATCATGTCCTGAATTTCCTCGATGTTTTGGGTTAGGAGTTTTTTATGTCTTGAATTTTCTTTGACCATTGTGTTAATCTCTTCTACCTTATCTTCTATACCTGAGATTCTCTCTTCTATCTCTTGTATTCTGCTGATGATACCTACATCTGTAATTCCTGACCTCTTTCCTAGGTTTTCCCTTTCCTAGTTTGCTTTCATTTGTGTTTTCTTTATTGTTTCTACATCTACTTTTAGGCCTTGTACCACTTTATGAGATTTCTTCGGTGTTTTATTGTGCTTCCTCATATTTCTTTAAGGGATTTTTTGTTTCCTTTTTAAGGGCTTGTCTCTGTTTACCTGTGTTTTCCTGTATTTCTTCCAGTGAGTTGTTTCTATCCTCCTTAAAGGACATGAGGTAGGATTTTAAGTCAGCTTCCTGATTGTCAGATGTGTTGGGGGTATTCAGTGCTTACTGTGGTGGCAGAACCCAGTTCTGATGATGTCTACTTATATTTGGCTTCTCTTGCTTTTGGTCTTGAGCTTGCATCTCACCATCTGGTTATCCCTAGTGTTTGCTGGTCTGGGTGACTCTGTCTGTAGTCTGTCTCTTTTGTCCCTGTGCTGCAACAGGTCTCCTGGTAGGTCTGTGACCCTGGAATTCGCAGACCTACTATGGGCCTTCCAACTGGAAGGCATTCAGAGGGGCAGAAAAGCTGCTGATTTGTAGCTCTGGCTGCAGTAGATCTCCCAGGAGACCTTCAGACTGTTGGGTCTTCAGAGGAAGAGCAGTCAAACTGTTGTCCTGTGTAAGCTGTTCCCCGGAGGAGCGGGAAGCATGGGAGAAATGGACTACGGTTTCTGTTTCCTTGGGCAGAACTCCAGGGAGTCTTTCAGTCCTTTGGGTCAGTTGCCCTGCATGTCACAGAGTCCTTGGGAAGTCTTCAGACTGTGGTGTCAATTTCCCAGTTGTCCTGTGTACAGAGGAACCCCTGGGATGCCTTCAAGCTGTGGTGTGCTGGGAGCAGTGGATCTCCTGGGAGGTCTCCAGATGCCCTGGGTGTCACACATCTCCTGGGATGCCTAAGGATGTGATATTAAATGTTTTGAGTGCAGTGGTTCTTCTGCTATGCTTCAGGATATGATGTCAAATGTTCTGAGTCCAATGAATCCTCTGTTAAGCCTCTGGATGTAGTGTCTTCCGGGGAGCAGACTGTCCCAGCAGAAAGGACCAGGCAGAAGAGGGTTGGCATTTGGCAGGTGGGGGATTTGGTGTGGATGGTGGGTTACTGAGTCCACTGGCCCCCAGAGGCAGCCGTAGGACTCTGGTTTGTTGTTTGCTTTTTGGCTTTCTTTGTTTGTTTTTTAGCAAATGCTAAGTGCAGTGGATCCTCTGGTATGTCTCAGGATATAGCCTCTTCAGGAGAGCAGACTAGCTAGCAGTCTGTCGTAGTCCAGACAGTTATTACCAGTTATTAGAAAATTATTCAATGAATTATGTAGGTGTTTCAAATGCGGACACATTTCTCCTACTTCAGTAAATCCTGTGCTTTCATTCTTACTGCTTTATGCTTTGTGTACATATTAGAGGTTTTCCTCTTATGGCCTCCATGGGGCTTATATGAAACATCTTCTATCATTCTATTCTAAGTTGATAACAACTTTCATCACATAAGTCTACACTAGACTTTGTCAAGGTGGTGGTGCATGTCTCTAATCTCAGCACTTATGAGGTTGAGCAAGAAAGACAGTGAGTTCCAGGGTAGACATTGAGACATAGCAGTTCTCCATCTAAATTGAACCACACTTAGATTAGATTAGATTCTTCTTCCCTCCCCCCTAAAAAAACTATAAGTACCAATGAGATTGTTCAGTATGCTACCCTACCCACCATGATAACCTATGCTCAATCCCAAGTCCTACATTGTTAAATTAGGGATAGAATTCTCACAAGTTGTTCTCTGACTTGCATATGCATGACAAATCATATGTGTATGCATACACACACACACACACACACACACACATGTTAAATACACAAATCCTATCCTTTTCCTTCTGTCCTTCATATTATATACTCTTGGTATAATCCTATGAGTAGCCATTTAAAATTGTTGTAACTATGGGACATACTTCTCTTCCAATTTAAATTGTAGTTAAAATGATTTATACAAGAATATTATAGTAGTAGAGAATTCTGAATTTGACCCTGTACTCTTACCAATAGTTTATGCATTCATATGTTTTCACAGTGCTCCCTGAGCCCCATCTGTTAAAGGAAAATATTATTTTAGCATCTCCTGTAAGGCAGATCTTCTGGTAATGAATTATTCATTTTTTATTTTTGTTTTCTATGTATATTTTTAACTCTGATTCATTTCTGAAGGAAATACTTTTCTAGGTTTAATATTCTTGGTTTATATTTTGTTGTTGTCCTTGCCACCTCAATATTTTTAGTATATCATTGCACTCTTTTTAACTTTGATACTTTTTTCTATGATATCTTTTCTTAGCCTAGCAGAGGTTCCCTTGTATGTAAACATTAGTCATTGTCCCACTGTTTCAAGATTCTTTATTTGGACTTTATACAAATTTGTTCTATTGTACCTGGATACAGTTTTTTATAATCTTGTTGAAGTCCTTTGGATTTTATGAAACTGCATGTACATGCCATAGGAGACTCAAGACATATTCAGCTATTATGTCTTTAATCACTGTTTCTTTCTCCTTTTCTTCTGGGTCTCCCATAGTTTGTAATTTTAGTTAATTAATGCTATTTCATTGGACCTTTGCTTCACCATTTCTCATTCCTTCTATTTTTCTTCTTCTTATGGCCTCTTTCCAAATCAGGTATGAAAATTATTTCTTCTACATGATTAATTACTACAATAGCTTCCAAATGAACTTTCTACTTCTGTAACTGTATTATTTCTTTGAGAATTTTTGTGAGCATTTATGTTCCCATTTCTTCTTATTTTGTATTTTCATTGTTTTTAATTTAAAAAATTATATTGTTTTTATTTAACTGAACTTCTTAAAATCATTCTTTTTAAATCTTTTTGGAAAATGTATAAACTCTCACTGGGTTGTTGATTATAAAGTTAATATTCTCCCTACCTGAATTTTCATTGTCTTTTGAGTCTCAAACGTCCACCTGATATTTGAGGGCACAAATTCTGCTTCTGAACCTTTTAGGCTCTTATCCATGACAAAGACATTTTCATATTTGCCTCAAAGCTGATGAATTGATTCAAAGATCACAGATGAGCAGGATAGAGCTCAGTCTAGAGACATGTACTCAACTCACAATGCACTCCATGGGTGAAGTCCTATAGTGACAGCTCCAGTTACTGGAGAATCTATCTGATAACTAAATACATTGATTAGTATATTTGTCACATAAATTAAGTGACTTTGTGGACTCAACAATGGTTTCCTCCATGTCCTGAGAGGTCTTCCACTAAGTCAATGGTTGGTCCTCTGGGCTGACAGTATTGACATTATTTCAGTTAGAGGGACTGTACAAAATCACTGACCCAACAAAGAAAGAGAACTACAGATCAATTTCCCTTATGAATATTGACACAAAATACTCAATAAAATACTTGCAAACCAAATCCAAGAGCACATCAAAGCAATCATCCATCATGATCAAGTAGGTTTCATTCCAGGGATGAAGGGATGGTTTAATACACAGAAAACCATCAATGTAATCCACTATATAAACAAACTGAAAGATAAAAACTGCATGATAATTTCACTAGATGCTGAGAAAGCATTTGACAAAATTCAACACCCCTTCATGATAAAAGTCCTGGAAAGATCAGGAATTCAAGGCCCATACCTAAACATAGGAAAAGCCAAATACTGTAAACCAGTAGCTAATATTAAACTAAATGGAGAGAAAGTTGAAGCAATCCCACTAAAATCAGGGACTAGACAAGGCTGCCTACTCTCTCCCTATTTATTCATTATAGTTCTCAAAGACCTTAGCCAGAGCAGTCAGACAACAAAAGGAGATCAAGGGGATACAGATCTGAAAAGAAGTCAAAATATCATTATTTTCAAATGATATGATAGTATATTTAAGTGATCCTAAATGTTCCACCAGAGAACTACTAAAGCTGATAAACACCTTCAGCAAAGTGGCTGGGTAAAAAATTAACTCAAATAAATCTGTAGCTTTCCTCTACACAAAAGAGAAACAAGCTGAGAAAGAAATTAGGGAAACAACACCCTTCATAATACTCCCCAAAATATAAAATACCTCGGTGTGACTTTAACCAAGCAAGTGCAAGATCTGTATGATAAGAACTTCAAGCCTCTGAAGAAAGAAATTGAAGAAGATCTCAAAAGATGGAATGATCGCCCATGCTCATGGATTGGCAGGATTAATATAGTAAAAATGGCCATTTTACCAAAAGCGATTTACAGATTCAATGCAATCTTCATCAAAATACCAATCCAATTCTTCATAGAACTAGAAAGAACAATTTGCAAATTCATCTGGAATAACAAAAACCCAGGATAGCTAAAACTATCATCAACAGTACAAGGACTTCCAAGGGAATCACTATCCTTTAACTCAAGCAGTATTACAGAGCAATACTGATAAAAACTGTATGGTATGGGTACAGAGACAGGCAGATAGACCAGTGGAATAGAATTGAAGACCCAGAAATTAACCCACACACTTATGGTCACTTGATTTTTGACAAAGTAGCCAAAACCATCCAATGGATAAAAGATAGCATTTTCAGCAAATGGTGCTGGTTCAACTGGAGGTCAGCATGTAGAAGAATGAAGATCAATCCATTCTTATCACCCTGTACAAAGCTTAAGTCCAAGTGAATCAAGGACCTCTACATCAAACCAGATACACTCAAACTAATAGAAGAATACGTGGGGAAGCATATCGAACACATGGGCACTGGAGAAAACTTCCTGAACAAAACACCAATGGCTTATGCTCTAAGATCAAGAATCGACAAATGGGATCTCATAAACCTACAAAGCTTCTGTAAGACAAAGGACACTGTTGATAGGAAAAAATGGCAACCAACAGATTTGGAAAAGATCTTTAACAATCCTACAATTGATAGAGGTCTCATATCCAAAATATACAGAGAACTCACAAAGTTAGACTGCAGGGAGACAAATAACCCTATTTAAAAATGGGGTTCAGAGCTAAACAAAGAATTCACAGCTGAGGAATGGCTGAGAAGCAACTAAAGAAATGTTCAACATCTTTAGTCATCAGGGAAATGCAAATCAAAACAACTCTGAGATTCCATCTCACACCAGTGAGAATGGCTAAGATCAAAAACTCAGGTGACAGCAGATGCTGGCGAGGATGTGGAGAAAGAGGAACACTCCTCCATTGTTGGTGGGATTGCAGACTGGTACAACCATTCTGGAAATTAGTCTGGAGGACCCTAAGAAAATTGGACGTTGAACTACCTGAGGACCCAGCTATACCTCTCTTGGGCATATACCCAAAAGATGCCCCAACATACAACAAAGACACAATCTCCACTATGTTCACAGCAGCCTTATTTGTAATAGCCCAAAGCTGGAAAGAACCCAGATGCCCTTCAACAGAGGAATGGATACAGAAAACGTGGTACATCTACACAATGGAATATTACTCAGATATAAAAAACAATGACTTCATGAAATTCATGGGCAAATGGATGGAACTGGAAAATATTATCCTGTGTGTGGTAACCCAATCACAGAAAAAAAAAAAACAAATAGTATGCGCTCATTGATACATGGATATTAGCCCAAATGCTTGAATTACCCAAAATGCACAGAAGACATGAAACTCAAGGATGACCAAAATGCAGATGCTTCACTCCTTCTTTAAAAGGGCAACAAGAATACACTTGGGAGGGTATAGGGAGGCAAAGTTTAGAACAGAGACTGAAAGAACACCCATTCAGAGCCTGCCCACATGTGGCCCATATATATGCAGCCACCAAATTAGATAAGATGGATGAAGCAAAGAAGTGCAGGCTGACAGGAACTGGATGTAGATCTCTCCCGAGATACACAGCCAGAATATGGAAAATACATAGGCAAATGCCAGCAGCAAACCACTGAACTGAAAACGGGATCCCCGTTGAAGGAATCAGAGAAAGGACTGAAAGAGCTTGAAGGGTCTCAAGACCCCATATGTACAACAATGACAACCAACCAGAGTTTCCAGGAACTAAGCCATTACCCAAAGACTATACATGGACTGATCCTGGGCTCCAACCTCACAGGTAACAATGAATAGACTAGTAAGAGCACCAGTGGAAGGGGAAGACCTTAGTCCTGCCAAGACTGAACCCCCAGTGAACATGATTGTTGGGAGGTAGGGCGGTAATGGGGGGAGGATGGGGAGGGGAACATCCATGTATAAAAGGAGGGCGGGGGGTTATGGGGATGTTGACCTGGAAACCGGGAAAGGGAATAACAATTGAAATATAAATAAGAAATACCCAATTTAATAAAGATGGGGAAAAGAAAAAAAAACATAGTACCTAAACTAACATAGTACCCAAAGAGCATGAAACACAGAAGTTACTTGGACATAACTGCCTCTCCTCACTCATTTTTCTGGAATTAATGAAAGAGTTATCTTTCAGAACAAAGTTTCTTAATATTGTCTTCATTCATATCTATCCTTTTTGATATCAGGCACTTCTCTTTTATTCTCAACCTGGTGTATTTTTTTTCTTCCAAGTGAATTTATTCATTTTTGTTCTTTCTCATTTTCCTCACTAAGGCATATGTTCTGTTTTTGATAAATGGCTATTCTAAATGTCTAGCTTAGAGTTTAGTGTCTCCACTATCTAAAGTCTGTCCCTTATAAGTGTGCTGTAGGACAGAGAATATTTGTTACATAACTTTCCAGAAAGAAGGTGAAAATCAAGGACTATCTCAAAGATTGATTTTATTATGCTTTGTAACAATTCCAAAATATTTGGATGGCTCCACTTGGAAAGAAAATTTCTAATAGCTTTTAAATTGTATTAAATAAACATTCAGCAAATCTTAGAATTTTGTCATCTTTGAACAGGATGTAAATTACATCAGCCACATTAACAAACAACCATATGGTCAGGGTTTCAGAGGCATCAGACAGGAGCCAAGGACCCCCCTGGCAGACTAGGCATAAAAGAAATTGAAGAGGGCCAGCCTCAGAGAAACTTGACAACATTTGTAGCTTCACTGTATTGTGAATTTGGCAGGCATGAGGAGACAAACTGACTTCTCTACATGTTTCAGAATTTAGTCCAGGTCTATTGCAGATCTCCAGAGAAGTAAATATTTAAGGTCAAGTTGAACAGAGCAGAATTTGGCATGAGAGAAATCAGTAAATCCAATACAAAAAATCACATGCGTGGGAGGAGATATTTGTAGATGTTCCAAATACTCTTGTTACTTGTTAGGGACTGCATTATGGAATGGGGCACCATAAATCTTCCTTTGCTGGTTTATCAACATACCATGTCTTGTATACATTTGAATTTTAAATTATGTGCATATGTGAGTTTCATATTATACATTTTCCCAAGTTTCTATATTAATTCTAGCCTATGCTCAAAATAGTGCTACTCTGACAAGACTAGACTTCCTCCCCTCAATCCTCTACATAAATATGTGCATTCTTATTCGCTCAATGCTATGGGAACAGTCTGTGAGGACTCTACCCTGTGGAGTATCTCAGGCATTTCCCTTGAAGAGAGACTACCATGTCAGCATTCCAAGCAGACAATTCAATCTACTTAATATTTACCAAGCAGTGTCTCAGTATGCTGCACGACATTTCATAACATGCTATAAATGGTCCTATTCTGTTTCATAGTATGCAACTTCAGACAGCTTAAGGATGTTTGCTGCATTGTTTTAGAGATAGCTGCCCATTAACCTGTTATGGTAAAAATTGGTTTTGTGCACTTCTGGTTTCTTAAGTGGATTCCTGCTTTAATAAGTCTGCTGGTCTCTGATGTAATACACATTCTATAACATACCAAAATATTTTTTCTTATTAAAAACTCTTATATTTTACTCTAAACTATGTGTGCTTTACATTCATGCACTACAATTTAAAGTACTAATTTGCTTTTCAAGCATTATGAAATAACATAGCAAATACAGAACTTCAATGACATCAAACATCACATTATGCCAGGGTAGATAACACATTCTATCAGCTATCTATTAGCAACATTCTTCTTCGTTTGTCAGAATAGCATTTAGATTGTAAATTTAAATTATGTACATATGTGAGTTCCATATTAAAATACTAACCTGACTTTATTAGGAAGATTTTTGGAAAATCAAGCAGGTTTATAATATAAAATATTCCCATTAAGTATCCCTGGAAAAGAAGTTTGAAACTTATTAATAATGAAATATCTAGAAAAATGTGTCGTAGCAATGTCCACCTTATCTTTGGTGACTTAACAATGGCCTTTTAAATCACAATTACCCTTCTCCTGCATGTTCTTTCTTATAAGAGAAAAAAAGAACAGTTTGTCCTTATGACTCATTTTTCCCTGCCCATAGTTATTATCAGAGAAGACAATGCAAAATACATTTGGATCTAATGTCAAAGTTGTATCAGCCCTTATACTTTCAAAGTGAGCTTACAGTATAGCTTTAGATATGAGATTCATATTTAGGGAATTGAACTATTAATAAAGCAGTTGGTTTATAATTTGTATCATTAAGACCAAACATTTTACTTATATTCTATAGCTTAACAAATAAAATAAATAAAAATAATAATAGTATTATATTTTCTCCTTAGTGTATATTTGTTATCATGCTTATAGGTGACTGTCATTTATCTATGCTATAGAGTATCACCAAGGACTGGAAAAACTAAATGATTCATTTGTTGTATGGACCTGTCACTTGGCCAACTATATCACCGATGTTGGCTGAATCTTTTGCTAGGAGTAGAGGCTGAAGTATAATTTTCTTCCCATGAGGACTTCGTGTCATCTTTTTCTTAGCATGGCAGGTAGTTTCAAAGTAAATGTTCCAAAAGGTCTGTATGTGAGCTACAGATCTTCTTTAGTACCTAGCTTCTCATCTACCAATTTTATGAGCTATAGTTACTAAAGCCAGAGCAGAGTCCAGGAGATGGGAATAAGAACTACCCTTCATAAAAGATATATTAAAGAATTTATAGCTATCCTCATTCTACAAATGAACCACTGTAATATTGTTTATTACTCTTTCCTCGTGTCTGAAATCAAGCCTTTTTTAGCTTTGGTAGTTATGATGTTCCATGATATTTTCTGTCTTCCTATACTGACAGCCTTGATCTCTCGGCAGCTCTGTGATGTACCAAGGAATAAAAGCTTAGCTATCATGAACAGAATGGTACAGTACACTGAAATTAGGCTCCATTTAAACTAGTTTAATCAGAATTTCTGCTTCCCACAATTCCCATATACAGAAAGGAGTCAAAAAGTGTATGCATCAAAATTCTCATACTAGGAATCATGGGAAATAAGATAAAGAAGTAGATAGAAAACTGTGAACAACAACTCATTTCCAGCATACTTATAATGTCCCTAAGCTAGTGTAAAAGAGATTAAATACTATGATTTAGAAGATAATAATATTTTCCACGCAGCAAATAAAACACCTCTGAGCTATGAATTAGCCCCAAATATTTATAGATAAAAGTTCAGTATTATTGAATTGAATTCTGGTCAGGTCACAGCAGAGACTGCGTTAGGATGTATAGGCACACTGTGCTTTTAATTTTCTTCTTATTTCCTTCCCCTCCCTCCATCCTTCCCTCCACCTTTCTCTTATTTCTCTTCATTTTAAAGACAGCATATTAATATGTAGTTGAGGCACCTTTGATCCCCCATCTGGCCCCTAAGTGTGAGAATTTCAGATGCTTGTCATCACCCCCGGTGGGCTTTGCATTTTCTTCACAGAAAGATGTTCCGATAAGATTCTTCTTCCTCAAATCAGAGAAAGAACTGGAAGAGCTTGAAGGGGCTCCAGACCCCATATGCACAACAATGTCAAGCAACCAGAGCTTCCAGGGACTAAGCCACTACCTAAACACTATACATGGACTGACCCTGGACTATGAACTCATAGGTAGCAATGAATATCCTAGTAAGAGCACCAGTGGAAGGAGAAGCCCTGGGTCCTGCTAAGACTGAACCCCCAGTGAACTAGACTGTTTGGGGGAGGGCGACAATGGGGGGAGGGTGGGGAGGG
Source organism: Rattus norvegicus (assembly GCF_021556685.1). Lineage (NCBI taxonomy): Eukaryota > Metazoa > Chordata > Mammalia > Rodentia > Muridae > Rattus > Rattus norvegicus. Next base: position 46,106,289 of record NC_141549.1, read on the forward strand.
GAACACCCATAAGGAAGGGGAGGGGGGAGGGGGATGTTTGCCCGGAAACCGGGAAAGGGAATAACACTCGAAATGTATATAAGAAATACTCAAGTTAATAAAAAAAAAAAGATTCTTCTTCCTCATCACAGCTAGTCACCATTTTCTGTAATATTCTAACATATTAACCACTTAATATTCATTATATCTAACACTCAGGTTTTGCCATATCCAAAATAAATCTACATTTGTATTGCATGTGTCAATGACTCAAAACTTTTTTTGAGCAAATTGGGAAAGTCCCCTCCCTCTGAGAAGATATAGGTAGGTATTCCTGTGGCTGTCTTAGATTATTCCCTATAAACAACAACTATGTTACTTCTTTCCTGGTGCCTTAGAGATGAGAAATAGAGTTCTAGATTCAATTTTCTATCAGAAACCAAGCTTTCCTTTATTCCCACCACTTTGACTTTCTTCTCTATATCATTGGGTCAGTAACATGAATCTTAAGTTTTCTTGTCTCATTCATCTCTTCCAGATTCACAATTTTCAGTGAATACTATTCGTTTTAGCATTTCAAAATCAACTAGTATAAAAATGAACTCTATTTTTCTTCATGTCTATTTTGGAAAACTGTTTCAATGTTGAACCTTGCCTAAGTAGACTACCGATTTACCTTAAATATACTCAACAATCCCAATAGAAGGGACAGTGTCCCGTGATCACCCCTTCTATATACGATTACACATTATGACAAACCAAGCCTCCTAATTCATCTCAGAAATCTTTTCAGGGTTCATAGCCTTTCCACCTTTCGTGCTTGGTGCTCTTTGGCATCTTTTACTATTTCTACTTTGTCCTTAAATTTTCCACCATCACATTGAAAGAAGCACTATCTTCCTAGTGCTCGCACATGAAAAATCTCTGTATGAATTCAACAGGGTTTGTACCCAAATTTAGCCCTTAGGACATCTTTTAGCTCATTATCATCTCAACCTGTCCTTATCCAAAATTCTAGCCAAAACATTCAATTCACAATTCTCTTAACATTGTATAACTTTTCCCCATTTTTCACTATATGTACTTTGTATCCTCAATCATTTAATTTCATTCTCTCTGCTAGCTTTAAATTTTTTCTCATCTCCAAAGACTTTGCTGGAAAACCACAGACTTTGGGATCTCTGACCCCTCAGAATGAATTAGTCATCAACCATTCTTTATCCCATGATACTAAATAGCATGAAATAAAAACTTCCATACATAAAATTTTACCAAAATATTACACAAGTCCATTACATTATTACTCCTTCTATTTTATAAAAATATAAGTTCTGACTAACAACAGCATGTGCTAAACATTCATTGAAATAGTTGGAAAATGGTTTTATCCACTCTGTTTCTTAGGTTATCTATCTTCCAGGACAGCTGTGACATGTTTATGGCCCACACTATCAGAATGAGATAGCCTGATACTTAGAAAACTGTACTGTTTCATTATTGGGCAGCCTAGTGTCCCAAATGTCTCTTATATTGGGCTTAAATATCCTGAGTCTTCCCTTTCCCCAGCCCTTCATTAATATTGTTTCTCTCCTCTGAAATCACCAATAACAAAATGCTTTTCAGCATGCCATATTTCAATATTTGACGTCATCTGGTACACCATCTCTATGGTTTCTCTTCATTAACAGTACTTAACCCTCTTCCAGAATTCTCATAATTCTTTTTTCTCCTTATCTATACACGTTTTATTTATAGGTTTTCTTACAATGTGCCAGACATAGACTTCCTGTGCAGGGTAGCAGAGCATGTATGGGAAATGAATGTTACACTGTTCTGTGTCCAGTACTTCTTGCAACACTATTGCAGGCTTTACACTTGCAGAGGAGTTTTTTTTCTATTTCTGTCTCAATGTCTTCAGATCTTCAACTACTGGTGCCATAAAAGAGTAAATATTTTGCTGTGGCCTTGATCCTTAATGCATGCTATAATATCCATAACCCATAATAAAGCATGTAGAAGAATTAAATCCTATCTTCTATATAACCAGCCTAACTTGCAAATTGCCTTATCATTCTACTTCAGATCATCTTATTGGTTGTATTAATATGTATTCCTTATATTTCCAAGTTGATTCAAATGTCTATTTGAAATCATATTTTCCTATGCCAATTGACCATTTCTTAGTTAACTAGAAATAATTACCCTGTTTCTGATACCAATTCCACTACCCAATTATAAACAATAAGATTTTTATACTACCTATATACCATATCTTTAGCGACTTAAAATAAATTATCTGTATTTAATTTTCTGAGAAATATTTCATAATAGATATTTAAAATTTGGAAGACTGGAATCATTCCTTTTTTGATGAATATTTATCTGTATTTAGTGATCACAAAGACTGTAGATGCATAGCTCTTATAAATCTTGAAGAATTGAAGAATAAGGGTGTTTATAATAAGTTGAAATCTTTTACTATGAAATTGCACTTTCATTGTTTTCTTCCTCATCAGGTAGACTTTATTTAAGCTTAGTATTTGCCAGTTATGGATGCTAGACATGATGATCAACTATAAGTTCCAGAGGGCTTTAGTTCCTGCACTATATACCTACCTTTGCATGGATCAACAGCACAGTGGCATTGTGTGCTATGATACATTCAGAAATCATTTGAACAATGTAGTGTATCTAAATACATGTTATGAATAAATGTGTACATTTTCAATAGCTACATTAGGCATCTTATGTATTTCCTGCTAATAGGATCACTTAGATTGAAACCTGACACTATTAAAGTTAACTGAGGGGCAGAACTATTCATGACTGCAGCACAATCATGAATATCAATGTGGAAAAATAGTTATTTTTAATTTATATCACATTTTTCCTTTTCATTTTTCATGTATGTTTTCCTTTATGCTTTTACTTTATACTTTTTTTGTTAGCATTCATTCCTTTGAATAGTTTTAAGGCCCGTTTAATTACATTACAAACACCACATTTTACTATCTTTATTATGGTGATAAACTCAAAGACAATGGATATGAAATCAGGATCTATCCTTCTTCTTCTAATATAATATACCCTAAATGCTGAAAATAATACATTGCAGGTCACAACAACAAAAATAATGCAAGCCAGGGTGCCTGTGAGACCAGTGTGGTTGATATAACATTAAAGATTTAGCAAAGACTTTTCACTGAGCTCATCATATTGCACAGGGAAGAGTTGAGTTTTATCATCTGGGAACCAGAAGATAATAGAAGTTCCAACTAGAGAAAGTAAAGTTTGTGCTTTAGTAACATAATTTACATTGTGATGTGAGGGGGAGAAATGTGTAAGAGATGAGACCAGAAGAAGATTCTAGAAGTCTAGAATCGAATATCAATGGGATACAAACCTTAGTAGCAATGGAGATAGGAGAGAGAGAGAGAGAGAGAGAGAGAGAGAGAGAGAGAGAGAGAGAGAGAGAGAGAACAGTAAGTCAAATAAATCCTTCATCAAAAAGAAGGGCAAAAATTGCTCCTACTTTTTTGGAGCATGCAGTGTTATCAGAAATTAAAGATTAACAAGGTATGTGTGATAAAATACAGTGGATTTGGAAATTGAGGTACCAATAAAACCATTTTGGGAAGTTCATAATTTGTTGAATGGACTACCCTGTAGCTCTAATGTGCAAAGGAAAGTTTGAATGTGAAGGCAGTGACCAGGTTCCTGTCACAATAGAGAGATATTAATTAATATGACCTTTGGTATAGTGTTTTGTTTTAAAAGGAAAATCTATGACCCACAACCCGCCCTTCTTATAAAATGTGCTGGGACAATGGTAGCTCAGAGCTGGTGTGATTGGCCAACCAATGACTGGTCTAACTTGAGGCCCACACCACAAGAGGGAGCCCATGGCTGATACTACTTAGATGGCCATGATCCAGAAGCTAGATGGCTCAGACTTAGGGTGGAACCAAATAAGATAGACAGGAAAAAATAATAATAAACCAATGAAACGGTTCATAATGATATTCTGGCACCTAGCCCAATGGTCATCAGAAAGCCTTCCTCCAGCAGCTGATGGAAACAAATACAGAGACACACAGGCAAACCTTAAGCAGAGCTCAGGAACTCTGCAGAAGAGGGGAAGGAAGAAGTTTTGTAGCATTCTAGGACACCAGGAGAACACAGCCCACAGAAACAACTAAGCAGGGCTCACAGGGGCTCACTGGGTCTATTGCAGCTGCCAAGGCAGCTCACATGCACTAAGCCCTCTGGATACAAGTCCTCTCGTTCTTTAGAGTGAGATTTTGCTGGACTCCTAACAGTGGGAGTGGTGGTATCTCTGAGTATTTTGCCCGGTTAAGGAGACCCTTTTCCTCCTACGGAGTTCCTTATTCATCTTTGATATGAGTGTATATGTGTAATCATATTGCATCTTGTTATGTTTTGTTTGATATACCTGGGAGGCCGGCTTTTTTCTGATGGTAAACAAAGGTCCTGTGGGTCTGAGGGACTGAAAAGTGGGAGGGGACGAGAACAAGGGGAGGGAAGGGAGGCTGAAGTTGAGATGTATTATATGAGAGAATAAATTAATAAATAAAATAAGAATTAAAAATATATTCTTGAATAGTCTAATATTTTTAAAAGACCACTTCTTTTCTCCTTCTCCTCCTACAAATGACTTTGTATTGATTCCTTGTGAATTCCACATCCCAGTTTCATTCATCCCCACGTACATTTTTACTCGCTCTCCACTCATGCAACCTCACCTCCCAAAAGAAAAAAGATCTCTCCATGGAAGCTATAGTATATCACAGTTTTACCATGTATCCTTTTTTCAATACGATACTTCTTTACTTGCAATGTTCATTACAATGAGTCATTGGTCTGGTCTGAGGCCTCTGGTTTCTGCTACACTATCAACACTGGATCGTAACAGGAAGTCTTCTGGGATATTCTGCTGTTCTCCAGTATCATGAAGATCCTGGTGCTTTGGATCTATAGGTCCCTTCATGTCTTCCAGCAGTTCACAGAGGGAGTAGATCTTGGGGTGCCAACTCAAAGCCCTGGAATGTGGGCATGGATGGTAAGCTGAGATGGTCAGCCCACCAGCTTTCTTACACCCATACCACCAGGGCATACTCTCCAGCACTGCTCTGGCTAGCTCACCCAATGCAGAAGCTAGCAAGGTGCAGGGGCAGCTCTCTTGTTCTCATGCCCTCAGGCTGGCCCACCTGCATCCACTCCAGCAGAGCCAGGTCTGTTGTGCTGCCCAGGTGAGGTGTAAGGCCCATTATTCCTAGTGCTGCAGCAGATGAGAGGGCCTAGGGCAGCTCTTCTGCTTTCACTTCCTCTGAGTTGGCTCACCAACAAGCCTTGCAATCTGGGTCAACTCTATTGGGCTGTTCAGGTAGTACAAACATCATGTTATAGGTCTAAATCACTATTCAGTGCTTCTTTTACTTAAATGCATAGTTAGAATGGATGGTGTTTACAAAGAGCAATTATGAGTTCAGTATATTAGCCTCCACTGATGAATGAGCTGAAGTGGTGAGGGGGGCTGGGGTGGGGTGGGCTGGCAGGGAGCTCTCTAGAGAAAAAGAATCCACATGTGGTTAAAATATGTTTTTAAGACAGTTGTTAAGTAATAGAAAAGAGATGGGAACCCACTTCAACTGAAAAACATTACTTCTTTATACTTCAAAGAGGTATAAAACTTTTTTAAATTTTAATATGTTTATTGTCAACCCTAACTTGGTAAGAGAGAAAAAATAATGACCTTGATCATAAGAAACAAACATAAAACTGGCAATGGGTCTGAAGATAAGAGAATCCATGGAGACATCTAATTGTCCAAGACTGGAACCTAAATCCAAGGAATTGAGCCACTACACAGAAAAATTCTAACTCACAGGAATGACTTTTGGTGAAAATATTGACTTCAGAAGTCAGAGGAGAGGCGGAAGGTTATAAGGACTATTAACGTGCTTCAAAAGTGTCCTTGACATTAGAGGTATGTTGGTTTAGATATGACTTTAGTTATGGTATGAATATGTTGTGTTTACTGTCTAAAATCAAGGACATGGTTTCCAGATATTCTTGATGCTAGCCATGTAAAGACCTTATCATCTACTTTCTGCCTGAGATGTATTTGTATCCACAGAATAAGGATAATATTAGTTGCATGAATACATCATAAAGAATACAAAAAGAGAATAATGTATTTTTCTCATTACAAATGTTAAATTTATTGTTGACAATAATTTGCTTATTAACTGGTATTCATTCTTTACATCTTTATATCTATGTCATCTATCTATAATCTATATCTAATCTATACCATCTATATCTATATCATCTATCTATAATCTATATCTAATCAATATCTATATCTACTTATGTTGCTGATCTGGTGGAGTGAAAACTGTGTCCTCCTTTCATTCTCATTTTATTAAGGTCTATTTTAAGTATGTGCTAACATGTAGGTCTGTTCGTTCATGTGTGTATGAATGCTGACAGATTCTGACAGGAAAGTAGGATCTGTAAGAGCTGGAGTTATATGTGATTGTCAACCCCAGATATGGGTACGGTAATTCAAACTTGGATCCTCTTCAAGAGCAGTCTCAATTGCAGCGCTGTCACTCCTGCCCCTATTCTCTTTGGTAATAAGTGACTAGTCTTTCAGGGCATGATGGTAGAGGCTTGTAATTCTAGGTGCTTGAAAGACTGAAGTAAGAGCACAAGTGTCAAAGCTGCCTGGACTTTCAGGATGAGCTTAAGATCATCTGGGGAAGATTGTGAGAGTCTGGCCCTAAGTTAAAGGAAGAAAATGAAAAGAATGAGCTACAGCTCAGATAGCCTCCAGTCCCTAAATAAATAAATAAATAAGATTCTAGCCTAGTTTCAACAGGCCTCTCAAGCTTAATTTTCTATTATTTAACCAAAATTAGATCTTCATCTAACTAAGATGGAATATGTTGCTTTCTGTTCACTCTGTTAAATATGCCATAATTTTCATTTCTAATCTTCTTATCACATAGTTTGCAGCAGTTATCAATTTAATCAGAAGACTAAGTTGAATTTGCTTGTGTTTGTTGTACCAGGAAGAGTCACAACTATGTTAATGTCTTGCAAGTATTATTAAATATGTAATTGTATTATTTTATTTAACATTTTATGCCTCTCTTTTTTTCAGTATTGTAATATACACATCCTTGAGGTCAGTGAATATTTCTTATATTTATAGCATATAGCTTCTGCTGATGACAATATGATGGCTTACAGATATTTGTTATCTGTAGCATCAAGGTATCCCACACAAATAAGTAAGCTTGATTTCTAGTACAGCCTGTTTCAGATGCTTGGAATTATTTCAAATTGCTTGACTCTCAAAGCTTTTAAAAGGAGGTTAATTTCTCTATAAACTTTGTGTTGGAAGAGCTTCCCTCATGGGCTGATGAATCTCCATCATGAAGAGGGCTTGAAATGGCATTTCAACAATAAATACATTAGGGACTAAACCACCAACCAAAGAGTACACATAGTGTGACCTATGGCTCCAGCCACACATGTAGCAGAGGATGGACTTGTGGGACATCAGTGGGAGGAGAGGCCCTTGGACCTGTGAAGGCTCAATGCCTCAGTGACAGGGAATGCCAGGGCAGAGAGGTGGGAGTGGGTGGGTGAAGAAGCACTCTCATAGAAGCAGGGGAATTGGGGATGGGATAGGGGGTTTCTGGAAGGGGAACTAGGAAAGGGATAACATTTGAAATGTAAATAAATAAAATATCCAATAAAAAAAGAAAAAAGAAATAGTAAAATTCGATGAGTTGTATTTCTCCCAGTGACTTTCCTATCCTGGAAAGTAGAATAATTGTGAACATTAAATTAATGTATATGCAAACGGTTAATCGAGAATGAACTAAGGTTGGGGATTAAGTCTCTATTTGGTTAGTGCTTGTGTTTACTTTTGTCTAAAAAGTCCCAATAAATCCATTCCTAGAAGTGTTTAAGTATTTTCTCCCATTTCAGAACTTAGTTGTAGTAGTTTCTAGACTTATGTCTGGGGTCACTGTGTGTGAGTGTGTGTGTGTGTGTGTGTGTGTGTGTGTGTGTGTGTTTGTGTGTGTGTTTGTATGTGTGAGTTTTATAACTACCACATTCTGTTTCTGATTGAAAACTGCACTGTGTTTTGTTGATATGAGTGCATACTACCAATACCAATATTAAGTGTTATATATTTTGATAATAAATCTACATTATCTTTTAAAAATAAAATAAAATGAGTACAATAAAAACCTGGATTCAACACTTAAATTTGATCTGTTTCTTTAAAATTATCTAGGGAGACACGTTTTTTTTTTTTCTTTTTATAATTGCAGACCAGGAAAAATGTGTTATGTGGTCTACTATTGCAACAAAACCCCCAAATATTTAGGAAATATTTCTTGTATAAATATTGATCTCAAATTTGTTTTGTTTCCCCCAATGAAGCAAGAACATATAGGGCCATGTGCCAATTACATGGCTCAGGGTGCATTGAGAGTAGCTTCCCAAGTGCTCACCAGAAACCCCCAAAGTAAAAATTACCATTATTTTTTAAAAGTTCTCTGAAAAAGGAAGATTAAATGAGATCATCTCAATGTATCTTATAGGTTGTATACTTTTCTTTGCCCCTCTGTAGACATAGCCAAAATATCGCCTATAAAGTCTCAGAATCTCATCAGTAATGAGGAAGTATGAAATTTACATAAATAATCTCACCAAGGCGTAAAGGTATTAAAACAATACATAAGGAGAAAAGTGTCAGTTTTCCTTCACATTGTTCAAGGTTATTTGCCTCTCTGTTTGAGGGCTGTGGTTTCATGGGCAGTTAGCATCTGCTGCACCAAAATGTTGGCTCGGTGTAGAGGTTTGTAAGTGTACCTAGTTCTGTTCTTTTTCAAAATGCTCAGGACAATTGATTTTGTCTATAAGTTCCATCATCTTATCAGAAATTATCCAGCTGTCAAACGCTGTGACCCTTTAATACAGTTCCTCGTGGTGTGGTGACCCCCAACCATAAAATTATTTGCTGTTCCTTTAAAATTGTCATTTTGCTGTGGTTATATATTGAAATGTAAATATCTCATATGCAGGATATCTAATGTGTGATCTCCAAGGGGTTGTGGCCCACAGGTTGAGGAACACTGCCCAACCTGACCAAAGTTCCATTTTTAGCTATTCTGATTCTTTTGTGCTTATTTATTTTCAATTTCTAACATTTGATGGAGCTACCGACAAAAGACCACAAGTGGCCATAGTTATTGCTATCATAATAAAAATTACTTTAAAATGTTTCTATGCATACCTCTTTGCAACTTCTGGCACTGGGATTTTAAACCATTAAGGAAGATATTTGCTTATTGTCTCTTTGTTTTTTAATTTAAGAGATGTTTCTCCATTGCTTTCTATTATAACTGGTCAATCAGCGAGTGTAGATTTTTCTAGAGACATGATAGCACGGAGTATTTGTTCTATTGTATTCTTGTGTTTTACCCCCTCACTTACTTTTAAAAGTCCCTCCCCCTTGTTTTTCATGTAAAGAGACAGATGAAGGTCCATTCTAGAAGATTTTGATTAAAAAAAGTTACATTATGAGGTATGTTGAATAAAGAAAGGTAGAGGGTCACAGTTAATGATGCTTTGGTAAAGTGATGCAGTAAAAAGTTAGGTGAGTAACTTGCCTTTTTTGCTATTATATTTTGATATCAAATATTTTGATAGTAAACAGGTGTGTGAGATCCATCTCTTCTGTCTGCTTGTATTATATGTTTCACTTGTTTACCATGCAGAATTAACAAGGTAGACATGATTCCTAAGATTGACTTACTTGCTTCCTTTTAGGGGAACTTACAAGAGAAAGTGCATTGATAATCACATTATAATCAATTTTGTGGAGAAACAATTCTAGGAAAAATTATGGTAAGGATAATGGACTGTATTTAGAAGGAAAAGCATTTTGTTTGTTTGTTTGTTGTTGTTGTTTTGTCCTTAAGAATTAAATAGTGAGAAGGAATTGAGTCTAGAAACCATGGTAGAAAAAAGAGTTAAAGCAAGGAAGAAATGCCCTGGAGATACATAGAAAAACTCAGTTGGAAGAACCAAGACAATGTTGGCTTGGGGTCAGGGGTTCAAAGAAATTGTATGCAATGCATTGGTTGAGTACAATAAAAGCTCAATAATAGGGAGATTGGAACTCAGTAGTACAGGACTGGCATGTATGATATCTCATATTTTATCTGTAGTTTCATAAAAAGATGATTGAGTAGGGGATGATGGTAAAGAAGGAAAAAGAGAGGGGGAAGAATAGAAAAAGGAAAGGGTTTGGATCCTCAAAATCCTTAAGCATAAATGAGAAGTGACTGTTACTGGGCAGGCCATTCTCAAGACTAATCCACCAACCCAACTGTGTTTCATCAGTTTTTGCTTTTGTTTTTGAAAAGAGAAAGAATATGACATTGGGTAGGTTGTGAGCTGAGGGAGGACATACATAGACAGAGTTGGGGAAGGGAAAAAAGATGATCAAAATACATCATATAACATTTTCAAAGAAAAAATAAGAATATTTTTTAAATGGCTGTTACACAGAAGGAAGGAAGCTAACTATAGAAATGTAGAAAAATACTGGTGGGCACTGTAAACAATTAGGTCAGAGAACATGAAAACAAGGAGCAGGGTCTTGGATTATTTGAGTCAAGTGAAAGGACTGCACCCAAACACTCTGAACATTCTTTCTACTCTGCATCAAATCTAATAGCACAAGTGTAGGGAAAACCCAGGAGCAGCAGTTTAAGCCCACAATAAAGCATAAGCACCATGCAACTGCAACACAATTTGTCAGCTCTGCCCTTGGCTTTGGGTACTAAATTTTCACGACCTTCCAGGTCAAAGAGATATATGAAGCTGATGATAACTTAGTGTATCTTAAAGTTACAGATAATATAATTTAAAAGACCACAGGCAAATAATTGAAATGAGATACTGTAGGTATTTTTTCACTTTACTAAAAGCAAATAAGGCAGGAAGAAAGGACAATATTTTTAATAAGATATATATGCTTGTACTTAATATGTTCTTATTTATGTCCTTTAATTCTATATCAAAATTATGCCCATGGTTTATATATCTGCTATATATTAAGCCTTTGAACATTTAATGACAATTAAAATTTTATAATTATTTATGTGTATTAATAAAATTATTTTATTCAGTTGGTTGCTCTAATTAGTGTTTTATGCTAAACATTGTGATAATTTAGAAGTGTGCATTGCGACTTAAGAAGCACTGTTGTATTTGAAGAACTTTGATCTCTTCTTAGTCATGAATCACTTTTCATTCAGGAAGAATAACTTAAGATGGATTTCTAAGTATGAACAATCATATCTAAGTATAAAATCACATCTGAGGTTCTTAGTAGTTGTTACCAAACTGGCTTCTGAAAACATCAACCACAATTACTTAAGCAGTAAATAAAACAACTGTATTTTTTGCCAAAATTTAATCCAGACTGATGACTAGATTAAAACTAGCTCTAACTAGTGTAAGTTTAAAAACTATCCATGGGGTACTTGGGCCACTGGTTACTGGAATCCAAAGACAGAATGGATGAAAACATGTTATTGGCTTAGGAGTTGAGTCCAGCAAATGTCACCAAGAGTGTGTAGGTTTAAATTCTTCAAAGCTCTTCCTTTTTTCCTGTAATGATATCCTTCACTCAGGGAATCGTTGTGTATTTTGCAATAAAGAATAAGCAAGATTCACCGAGATTTCACATCTTGTAAGAAGGTAATTCCATCTTAATATCTTCTTATTCTTTTTCTTACCTTTGGGGCACCTAATATAAATCACATTCTTAGGGTTCTCTGTCAGCTTAGATAGTCTTACTTTTTAGAAGATTTAAAAAAATTCAAAGTATAAGTACTATTGTTTATACTGTACTCTTTCTATAAAGAATAAATTGTATGTAAATTAAAAATACCTTAAGTGAATCACTTTTTCAAGTTCCATATGGCTTTGAGTATTAGAAGATGCTATTCCATGGTCATGGATAATAAAGGCTAATTACAGTTTGAAGAATTTTTCTCCAAGTATTTTACAGCTCTAAGTCTTCCAATAACATAAATATTTATAGTTAGCTAAGCTCTCATTCCCCTCCTCCACTCTTTTTTTTTTGCAAAGGATCGTTGCCTTGCATGTGCTAGCAAGTGCTTTGTCACTGAGCTATACTTCAAGTGCCATATATATGTAAATAAATATGTATATGTATGTACAGATGTATATGTATGTTTACATGTATGTATATGTATGCACACATATCTACATTATACAATCTGCATATGTAAACTATACATGTATAGATCACATGTTCATGTATATATACATATATAATAGATATATATTTTATTTACCATATGGAACCACAAAAATAGTATTTCTCAGAGAGCATCGTTGAACAGTGATAGAAGGCTCAGCCTTGGGCAAGTTATTCCTGAAAATCAATATCTACATGAGAGATATATCCAGCCAAGGGAAAGAATCTCATGGTCTGTTTCCACTATCTGTTTTGGGTTGGCAGAGTTGTGGTTGTAGTAAGTAGTAAGGCAGACATGATGATGAAGAACAGCAAAACGTCACAGAAAAGAATGTAAGTGGTATGAAAAATAAAACACCAGGAAGTCCTTGGTCACTGTCTTATACAAGGTTTCTCTTGCTGTGAAGAGACACCCTGACCATGGCAACTCTAACTAAGGAAAGCGTTTAATTGTCCTTGGTTTACAGTTTCAGAGGTTTAGTCCTTTATCACCATGGTGGGAAGCATGGCAGCACACAGGTGCTGGAGAAAGAGCTGAGAGTTCTACATCTGAATCTGCAGGCAGCAGGTAAAAGAGACACTTGGCCTGTCTTTAGTGTCTGAGACTTCAAAGTCTATCCTGACCCCAGAGGGAAAAAAGCTTTTCCAACAAGGCCACACCCACTCCACCCAGGCCACACCTCCCAAAAGCAACACTCTTTCTGAACCTATGGGGCCATTTTCACTCAAACTACCACAGTCACTGACATAAGCAAAGATCACAAGACAATATTATCGTTAGGGAAAGTAACTTTTCTCTCAGTGTTGATCTCCCACTACTTCCTCTGAATTATTCCCAGCGAAGAAAGAGACATATGAAAGAAACACATTTACCTTTATGAAGACTATTCTTGCTGTGTGATTACTAACCAGCCACATTACAACACAAAGGAGACTACATTTATGTAAATTTATGAATATTTCCTTAGTTTGACAAAGTATGCACCATATACCAGTGGGAGATGCAGAGCCAGGAACACGGATTGCAGATGCAATGAAATGAAAGCTTTTGAGAGAACCTAAGGATGATTTTGCAACCAGGAGACTGATGAATGGGCATGTAGAAAGTGACTTCTCTGCTAAAAATATCTAGATAAAGAAGGTGGGGAGAGAAAACAATGGTGTAAGCAAGTGGACCTGCTTTTCTGAGGCACACTGAACAGAATAAGAGCAGTAATTCTGAAAGTCATTCAATATGGCCCGAGGTAACGTGTGAACTGAGACAAACTTAGAATAAAGTATGAACTGATTTTATGTGGAGGTCTTTGATCCACTTGGACTTGACACGAGATATACTGAAACTAATAAAAGAGAAAGTAGGGAAGAGACTCAAACACATGGGCACAGGGGAAAATTTCCTGAACAGAAGACCAATGGCTTATGCTCTAAGATCAAGAATCCACAAATGATACCTCATAAAACTGAAAAGCTTATATAAGGCAAAGAACACTGTCATTAGGACAAAATGGCAACCAACAGACTGGGAAAGATCCTCCATCTGATAGAGGGCTATATCCAATATATACAAAGAACTCAAGAAGTTAGACTCCAGAGAATCAAATAACCCTATTAAAAATGGGCTATAGAGTTAAACAAAGAATTCTCAACTGAGTAATATCGAATGGCTGCAAAGTACTTAAAGATATGTTGAACATTTTTAGTCATCAGGGAAATGCAAATCAAAACAATCTTGAGATTCCACCTCACATCAGCCAGAATGGCTAAGATCAAAAACTCAGGTGACAGCAGATGCTGGCAAGGATGTAAAGAAAGAGGAACACTCCTCCATTGCTGGTAGGATTATAAACTAGTACAACCACTCTGGAAATCAGTCTGGTGGTTCCTCAGAATATTGGACATAGTACTACCTGAAGACCCAGCTATACCACTTCTGGGCATATTTCTAAAAGATGCTCCAACATATAAAAAAGATACATAGAAGACTTATGTATGATAGCCAGAAGCTGGAAAGATCCCAGACGACCTTCAACAGAGGAATGGATACAGAAAATGTGGTTGAAACAAAAATACTCACAGGAGGAAAAATGGAGACAAAGTGTGGAGCAAAGACTGAAGGAAAGGTCATCCAGAGACTGCTCCACCTGGGGATCCATCCCATGTGCAGCCAACAAACCCAGACACTATTACAGATGTCAAGAAGTGGATGCTGACAGGAGCCTGGTATAGCTGTCTCCTGAGAGGCTCTGCCAGAGCCTGACATATACACCAGTGTATGCTGGCAGTCAATCTCTGAACTGAGAACAGGGTCCCCCATGGAGGAATTAGAGAAAGGACTGAAGGAGGGGAAGGGGATGGTAACCCCATAAGAAGAACAATATCAACCAACCACAGTCCCCAGAAGTCCCAGGGAATAAACCACCATCCAAACAGTACACATGGATGCACCCATGGCTCCATCCATATATGTAGTAGAGGATGTCTTGTTGGACATCAATGGGAGGAGAGATCCTTTGAAGGCTCCATGCCCCAGTGTAAAAGAATGCCAAGATGGGGAGGTGTGAGGGAGTGGGTGTAGGTGTGGGTGTGGGTGTGGGAGCACTCTCATAGATGCAGGGGAAGGGGAGATGTAATAGTGGGTTTCTGGAGGAAAAACTGGGAAAGGGGATAACATTTGAAATGTAAATAAAAGAAATCCAATAAAAGACAAAAAAAAAAAAGAAAGAAAAAGAAAACCCAAAAACTAAAAACTATGAACTGAGGTAGGCTTAGACTCACATAATAGAGAAGAGTGAGGTACATTAAAAACCATAGACATCAGAATGCCATTTTGTGTTTTAGGACACTTAACTCATCTAGTAGATTAAAAAATTATTAATCTTTGAAATAAGATTGAAAAATTAAACTCCTAGGAGATTCTAATATCAGACCTAGCTAAAATCTCTAGGTACCTGAACAGGCCTCTGGAAGACAAGCTGATGTTAGGGGCTGTGGAGCCAAGCCCCTAGAGCAATCCATCGAGAGTTCTTAGGTATTTCCTTCACTGACCTTCCCTGGGTCATCTCAAGCAGGAAATTGCTTTTAGGTTATAGTGATATTATGTTGTCATGTGTCTGACTAGTTGGCCAATGGTGTCACAGACTTATGTAATGGGTTGTTCTGAAGCTGCTCATATTTTCATGCTAAATATTAGCTTCTCAAGATGTGATTGTCTCTAAGAGCAGATCCTCACCACACCAAGTGATGCTACGTTAACCTTGCTCCCTAATTTAATTGGTCAGTAAAATCTAGAGCCTGTGATTGGGCAGTGGAGGAAGAAAAGTGGGACTTGAGTGAAGAGCTTGCAGGTAGAGGGAGAAGAAGAGGAGAAAGAGGAGGAGGAAGAGGAGGAGGAGGAGGAGGAGGAAGAGGGAGAGGAAGAGGAGGAGGAGTCTGCCATGAAAGGAAATGATCATTAACTGTGTGGCCAGGAGAAATGACAAGTAACAATGATCTTTATAGTTGGGGAATAAGTATAGCTCTAAACCTGCCCACTCTAGGTTTATGGCTTGTAAATAAATACCTGAATTGTGTGTCTCATTTGGCCTTGCTAGGACTATAAATTCTTTTCACAGATTTGTCAAAGCAAAAGTCACTACATACTTGTATAAAAGGACAGATGCGTTTGCCAAGAACGCCATAATCTGTTTCTTGCAGGTGCTTATGGAGTCCTGTGGCCAATGAAAGGTGATGTCTAGTGGAGAATGCTGAAGAAAGATTTAAGTGCCATAGACTTTATTGCCTGCCTTTGTACATTTGCTCCTTGTTTGTGATAGAAAAATGCTGCCTAGAGATAAAATAGCTACCTTATTCCCAACTACTGAAGGAGCACATATGCAGAGAGAAAAGGCAACCCAAGTCATAGGTAGCTTGGCAGTACGTTGGCACCAGCCCTAGTCTGTCTCCTATTAGTTTTCAATTGTGTGAGAAAATAAACCATTGTTTGATTAAGTCCTGGCTGCCAGTTCCTCATACATGCAGCTGAAAGCAGTCATAACTAAACCAGCAGTTTTCTTTGCCACTTAACAGAGCCCTTTGGTATTCTTTTTTATTTTCCTGTTTTATTGAAGCAGTAAAATGAGTGTTCTTTAGAGGAACAAATAAGCTATCCACCTCAATCTTCCAAGCTGGTTTTTCTAAGCAGGGCTTTGTGAATTAAACATCCGAGGTTATATCATCCAGGGTTCCTCTGAAGGCAGAATAATATATCTCTGAATTAATTTGTAGAACTGAATGCCTGGTGCCCTCTCTGACTGTGTACAGTTTTCACAGACACAAAGAGAGAATCAAAATTATTTGATTTTCTGAGGAGACAGACCCTCCCATATCGTCAGAATAACAGTAAAGGAAAAAAAATAAGACAGGATTTAACTCATCAATTAAACTTAACATTCCTCAACTGCCTAAACAGGCGATCTATATCAAAGAACTTGGCTTGATGTAACACAAGCCTTTCACAAAGCCTTGGCCCTTTACCTACTTTATCCCAGCACAAATTGATAAGCTGTTCACTCACTCATTTATTTACTCTTTCAATAAACACTTAGTGAGTACTTGTTCTAATTGTTTGCTTAACACTGATTGTTAGAAATTAAAAGCAGACAAGACTCATGCCTGACCCCAAAGAAGATGCAGTATGTAGCAGGAAGAAACTTTAACAAGAGGCAGATACAACTTAGTGGCAGATGTAAGTTAAATTTCCTCATGCTGCTGAAACCAGAGCTTAGCAAAATACCACAAAGAATGTTGCAAGTCATGAGTCCATACTGGTATCCTCCAGGGAATGAAAGACATGTCAGGCATAGAAACAGGTTCAATAGATGCACATGCAGGGGACAGAAAATGATATACAAAGTCAGAAGTTCAGAGTATATGAATAAACAAAAAGAATCATGACTGCATTGCAAGTAGTAGTATAATCAAGTATAAATGTGTATTTTTTAAAAGATCCTGGAAGTTTTAGCATGAATAAATAAGGGATACCTATCTAGATTTAGAAAAATTATTTACTCTGCCATCCAACTTTGAAACAATGAAACTAATCACATATTGAGGTAGGAGTTAAAGTCTGATAATGAAAGAACAAAATTATTAAATATAAAGTTAGGAACTAACATAATGATTAGAGAAGTGAGATCAGAAGGCTTGTCTGGAGAACATTAATGCATTTCCTTACTTAGTAACTAGAAGAGTTACGACCTATTGTGTTATTTGAAATAGGAGAGAGAGCAAAAGAAGTAATCTTGATGGAGAAATATTTTAAATCTGGCTTTTAGCTAGCATTGGTATGAAATGGAAGAAGGCAAGTTTTATAAGAAAGGAAGGTTAAATTCACACTCGACCTATGCTGTACAGAAAGGAAATGCCCTTGATAGTCTCAGCACATCCTGAAATCATGTTTCATCTATAAAGAGAGGATCAATTTGTCTTTCTTAGAGATCATTTGGCTAACAATACATGCACATTGTCTAACACTGTCCAACTGGATTGTGTTTGATATCATCACTAGTGTGCCAGTCAAGTTCCTAGAATTTCCTCAGTGGTTGTTGGACAGATGGGAAACATTAGACCTTGGTGCATATATCCTTGTTCAACGTGGGCTTTCCCAGGATTTTGGCCACATTCAATTAATCCAATGGAAAGAGTGTTACAAGAAAGAACAATACTGAGTTTCACCCCTCTTCAAAGATGACAGCAAAAGAAATAGCCATTTATAAATGACTTTCAAGTAGGCAAATTTATACAAATTATCTACTCTGTTATCCTTTGAAGTGTTTGATTTTGCCTAGAGTTTAACAAATAAGGAACTGGAAGTTTAGGAACAATAAATGGCTCCCCAAGGCTCAGATGGGCAGCAAAGCAAAGATGGTATGACCACACTGTTATTTATTTTTTATTTCTGTTGTTTATTCTTTCTTCCCCCAACTCTGCCAAACACTTAGATAGAAAAAGAAATCAAACAAGGTCTCAGTTCTGTAACAACTGGAGCACATCAGAGACTTAAAATAAGGATGGACAGAATGAATGCGATAATCAAGCTTCACAGGCACTTTTTATGTGTCAAACATAATTTTAGAAGGCTTGGGAAGGCTGAATTTTTCCTCACAAGGAAGACTGATGTTTCTCTCACAAAATGAATTAATTAAAGATTTTTGCATTATAGCATGGTTCCCTTATACATTGACAAGTGCTCCAAAGGGATCTATCACAACAAATTCACTCCAGGATACCTTATCCATGGGCCTAAGCAGAGGCAACAAGAGTGTTGCCCACTGCCCTCTGTTGGACACAGTGCGTAAGTGCATTGCTTACAGCAAGGACGATTGGTTTTCGCATAATGTAAACACAATTTAATTCCACATTTTTTTTTCATTTTGAATATCATGGTTTCATGAGCAGTAATAATGTTAACGTTTTAAAGGCAGGAGGACCAAGATTGTGCAATGCAACTAGAAGGAAATAAACATAAATATTAAATCATTAAGTGGACGGACACATTCTCTTTAACATAGTCTACAAAAGAACAAATTGTGATCATTATTGTGCTATTGAGTCACTTGGGAATTTGGAAAGTAGGGAAGTTGAAAATGAGGGAAGGAAAGAAGAGGGGGAGAAAAAGACATTAAGCATTTTCCTAATTACTGTAATTTAATTACTTGTGTGGAGACCTTAAATTTTCTTTTCTTTCTTTCTTTTCTTTTCTTTTTTTTTTTTTTTAACAAATGGCCACATATTCTGAGTCAGGTCTTCCACAAAAGCTATTTTGTGGAAGTCACTAATCGTCAATGCTATCTTCTTTCTTTCAACGCTTGTATAAAAGCTTATTAGAAGAGACATTTTCAGTTTTGTCTGATATCCTTTGCATCTTTCTAATCCTTAACTATCCAAGCTCCATTGCTCTGTGAACACTGTATATTGCTTACACAATATAAGACCTTTTCTACTTTTGTACATTAATAAGCAAAATATAAAACATGCATATTTACTTTACAGTTTCTAAGGAATTTTTCAGCTGCACTGCTGTTTTTAATCATTACCAAAACCAAGCAAACTACCAGCTAAGGGCATTTTTACAGGACACATAGAAAAGTAAGCCATAAAGGCTTGAACCAGCTAAGGACAAAAACCTCACTTAAACTTGAATATTTTTACTCAAATCTAATTTTCACTTTGCTACATGCTCTGTCACCAGAAGCTCTTCTCAAAATTCTTACCCCATATGTTTCCAACTAAGAAGTGAAGGCATGCTGAATTGTGGAAGTGCCCCCAGGAACCTTTAGTGAAACTCCAGGGGAAACTCTGGAATGTTTTCTCTGCTCTTCACAGAAAACCACCTGACACTCTCAGGTTTATTGTTTGTGCATCTTGGGACTCACACTTTGACCAAAGCAAAGCTGGTGCTCTAATTCCAATCCATCATTGCCCAAGACATAGCTAGAATGAGGATTCCCCTGACAGGGTACACTTAAGTGTTTTCCTGGCTAGAAACACATTTCTTTACAGTTTGATATAGAATCCCAGAGATTACCTCTGACCACAACATCACCCTGAACCTCTTTTCTTCTCTGACTTATTTATCAAAAATAAAGAATACTGTTGTATTATTTAATGCTAAAATAAATTTTCTGGAGGTCTCTCAGAAATAGGGAAACATGTGTTAGCAGTTTTGCTCTGTATTTTGTTGAGAATGCTCAACTTCTAATCCTTTAAACTTCCATGTCTCAGAAAACTACAGCAGCAATGTTGTTCAGGGATATGAGTGTTGGAAGTGTTGCTTTATTCTAAGACACGTGTGGTCTCAAGCTCATTCTCTCTCAACGGAAATTAAAAAATAAGGAGGGGTTTAACCCAGCTGGTGCTATTCTGCTGTGGTAAAAAATAAATTATCTAAATAAGTAGTTGGACAGTTTCAAAGAACAAGATGATGTCTTCCTAATGTATTGATTTTGTTGTTACTTTTTCTTTTATATCAAGGAAGACATAAAATATTAATCAAGATTTAATATCTAAGTCGAAGCAAGAATAAGTCTATACTGTAGCACAAAATTGGACCAGTATGTTCTTCAAACAAATCAAAACTTTGACCTAGAGTTTGGGGGACATTGCTTAGGGGAAAAGTCCATGCTCAGCCTGTTTAAGGCCTCAGGCAGATTGTAGCAATGCTTCTTTTTCTAGATTTCTAACAAATCAATCATATCTTAGAACTTCAAAATACAAATCTTAGAGTGTTCCCAAAAATGTTATTCTTTAAAACATGGTCTAGCATTCAGAATAACTATCTCATATAGAAAAATTGTATAAAACATGTATACACAAATACATGCACCCCTACACAAATGCACCCTACACCATCCATGGGTGTTGTGAATGGATAAATTAATTAAGTTATACTATCTAATAAGATATGATGTCAAATATATCAGAAATTTAATAATATCAACAGACATGTAATAGAAAAAAAAACAGTGTTCAATTACAATTTACATTCAAGAATCCTTTAAGTACTCTAATCTCAATGTACATAGTATTTAATATTTAAAATCTAGATTTTTATGTGGTATAATTCCTATTGTATTTGTTCTTGAAACTAAGACAATCTTTTTCTCCCCACAGAAGACTCTTTCCACATCAATTGTCAGCATTAGCAACATATAATTAATAAGTTTGTTGATCTCCAGTGAAACATCTTTTCCATAAAAAAAGACACTTTCTTATCTTTTTTCTTCAAAAGCAGTATCTGCAGTAGTTTCGGTAGGTATCTTATTTTATCCTGTCCCTAGAATTCTCTACTTATGTGCCCAGGAGCTGAATCCTATCAACTAAATTAAAGCAAGTGTTGTTACGTATGGGCTTTGCTGGAAAATGGGAGTGCCCACAGAGGTGAATGGAGTTTGGCTGTAAAGTAATGCTTTATATTTTCTCTACTTCCTTCTTGCTTTGTTATGAGAAAACTATCTCCTCCATATCCCTCTTTAGCCTCGTCTTAGAAATGGGGCAATTACTTCTTGCTTCAAAGCTTGCTCTTTTGCCACAGGGTAATAGAATAATGTGGGAAATCAGCTTAGAGCTAATGTATGCCAACTCTGAATTCTGAAACAGGAAATATCCAAAAGATTTTTTACACTGTAACAGTACCCATAATGAGATGATTTTGGGCTTTATGCATACCATGGGAGAATGGTGACAGGGTAGTCATTCACATAAACTCAATGCTGATGTCGTGAGACTCTTAGAAGTTTACTTTCCTCAGCTCATAGTGATGCTGATAACTGTCCCTTGACCATCTGGTTGGGGTGATAGAAGAAAATGTAGGATATGTGTTTGCATGATCCTTCCTGGGAGAAATACCATTCACTGATCAGAAAACTGTTGATATATTAAATAGTTTAATCTTTAATCTCATAAAGTAGGCTGGATGCTGTGAATTAATGGTTCTGGTATGTTTTTGTTCCCTATACTTGATTGTTTCCCAGTTATTTGGATCAAGGCAGCCTGATGGGTATAATTTGAAAGCCAGGTTGAACAGAACCATTAGCTTATTATCACTAATTGGGATGATGTATAGGAGACAAGTCCCAAGTAGAATCACAATATATGTGAAAATTGCATTGCTACTTTGTAAGCTCTCTGTCACCTCATAAATCACAAATCAGTAAAAACAATTATGACATTTATGATTATGTAGTGAAAAAGGAATGTACATACATGCATGAGGGTGTGTCTATGAGTGGGTGTTATTGTTGATGATAGTGATAAAGACAGTGATTATGATATTTTTTCTCTACAATGATCTACATAATACAATTTTGGATAGCAGCAAATATAATATAACCACAAAAATAAGCCCCTAGGCCTCAACTCCATATATATGTAATAACAATGAATAGAATTGTTAATAAAATAATTAAAAGAGGACATAAGTTTGTACAAGAGAAAGAATGAAGAAATGGAAGGTTTTGATGGAGGAAAGGGGATAGAAAAATATGTAATTATATTCTCAAGATAAAAGATGTTTAATAACTAATGCAAAAAACCAAAATTTCCTTATAGCAATAGTTCTGAGAATACATCCAGTTGATCATCATTTTTTGTTTTATGGAAAATTATTTGAAGCAAAGATTTACAAAGATAATGAATGTTGGTTTTTCTTCTTTCATACACTGCATCCCCTCCCACCACCACTGCCAGTCCCTCCCTGCACTACCCCAGATTCACTTCTCCTCAGTTTTTGTTTTAAAGAAGGAGCAGGTCTCCTAGAAATAGTAACCAAACATGGCATAACAAGTGTCAATAAGATGAGGCCCAAGCCCTCATATCAAGGCTAGACAAGGCAACCCTGTAGAAGGAAAAGGCTCTCAACCACAGGCAACAAAACAGTTACCCCACTTCAATGTTAGGAGTCTCACAAGAATGTCAAGTTACATAACCATAACATATATGCAGACTTAATACCTCAAACCCTACAGTGTCTGTGTTTGTTGCTTCAGTCACTGTGAACACCTATGAGACCTACTTAGTTGATTGTATAGGCTGTGTTTTTAGGGGTCCTTGAACCCTTTGGCTCCTAAAATATCTTCTGTTTCTTCTGCTGAGTTCCAGTGGTTCTGCCTAATGTTTGGCTGTGGGTCTCTTCAGCGACTTCCATCAGCTGTTGGAGGAAGCCTCTCTGGTGACAACTGGGCTACACACCAATCTATTAATACAGCAGAACACCATTAACGATCATTTTATTCACTTTTTCTTTCTTTTCTTGCCTTCTTTTTTTGCCAGTCCTGTTTGGTTCTATCTTGGGGGTCTCTGAGCTATTCATCCTCTGGTTTCTGGCCATTCAGGGAGTGTCAGAAATGGGCTTCTTCTTGTACAATAATCCCCAAGTTGGACCAGTTGTTGGTTGACAACTCACACAAGTTCTGTGTCACCATGGCCCCAGCACATCTACATCTTACAGGCAGTAAAAATTGTAGAAGATCTGTGGCTGGGTTGATGTTCTAATCCTACTGCTTGCTTTCTTTCTTTCTTCCTTTCTTTCTTTCTTGCTTTCTTTCTTTCTTTCTCTCTCTCTCTTTCTTTCTTTTTCTTTTTCTTTCAGCAGTTAAAATGAGATTGGTATAGAAAACTATAGCTATAAGAAGGAAAATAACATTGAATATCTTAGAATATTTACACTGTGGTTACGTGTGCGGCAAATTAGTGAGTGAATGATGCAGAAAATGACAAGATATTTATTTACTGACAGATGACCTTTGATTTAGAAGGTTAAGGAGTATTCAGTGAAGGAGAAATCCTACAAGGGAATGAAGCCAAAGTTGCATCAACATAGAAGCAGACTCTTTCCTGGTCATTTTCCTCTCCCCTGGCTACTGAACAGACAAGAAGAGAGAATGCTAACAACAGGAAGTGGGTTGCTGCTATGCCATATGGGTGAGAATCCAGGGTATTTTTTGGTCAACCTCTTGTTATCCCATGACTACTGGCAAAGTGAACAGAAAGCTGTGAAAAGAACAAAATAGAATCTTGTGATAGAGGATCTCGTGGAATTGGAAGGAACATGGTGGCAGGCAAGAAAGTTGATTAAAATGGCCTTGAACAAAGAGCAATGTTGTTTGTCCCAATTATTAAAACATTTTACATGGCTTAAGGTAGTACAAAGTGCATACTTTCAGATAAATGCCAGACTATCCCACTTTATCCTGGCCTAAGCTGGTGAAAGAGAGAGAAAGAAAAAAATGATGCAGAAAAATTTAAAAAGGAAGTAGAGTTAAGAAATCTATTTGGGGGCCATGTCTATCTACTGGAGGTACTCTCTTCCTGTTCTATCTCCCAATTGTTAGGCATTTTGGCCAATGTCATCCCCATTGTGTCCTGAGAGCCTCCCACATCCCTAGAGTCTTAGACTTTCTAGTTGTTTCCCCTGTTCCCCACCCCACACTAGTGCGTATTTATGTTCATTTTCCTGACTCTCTGGGATTCTCTCTTGTCTTCTCTCATACCTGAACCTGCCCTTATTCTCTCCCCTCTCCCACCCAGGTTCTTCCCTCCCTCTACCTCCCATGATTCTTTTCTTCCACTTTCTAAGTGGGATTGGAGCTTCCACACTTGAGCCTTTCTTCTTGTTAAGCTTCATATAATCTGTGAATTGTATCATGGGTATCTTAAACTTTTTGGTTAATACCCACATATCACTGAGTACATACCATGTTTGTCCTTTTGAGTCTGGGTTACCTCACTGGGGATGATATTTTCCATTCATTTGCAAGATTAATATCCTGGTTTTTAAGAGGTGAATAGTATTCCATTGTATAAATGCACTGCATTTTTTATATTCGTTCTTCCTTTGTGAAATATCTGGGTTGTTTTCAACTGCTGATTATTATTTATAAATAAGGTTTCTATAAACATATTGGAGCATGTGCCCTTAGTTTGGAGGGTTATCTTTTGGGTATATGCCCAGAAGTGGTATGGCTGGGTCTTCAGGTAGAAGTATTTCCAGTTTTCTGAGGAACTGCCAGATTAATTTCCAAAATGATTATACCAGTTTGCAATCCCACCAACATTGGAGGAGTGTTTCTTTTTCTCCTGATCCTTGCTAGCATCTATTGTCCTGAGTTTCTAATCTTAGCCATTCTGATTTTTGTAAAGTGGAATCTCTGGAATGTTTTGGATTGCATTTCCCTGATGACTAAAAATGTTAAATATTTCTTTAGGTACTTCTTGGCCACTTGAGATTCCTCAGCTGAGAATTTTCTGTTTAGTTCTGTACCACATTTTTTAATTGGGTTATTTGGTTTTCTGGAATCTAACCTTGAGTTCTTTATATATTTTGGATATTAGCCCTCTATACGATGTAGGATTAGTAAAGATTTTCCCCCAATATATGGGTTGCCCTTTTGTCCTATTGACAATGTCCTTTGCCTTACAGAAGCTTTTCAGTTCTATGAGGTCCTGTCAACTGTTGGTTTTAAGACCCTGAGCCATTGATGTTCTAGTCAGGAAATTGTGCCTTGTGTCAATATGTTTGAGGCCAAGGGCCACGAACTCATCTAAAAAAAATTTAATCCAGAATCTTTTCTGTCTGAAAGAAGTGCAGGTATAAAAAAATAGAGCAGAGACTGAAGGAAAGGCCATCCAGAGATTGCCCTACCTTGAGATCCATTCCATGCATAGACATCAAACTCTGACACTATTGTTGATACCAATAAGTCATTGCATATTGAGCCCATCCTCTGAGAAGTTCTGCTAGCTAGAACCTGAGTGAGACAGATGCAGATATTTACAGACAACCATGTGACTAAGCCCCAGGATCCTGTTGGGGATTGGTTCTAGAACTTTGTCTTAATTAGGCTCCCAGAATCACATGGGAATTTGCACATTCAGATGCTAAAGGAAGCTTACCCTCGGTTGACTCTGATTTGGAAATAAGGTTATCAGTGGCCAATGGCTAGGCAGAGTGAAAGAGGTGGGACTTTTGATTGCATGGGCAAGGATCCAAGAGAATAGGGAAGATGAGGAGAATTACCATGACTGGGAAGCAAAAGGATAAAACTTAAAGATCCTGTGGCATGTAAGGATCCAAGAGAACTAAAGGCTTGAAGCCCCAGAGACCCTGAAGGGACAGTAGGAGCTTCACCTACTCCTGGCACCAGGCCCCAGTCATGTAGTCGCAGCCCTCTGCCCTATAGATTTGTGGCTATCAGTCACATAAAGGCAACGCCCCAAGCCCTTCCATATGAGGCATCCCTAATATCTCAGACCAGGATAATAGGAAAAGAGATGAGACCTGTGGTCATGTAGTCTTAAGAAAGAGATTTACATGGTAACAAAGTAACTGGAGTCCAATAGGATGTTGCCGATATGTAGCAAGGGATACCTTGTCTGCCCTCAATGGGAGGAGATGTTCTTGGTCCTGTAGAGGATTGAGGCCCCAAAGAGGGATATGAGAGGGGTGAGGTAGGAATGGGTTGGTTGGCTGGGAGAACTCTCTTAGAGGCTAAGGGGAACAGGGATAGAGTTGAGGGTGGAGGGGGACTGGGGATGGGGACAATATTTGAAATGCAAATAAATAAAATAATAAAAAATATATATTTGGAAAGAATTCTAGATGTGGATGTTGTGTTCATAAACATTTAAAAAGCTGCTAAGGTTTTTAGGGAGACTACTGCTGAAAAACATCATAGGCATGGTTAAAATGAAGTATGTCTTTTTAAAGAATAAAAATGGCCTGTGGTTCCAAAGTTTCTGGGAGACAGGAAGCATAGTACTAGCTTTAATTTCAAAGCAGCTAATTAAGAATGAAGAGAGGGAAATAGAGAAAAAGACTATAAGAAGAACAGGGGTAGCAGGAATCAACCAAGGAGGCTAGAGAAATGCCTCAGTAGTTAAGAGCACTTGCTATTCTTTCAGACGACCCTGGATCATCTCCCAGCAGCCTTATGGTGGCTCACAATTACCTATAGGCATGTAGAAGGTGCAGATACATAAATGTCCCCCCCAAAAAACCCCCACACAATCATATTATAAAATAAAGAAATCTTATTTTTTTTTTGGTTCTTTTTTTCGGAGCTGGGGACCGAACCCAGGGTCTTGCGCTTCCTAGACAAGCGCTCTACAACTGAGCTAAATCCCCAACCCCAAGAAATCTTATTTTTAAGATGAGTAATCAAACTCTCTTATGCTTACAGACAGAAGTCTAGTATAACTGTCCTGCTCCACTGGCTGGAACGAGGTCCCCAACATATATGTAGCAGACATGCAGCTCAGTCTCCATGTGGGTCCCCCAACATCTGCAGCAAGAGCTATCCCTAAAGCTGTAGCCCGATGTGGAATCTGGTACCCAACAAGGCTGCATTGTCTATAAATAAGCATAGGCAAAGGCCAGGATAAAAAATAAAATAGAGAAAACTTCCAGGAACAAGAATTAAAATCTATACAGGAAGCCTATTGGATCCTTGGGAAATTTGTTGGTATAATTTTAGAACTTTTGAGGTCCAATGAATTATTTATATTTTCCATTCATTCTTTTTCCTGATGGTGATAGTTACCTGTCCTTATCATTGAATATTGAAGTTTGGAGTATCTGAGAATTTATCTTAGAGTCAGAATTATAGACAAATGTAATCATATATTGTTAAATGGATACTTGGCCTGGTTTGGATGGAAGAATGTTGAAGCTACTATATAGTGTATCTTGGTTTTGATATTATAACTGGTAAAAGGAATCCTTTGTTTAGGGTTTAGAAGGCAACCTGGATAGGGATGTTCATTAAATAGTCAGCTTTCTTCCTGGAGAGCATGTGAAAATTGTTACACTTCCTGGCCAGCTTGAAATTGCTTTGACCCTAGGAAGATGAGCTGAATTCTGTAGGATGGTCTTGGTTACATGCCTTTACAAATCAATGATCAAGTGAGCAGCCTCTCTCGTTTTCTGCCATGATTCTCAGCAATGAATGCTCCATAATGGTCTGTTGGTCTGAGGAAGGACAGCACTGAAGGGAGTCTTAGTTCATTCAGAATGAATCTATTTGTAAAGAGATTTATCATTCCTCTGCGAAGCCACTACGACTTAAAATCGTTCACTGTGTTACCTAGATCATTCCCTGATTTATGTACTGAAAGTGAACAGTTTTCAGACTTGAGAGAATCTGTTATTTCATTTCATCACATAGGAAGATTTTTCCATACACTGTTTAAAAAATGACCAACAGTAAGGTAACCTGCAGTAAGAATGTCTTATGCCTAGGGCTTCTTTAGTCATATTTACAATTCATGGGAAAGAAGGGCAATGTTACTAGTTCAGGTTTTACTATTGAGAACAAATGTTCAAGGATTTTCTTTCATTCAAAATAATCATTATTTTTTTCCCTTTTCCCCTTTTCTCCTTTATTTACACGACCAGTTAGTATGCAATCAGATAGCCTTCAAATATGTGAATAAACTACAAAAAGTAAACGGCATGTGCTTCATTTTCCTCCTTCTTCAGAGGCCAGGAAACGGGAAACTGTGGCAGAGTGATTGCTTCTGCTGCTTCTAAAGGATGAGTCACTGAAGGTAATTTCAGGGATGGTTTTGGTCACCTCTGCATTTCATTACACACTTGTAAAGGATAATGAGAATCACCTGCCAGAGTGCTGCAAACCAGCCAGAGGGAGTAAACACTCAGCTGCTCCTCAAACTGACATTGACCAGTCATTTCTGAGGAGACCAGTTGAGCAAATGCAGGTCCTGTATGTATCCAGAGCTGCCCTAACAAATTAGTCAGCGAGCTTTTCAATTCGCCTGTAAAATAAGCACATTTCCCCTTTTGAGCTGTTTTGAGATCATTCAGATCATCTTTAGAAGACCTATGTTAAGTAATTTTTAATATGGCATATGTCTGGAATGGGTTCCTTTCATTACCTTAAGGTCCTCCTTCCTTTGGCTCTCTGAGAGAACAGAAGGAAAAAGGCACCATGTATTTAGGATATGCCAAAATACATGTCGATTTAGTTGACTCTTTTGAAAATCTATTATAACCCTATGCTAACTATGACACCGATTTTAGGTTATAAATTGTGTCTAAATTTCTTTATAGCTATAGTAATTTCCTCCATCTTCAAGGGCAGGGGGACACATAACCTATGGAAATGTTTGCAGTTTTATTCCATAGGCTCAGAGTACTTCTCCAAGCATTGCTTCTTTTATGGAGGGGCTGTGTTCTAAGATTATGATAGTCTATCCCTTACTGGCATTGAGTTTATATATTTATGTATTCTGTTTCCATATTATTAATATATATACTTTTGTAGCCTGATAATTAATCTTTATTTTTTAGCTTGTTCTTATGGGATGTAAGAGTAGTTCTTTGACTTTCATCTGAAAGGATTCTTAAGCAGTTAGAGACACTCCTATAAGAGGCAGGTTGTTATTACAAATGAACAAAAGTTATCTCAAATATATTAAGAGGGGCATAATCTGGTTCATTTTAGTTAGTATAATAGTCCAGTAGCTCAATATGTCTGTGACTGTATAAATGTTCTAATGATCCAAGATAAAATATAAAGGTCTCATAGTTCTCATAACATCATGGTGTTAACAGCATTTTCTAACAACTGGAGAAGTTTACTGAGAAAGGGAAGACACACAGTCTGCATTAACAAACTATATCTTGCATTCTTTGTTTGTTTAACTTTTTTGCTATCTAACAAGGATGGTAAACTACGTTGAGTAAACCTGAGAGGTAAAACAGACATGTTTCTTCACCGGAGGATGTTTCTAATTAAGCAGCAACCTCAGAGCTATCAGAGGTCTGATGGGTAGACTGCGTGTACAAGCCAGTAGTACAGGTTTATTTGTATTTCAGTAGTGAATTTAAGTGATCTTGTGACCTTAAGAACTACAATGCTAAGTGACCTTGTAGGTCTCCTTGGAATGAATTTTCATCTCTTTTAAAAGTTTCTGAAGGCCTGATTGAAGGTCAGTGGCTCCCCTCTTGCCTTCCTGGAATCCCGAGGTCCATTTACCTTCTTGCTGGCTGATATTCTATCCAGCTCAGGTTCAAGGATCAGATGAGGACAGCTTATCAGCAGCTGAGAGTTAAGTACCTGATGCTGTCTATTGAAATAAAATGTAGTCAAGAGACATTTGTGCCACCTTTAATATGTTCACCCAGATAATATTACTGTGTAATGTTAGGACACAAATTAAAAGAGGAACAGTTCATAATTTTACACCTAATTAATGCGCAATAAGGGCTTAGTTGCTCTGTAATTGTATAACGGCCTGAGCTGAGGATTGAGTCTTCTAACATGCATTGGGTCATAAGCTGGAATGGCCTTGCTATGATTGGTTTAAAATATACCTGCCAATGTCTTATCTGCCTCAGAGATATGGGTAGTTTAACAGTGTATATAAATGTCAGGGAAGTCTTTTGATTATGAACAATGAGTCACAACGTAGTTACGGACATCATGGGTTATTTATTGTGTGTCCAGGGCATCTTAAACTATGATCATTAACATAATACAGTCGTGGCTCTTTTGGTTTCCTCCATCTCAGGAATTAAGTGGGGGAAAGGCCATCAAAGCACTTTTCACTTTCATGCTTGACTACTTAAAGGACTCCCACAGAAAATAAATCCGCATTTTTATGGATTTGGGAACAGTTAATATTTTATGAAGACATGTTGCCTCCAGGATAACAAAGACGGGCAGATATATATATATATAACCAAGTAAGTGCTGATTCATGTCCAGTGACACCAATTTTTAAAGTAATTACTCTCACTACTACAGTCACAAGCACATTGCATGTTTGGAGGTGTGCATATACATCATCTTATTTAATATGTTTTGGAGAATATACTCCAAGCCTCGCTTTGCTGTTAAGACTATAAAGGCTCGAAAGGAATCATTTTTACTCGTTTGGGTGTAGCCCAATGTTCATGGATTGTTTTCCGGAACACACTGATGTTTCCGGTATAGAAGTAATGTGAAAGGGGCAGGAAGTTTCCCTGCTCATCACCAGCTTTTCATCCATTGAGCACTTGATTAATTTGCATCAATTATCATGAGTTGCAAAGGATACTGACCTCTGGCAACCTATTCTTTCTGATAATCTTAAGACACCAAATAAAAGCTAATAAGAGAAAGAACATTATTATTATTATTATTATTATTATAAAATAGTTGTTGCTATACATATATGAATTTGTTTAATAATGCCTTGTATGTTGAATTTTATCATAGATGAAATACAATCAAGATTATTATAAGAGTCTTTTGAGATTACTATATATTCAATACCAATGGTTTGCTGAGTGAGGCAGTCTATGCTGTATTAGCACAGATTAATTCTTTGGCACATTTTACAAACTACTTAACATAGTTATTTAATGACCTCAGGTTCCCAAAGCGACACCTTCTTTCAATTACCTTTCATCTTATCATGAACTACTACTATCCAAACCATATACAGACTATAACTGGGGAGAGACATATTTTGTTTCAGATATAAGAAGGCATGCTTAGTAACTTCTAATAAATAAGATATTCATAAACATGTAAATATTTCAGAAACTAACTGGATGAACTTAGATGCCTTCTATATACAATATCTTACTGTTTAAATAAGACACATTTCGTTTTTTTTAATCTTTATTAACTTGAGTATTTCTTATTTACATTTCGATTTTTATTCCCCTTCCTGGTTTCCGGGCCAACATCCCCCTATCCCCTCCCCCTCCCCTTCTCTATGGGCTTCCGTTTCCCATCCTCCCCCCATTACCACCCTCCCCCTAACAATCACGTTCACTGGGGGTTCAGTCTTGGCAGGACCCTTCCACTGGTGCTCTTACTAGGCTATTCATTGCTACCTATGGGGTTGGAGCCCAGGGTCAGTCCATGTATAATCTTTAGGTAGTGGCTTAGTCCCTGGAAGCTCTGGTTGGTTGGCATTGTTTTTCATATGGGGTCTCGAGCCCCTTCAAGCTCTTCCAGTTCTTTCTCTGATTCCTTCAACGCGGGTCCCATTCTCAGTTCAGTGGATTGCTGCTGGCATTCGCCTATGTATTTGCTGTTTTCTGCCTCTGTCTCTCAGGAGAGATCTACATCCGGTTCCTGTCAGCCTGCACTTCTTTGCTTCATCCATCTTACCAAGTTTGGTGGCTGTATATGCATGGGCCACATGTGGGACAAGCTCTGAATGAGTGTTCCTTCTGCTTCTGTTCTAAACTTTGCCTCCCTATTCCCTCCCAATAGTATTCTTCTTCCCCTTTTAAAGAAGGAGTGAAGCATTCACATTTTGGTCATCCTTCTTGAGTTTTGTGTGTTCTGTGCATCTAGGGTAATTCAAACATTTGGGCTAATATCCACTTATCAATGAGTGCATACCATGAGTGTTTTTTTGTGATTGGGTTACCTCACTCAGGATGATATTTTTCCAGTTCCATCCATTTGCCTATGAATTTCATAAAGTCATTATTTTTGATAGCTGAGTAATATTCCATTGTTTAGAGGTACTGCATTTTCTGTACCATTCCTCTGTTGAAGAGCATCTGGGTTCTTTCCAGCTTCTGGCTATTATAAATAAGGCTGCTATGAACATAGTGGAGCATGTGTCTTTGTTGTATGTTGAGGCATCTTTCGGAATATACACGGGAGTGGTATAGCTGGGTCCTCCAGTAGTACTATGTGTAATTTTCTGAGGAACAACCAGACTGATTTCCAAAGTGGTTGTATCAGCTTGCAATCCCACCAACAATTGAGGAGTGTTCGTTCTCCACATCCTCACCAGTATCTGCTGCCACCTGAGTTTTTGATCTTAGCCATTCTAACTGATGTGATATAGAATCTCAGGGTCACTTGGATTTATATTTCCCTGATGACTAAAGATATTGAATATTTCTTTAGAGCTTCTTGGTCATTTTATATTCCTCAGTTGAGAATTCTTTATTTAGCTCTGTACCCAAATATAATAGATTAATTTGGTTCTTTGTAGTCTAATCTCTGGAGTTCTTTGTATATATTAGATATTAGCCCTCTATCAGATGTTACATCAGGATCAGATAGACAATCCAAGCAGTTCCATAACCCCTAAAGTAATATAAGCAGTCATTAAAAAGTCTCCCAACCAAAAAAAGCTTAGGACTAGATGGGTTTAGTGCATAATTCTATCAGACCTTCATAGAAGACTGTCTAAACTAT
Organism: Rattus norvegicus; assembly: GCF_021556685.1. Lineage (NCBI taxonomy): Eukaryota > Metazoa > Chordata > Mammalia > Rodentia > Muridae > Rattus > Rattus norvegicus. The sequence continues at coordinate 46,139,325 of NC_141549.1, forward strand.
TCCACAAAATAGAAACAGAAGGAACACTATCTAATTCCTTCTACAAAGCCACATTAACACTTATAGCTAAACCACACAAAGACCCAACAAAGATAGAGAAATTCAGACCCATTTCCTTCATGAATATTGATGCAAAAATACTCAGAAAATTCTTGCCAACTGAATTCAAGAGCACATCAAAATGATCATTCACCATGATCATGTGGGCTTCCAAATAAAAAATGAAAAAAGCACATTATCATCTCATTAGATGCTGAGAAAGCATTTGACAAAATACCCCTTCATGATAAAAGTCTTGGAAGGGTCAGGAATTCAAGCCTCATACCTAAACATAGTAAAAGCAGTATACAGCAAACCAGTAGCCAACATCAAACCAAATGGAGAGAAACTTGAAGCAATCCCACTAAAATCAGGGACTAGACAAGGCTGGCCCCTCTCTCCCTCCCTATTGAGCATAGCACTTGAAGTCCTACACAGAGCAATTAGACAACAAAAGGAGATCAAAGGAAGACAAATTGGAAAGGAAGAAGTTAAAATATTACCATTTGCCAATGATAGGATAGCATACCTAAGTGACCCCAACTATTCCTCCAGAAAAACCCTAAACCTGAAAACTTCAGCAAAATTGCTCAACTAAAATTAACTCAAACAAATCAGTAGCCTTCCTCTACTCAAAAGATAAACAGGCTGAGAAAGAAATTAGGGTAATAATAGCCTTTATAATAGTCACAAATAATATAAAATATCTTGATGTGACTCTAAACAAGCAAGTGAAAGATTTATATGACAAGAACTTCAATTCTCTGAAGAAAGAAATTGAAGAAGATCTCAGAAAATGGAAAGATGTCCCAGGCTCATGGATTGGCAGGATTGCAGTTAGTAAAACCTGACCATCTTGCTGAAGGAATCTATAGATTTAATGTACTCCCCACCAAAATAACAACTCAGCCCTGTAGATTTAGAAAAGCCTAATTGAAAATTCATTTGGAAAAACAAAAATCCCAAGATAGAGAAAACTATTCTCAAAAATAAAACAACTTCTGGGGAAATCAGCATCCCTGACCTCAAGCTCTATTACAGAGCAATCATGATAAAACTATATGGTATTGGTACAGTGAGAGGCGGGTAAATCAACGGAATAGAATTTAAGACCTAGTAATGAACCCACACACCTATGATCACTAGATCTTTGACCAGTGGAAAAAAGATAGCCTTTTGAACAAAATGACTGTCAGCATGTAGAAGAACACCAATCAATCCATTCTTATCTCCTTGTACAAAGCTCAAGTCCAAGTGGATCAAGGACTGCCACATAAAACCAGATATACTGAAACTAATAGAAGAGAAAATTGGGGGATGAGCCTCAAACAAATGGGCATAGGGGAAATTTTCTTGAAAAGAACACCAATGACTTGTGCTCCAACATCAAGAATCAACAAATGGGACCTCAAAAAATCGCAAAGCTTCTATAAAGCAAAGGACAAAATAGGACAAAACTGCAACCAATAGTTCAAGATTTCTTGAAAACCTTCTTTTCATAAAATATGTTTAAAATTCTTCAGACTTTGCCATCGCACATTGGTTACTGATGCAAGCAAGACCGTGGTTTTTCTATTGTTTTTGGAAGAGAGCTGTACAATGCAAAGAAGATCTCCTCCAGGATTCCCAAGGTAACAAATAAAATAGCATTTTGCAGAGTAACAAAACTATTCCAACGGTCAAATGACTATGACTTAACTTGAATACTGATATCCACAGAACAAAGATTTTTTTTCTGCAGTAAGAAAGCTGGAAAACAAACCCAGCATACTATGAATGCACATATCAGAGGTTCTGAGTCTGCACAGTTGACACTGAGTTCACTCACAACTATGTCCCTTCCTAGCAGTGAGGAATCCCCTTTATCTTTCTGAGCTTCAGTTTTTTTTAAAACTTTGTACTTTTATCTGGCAGTTTGCAAATGTCTTGGGAGGAGCAGAGATAGTAAAGACTGCGGGCTTCCTTTTGTCCGGCCGATTATTGAAACAATGGTCTCCTGGGGAACTGGAATTTCCCCCCTAATCTCTTGCTGGAAGAATGACAAGGCTGAAGCTTGGTGCCAGCCGGAGGAGGAACTTGTCTCCCAAGAAGAGATTTCACAAACCTTTGACAACTTGTCAGACTACCTTGCTTGAGAGCCTGGATTCAGGACAAAGAGATGGGTGGGATCACACTTAGAACACAGTGTTACCTGATTGTGCACATATCATGCATTCTATTTAAGCCTATACTCCCTTGTCCATCCTCAGAAAACTGACCTGGAATGGGTGGAGGGATGTTACTGGGATCACTTTGTTATTCCTCTTTGTCCATTGGCCACATGGAATATATCACTTTTCTATGATTTTCACAATTGCTTGTTTCTTTGATAGGCATACTTAGGACTTGTCATCCAACCTAGGTTTTAGAGCTGGCAGGATCCAGGCTTTTACATTCACAGACTGCATCATCATGCTGTTCTAACTGAGCTTATTCTATGAAACCCTAAACAGAAGACCTCAAAAGTAGTTCTTCACAAAACTAAGTATTTTATGCTTTTTAATATTTTTATTTGAAACAATTTTCATTCAATATATTTGATCATATTCTTTGCATTTCTTCAACTTGCTCCTGATCCTTAGTAACTCCTTAACCACCCAACTTCATTCTCCCCACAAACAAACAAAAACAATTATCAGGAAAAACCAACAGCAACAAACAATTAAAAATTGAAAAGAAAAAGATAGAGAAGAAATAAAACAAAAATTCTCAAAACAAAAAGTGCAAAACCAATCAATCCAATAAACAAAACCATGAAGGGCATTTTGTGTTGGCTAGCTACTCCTGAGCATGGGACCTGCTCTGAAAAGTGACTGATATAGCCAGTGGCATTCTTAGGAGAAAATCAGAAAACTCTTCTCAACATGTATCAATTGCAGATATCTTCTTTATAAAGGATGGTACCTGTGGCCATTCCTCTTCTCAGTGCTTAGATATTTGTTTCGTTTGAACCCACACTTGTCTTGTACATGCTGTCACAGTCTCCTTGAGATCACATTAGTTCATGTATGTTATCAGTTCTGAGTTCTGTTGTGACTGCAAGACACTGTTTTCTAGGAGTCATCCATCAACTCTGGCTTTTACAATTCTCATGCCTCCTCTTCCACCTGGACCCATGAACCATGAAGGAAAGGTTTGATAAAGACATCCTATTTGGGACCAAGTACTCCTTCCTATTGTCCTATCCTCTGGTACTTACCATTTACTATAAAAAAAGCTTCTCTGATGAGCATAGAGTAATGCTTTGCTCAATGGATAAACAATAGGCCATTAGGAGTCATTTTATTGGTATGTTCCTTTAGCACAATAATAGTAGTAAGTTTTTCTCTTGGGTATGACCCACCTAGTCTAGGGCTTTTGGACACGTTAGCAGTGGCAAGAATAACACTAACATGTCAGGATGGTCAGGTGGTCTAAGAAACACTAAGTTCTAAGTGTTTAATCTTTATCAGTAATTAGAACAATATCTGTCATAAATATACTAAACATTTGTTTCAATAATTAACGGAGTAATTATTTCTACTTATTTATTCACTCAAAACAATAACACACACAAAAGCAAGAAAACAATTTTAAGTTCTACATGACATCATGAAGCCAGGGTAATGGAAGGCTGATGTTCAGACACAGTAGAGATGTAATACATTTGATACTTATTTGTACATTCTGTCTCTCTCTCTCTCTCTCTCTCTCTCTCTCTCTCTCTCTCTCTCTCTCTCCCTCCCTCTCTCTCTCTCTCTCCCTCCCTTTCTATCTCTGTGTGTGTGTTTCACTCTGCCTCTGCCTCTCTCTGTCTATCCCTCTCTCCTCTTCTTCCTCTCCCTCTCTTCCTCCCTCACTTTCTCTTTATTTTTAAATTTGTTTTCTTTTGGTATAGGCTTCAAGACAAAAAGTATGTATAACCACAGAGAACAAAAGAACATAATAATGAGATTCATCCATGCTCACACTTCAGTATCTTGAACCCACTTTTTACAAGATATGGTGGTATATACCTGTAATTCTAACATTCAGAGGACTGGAAAAGAAAGCTCAAAACTGAAAGACCAAATTTATCAACCCATCAAGACCTTGTATCAAAATAAAATAAAAAACACGGGTTCCTTTATTCTGAGGTTTGTATGGATGTTTGTATGTTTGTATGGAGGATGTTTGTATGGAGGTTTGTATGGATGTTTACATAGAAGAATCTCTCAGAAACAGGTTTATGTAAAGGGAGTCATTGTATTTCTCTGTTCTAGAAAGAAATGAACTTGCTTATACTTACATTTCCTCGAGTCCTATTCTCAAAAATTCCAAATGAAGTCTGCTAATCTTTTTTTTATTAACTTGAGTATTTCTTATTTACATTTCGAATGTTATTCCCTTTCCCGGTTTCCCGGCCAACATCCCCTGAACCCCTCCCCCTCCCCCTCCCCTTCTATATGGGCTGCCCCTCCCCATCCTCCCCCCATTGCCGCCCTCCCCGCAACAATCACGTTCACTTGGGGGTTCAGTCTTAGCAGGACCAAGGGCTTCCTCTTCCACTGGTGCTCTTACTAGGCTATTCATTGCTATCTATGAGGTTAGAGTCCAGGGTCAGTTCATGTATAGTCTTTGGGTAGTGGCTTAGTCCCTGGAAGCTCTGGTTGGTTGGCATTGTTGTTCATATGGGATCTCGAGCCCCTTCAAGCTCTTCCAGTCCTTTCTCTGATTCCTTCAACGGGGGTCCTGTTCTCAGTTCAGTGGTTTGCTGCTGGCATTCAAAGTCTGCTCATCTTAAGAAGAAAAAGGAATTACAGGGAACTGTACCAAGGCTCTTCTTGGAATCAGAAAGTGATCAACTGTAAAAAGACCTCTCTTCAAAGAGCCAAGAATGTGAAATACTCCTATGTCTGGAAGATGAACAGAGATCACTGACAGGGCAAACTGCAGAGCCTAAATTAAGAAAGAAGGAAGTAATTAGAGGAATCCACTAGAGAGACTTTAGATTTGAGGGCAAACTGGAAAAAGGTCAAGGACCTGCAAAGAATGCCTAGATCTGATGTCATGAGTGGAAAAATAAGCTGGAATCATTTTATGAAAAAGTCACTCAGACAGTTAAGCAAGGCTGAAGAGGGAAAACAAAGTAAAGGAACAAGAAGACAAAATGCGTTTAGAAATTAAATTCAAAACAAGATGATTTTCAGGCTCTCTTCATTTGATTTGTGTGTGTGTGTGTGTGTGTGTGTGTGTGTGTGTGTAGAAGAGAAAATAATATTAAAGTCTCCTTTAATGAAAACCAAATAAGCACCATCATGCAATGATTCATATGTGTAGTCATGACATGCTATCCTGACCTTCTGACATCTAAAGAAGGAATAAAATAAACAGAAAAGATACAAGCCAATTTCAGACTTTGTATACTCTGAACTTTAGTATACAAGTTCTATACAATTTTGATTGTGTTGCTCTTTTTTTCTTTCTTTTTGATGTGATGGTGAGATGAAGGATTTAATGTCATGCATCCAATGACCAGCGGGTAGTGCTGTCATGAGAAAAGAACTGGAATATTGAATAAGGCATTCAGTGTCCTACAGCCTGACCAATGAGTGACTAGGCACTCAGCCATTCTAACAGATGGAGATTAGTCCTGAAAGCAGTGTGCCCATGTATGTTCACCAAGGTTGTTTTCTATAGAGAAAAAATTCACCCACCATTGTTCCAGCAGCTGTTCACACTGAGCATGTACATTTCCAGTTGGGAAGAGATGTCATTATCCATTCATCTTTGAGTGGGATAAGCTTTCCATACGAAGAAATCATCCTCTAAAGTGACCATTTGGTAGCTACAAAGACAACCCAGATGGCAGATGGAGACATCAACCATTCAGTAGAAAGTATCTACTTGAAAGTATTTCTCAAATAGTTGATATAAAGCATCCTTTGATCTCTGGTGTTCCAGTTTTCAACTCGTGAAGTACTTTCAGTTCTTTCCTTTAGTAGATTTTCATGTGTGTAATACTATTTTTAGAGATTAATGTGGGGTGCTGATAGCTCTCAAAATAAGGAAATAGGTTACAGACCACAACAAAATCTTCAAGTAAGTTAATGTCTTCTTCTGCCTTACAGGAATTATGGTCTGAGAACCAGACATATCTCTGTTTGCTCATCAGAGATAATGCTAATCAGAGTAATAAGTCTTTGTGTCAAACAATGAAATATTAAATAAACTAAAGCATCATACATTCCTTCAGACTCCAAAATGAAGCCCATTTAAGATGAGTTGGTTTGATGAGAAGGGAGAGATCTGTGCTCTATGACACCAATTCATTTTAAACCCTACAGCATTTTCTGCTTAGTTTCCTTGTCTGCTTATTCTTTCACAATCTTAAACAGATATACAATATTTGTTGATCAAGGTGCTGCTCACATTGTTTTCTCTTAGTACCCACACTCTTGACAAATCTATTCTTCCCAAATCCTCCTCTTCTTTCACATTATTTTCTGTGTGTATGAAACCTATCATGTTTAATTAGGACTACTTACATGAACAGGAATATGAAGTTATTTACTTACATGCGGGTAAAGTACCAGTTGCCATACCACTGAAAAACTTGTCTTCCCATCCCTACAAAGTTTCAGCTAGAGGTTAGGCCTTATTAAACCCTCTCTGATCCTTGTTCGAATGTTGATGGTTTCAATCTTATGAAGGTCTTGGGTAGATAGCCACTGCTGTTGGGAGAGCCTGACCAGATCAGTCATGCCATGTCCAGAAGACTATTTTCCAGCTTTCCTTTCCATCCTTTGACCCCTTCTTCCATAATCTTCGTGAGCTTTGGAGGTTTAATATAGATGTCAAAGTTCTCTCACTGGTTACTGATGTCCAGTTGTCAACACCAAGTTCCTATGACTGACCCAAGAGCCTTTGTCCTCACATTCAATGAGTCACCAGTTCTACAACTGACTGTATCTCATAGCTGTCCCTTATCTTTCTGGCCACCACCATTGCTATGACTCAAGTCTTTGTAAGTTTAGTTTGAATCATGTTAATAACTTCATAGATGGTGCTCCTAATAGTGGTCTTAGCCAGAGGTTTTGGAAACTTTTTTCTATATGTTACCAGTTACTCTCATTGTCTTCTATTCTTACAAGAATACATGAATTGCTTATTATAGCATACTTAAGTGACCCCAAAAATTTCACCAGAGAACTCCTAAACCTGATAAACAACTTCAGCAAAGTGGCTGGATATAGAATTAACTCAAATGAATCAGTATCCTTCTTTCTATAAAAGGATAACAGGCTGAGAAAGAAATTATGGAAATGACACCCTTCACAATAGTCACAAATAATATAAAATAACTTGATGTGACTCTAACCAAGCAAATGAAAGATTTGTATGTCAAGAACCCCAAGTCTCTGAAGAAAGAAATTGAAGAAGGTCTCAGAAGATAGAAAGTCCTCCCATGCTCATGGATTGGCAGGATTAATATAATAAAAATGTCCATCTTGCTGAAAGCAATTTATAGATTTAATGCAATCCCCATCAAAATTCCAACTGATTTCTTCACAGAGTTAGAAAGGGCAATTTGCAAATTCATTTGGAGTAACAAAAACCCAGGATAGTGAAAACTAGTCTCAACAATAAAAGAACTTCTGGGGGAATCACCATCCCTGATTTCAAGCAGTATTACAGAGCAATAATGATAAAAACTGTATCATATTGGTATAGAAACAAGCAGGTAGATCAATGGAATAGAATTGAATAGCCAGAAATGAACCCACACACCTATGGCCACTTGATCTTTGGCAAAGGAGCTAAAACCATCCAATGGAGAAAAGACAGCATTTTCAATAAGTGGTGCTGGTTCAACTGGTGGTCAGTATGTAGAAGAATGCAAATCGATCCATTCTTATCATCTTCTATAAAGCTCAAGCTCAAGTGAAATAAGGAGCTCTATATAAAACCAGATATACCAAAACTAAGAGAAGAGAAAGTGAGGAAGAGCCTTGAAAACATGGGCACAGGGGAAAATTTCCCAAACAGAACACTAATGGCGTATGCTCTAATAACAAGTATTGAGAAATGGGACCTCATTAAATTGCAAAACTTCTGTAAGGAAAGGAAATTGTCCTTAGGACAAAATGGCAGCAACAGATTAGGAAAAGATCTTTCCCAATCCTACATCTGATTGAGGACTAATATTCACTATATTCAAAGAACTCAAGAATTTAGACTCCAGAGAATTAAATAACCCTATTAAAAGGGGAGTACAGAGGTAAACAAAGAATTCTCAACTGAGGTATTCTGAATGACCACAAAGCACCTAAAGAAACATTCAACATTCTTAGTCATCAGGGAAATGCAAATCAAAACAACCCTGAGATTCCATCTCACATCAGTCAAAATGGCTAAGATAAAAACTCAGACTATTCTATGATGTTGTTGAGGATGTGGAGAAAGAGGGATATTCCTCCATTGTTGGTGTGATAACAAGCTGGTACAACCACTCTGGAAATCAGTCTGGCCTTTCCTCAGAAAACTGAACATATTTGTACTACCTGAAGGCCCAGATATACCACTCCTGGGCATATACCCAAAAGAAGCTCCTACATATAACAAGGACAGATGATCCACTACATTCCTGGTAGCCTTATTTATAATAGCCAGAAGCTGGAGATAACCCAGATGTCCTTAAGCAGGGGAATAGATTCAGAAAATGTGGTATATATACTCAGTAGAGTACTACTCAGCTATTAAAAACAATGACCTCATGAAATACTTAGACAAGTGGATGGAATTGGAAAATATCTTCTTGAGTCAGGTAACCCAATCACAAAAGAATACATATGATATGCACTCACTGATAAGTGGATAATAGCACAAAAGCTCAGAATATCCAAGATACAATTCACAGACCACATGAAGCTCAAGAATGACCAAAGTGAGGATACTTCATTTCTTCTTAGAACAGAGATCAAAAATACTCACAGGAGGAAATAGGGAGACAAAGCATGGAACAGAAACTGAAGGAAAAGCCATCCAGAGACTGCTCCACCTGAGGATCCATCCTATTTACAGCCACCAAACCCAGACAATGTCAAGAAGTGCATGTTGACAGGAGCCAGATATAGCTGTCTCCTGAGAGACTGCCAGAAACTGAAAATACAGAGGCGGATGCTCCCAACCAACCATTAATTGACAACTCATCTAATACTTCCTCAACTATGATGCCTATACTTGATTGTGCATATATTTTTATGGTAGCATAGCATTCCCTAGCAATATGATTAAATGATTAAAAGGATGTTCTAATTCATATCAGTACCTCTGGTTCACTAAAATGCATTGACTCTGCCAGTAATATAAAGCAAAGATTAGAGGGCTAAACACTTCACTGATAATAGTTGAATAGCTGTCTGTCAATTTCGTCCAAACTGCTCACCCTTTCTCCAGCCTCTAACTTCCCAAGAATATTCTCTAAACATATACAACTACATTTTTATATGTTTAATATATATCCTATGATTTTAATATATATCGTATGGTTTTTCTTTTCTTTCTTGTTTTACTGATGATAAATGCCACTTAACCAAATATATATAAATAACCAAAACTCTAAAGCCACTTAAATTTATCCTGTAATTTTAAGAACACACAGTATTATGTTCTTCTTATCCTAGAATCTTTCCAGCTTAATAAAACTGATAAATTCTTCATTCTTGTTTTCTTTTGTGGAGGAAAATTTATTCAAAGGTTTCTAATCCCTGTTTTGGAGGGGATTTTGCACATTTAAAGAAAGTTACCAACCCCATCACAATTTTCCTCCAAAACAACTTGTTAAAAATTCTAAAGATTTGTTTACAGTCCTTCGAAGCTCTTCAGTACCACAAATGCCACTGAGAACACTCCACGATTAATTATAAATCTCAATAAGAGTTATCAAGTTTAAAGCATTACAGAAAAATAAAAGTAGATGAGAAAAGGACTCTGAAGTCATATGCACATGCCTAAATTCAAATTCCTATTTAATTTTTCACCTAGCAAGGACTTAAAGTAAGAGTACCAGGTCATTTATTACATAGTAGTTTGTTGTATAAGTCCATCTATTTTCTATCATCTAACTATTCTATCTATCTGTTTGTCTGTCTATCATCTATCTAACTATTCTATCTATCTGTTTGTCTGTCTATCATCTATCCAACTATTCTATCTATCTGTTGGTAAAAATTCTCAATATTAAAATCTAGTTGTAATAAATTATATTTGAAATGTAGGTATATGATATTTCTGATAAATGCATCTCCATTATTGAATTTAATGCAAACAACAGACTACTATGTAATCAATGTTATATTGACCTGGTACTCTTACTTCAAGTCCTTGCTAGGTGAAAAATTAAATAGGAATTTGAATTTAGGCATGTGCATATAACTCCAGAATCTTTTTCTCATCAACTTTTATTTGGTATTTTTTGAGATAAGATTCTGTGTGTTGGTTATTTGTGATTACAGTTTTGATTAGATTGAGAAATGTCAAGGAGATTAATATAACAAACCTCTGCATCTATCTTTGAGGGAATTGCCAGTGACAAATACTTCATGAGTGATCCAACCTAAAGAATGAATTAATCCATGACTACATTGCACGTTAGATCTAACTGATAAGAGGCTGTGAATTACATAAAGTGAGATTTGATTGAGGAATCTCCTTGACAGCTCAATCCACTCTTGGCCTCTTTCTGCTATCTATCCACTCCTTTTTATACACTATTTTACAAGCTGCATTCAGTATTTGTTAATCATGATGGATTGAGACTTCTAAAACCGAGAGTAAAATAAATCTTTCCTTCAGTAAGTTTAGACACAGAAACATAAAACTTGACTAACAAAACTCCCCAAAGATAAAATTCATTTAAGTCAAGAACCTTCATTTTGTAGCAACTACACCTAGTACATTGTCTCTCATTGGCTATATAGTCAATTGACATTGCTTATTCAGTGAATAAAAGAAAGTGTGAGCAAACTTGTCAATTCACATGTGTTTGTACTGTGGTCCATAAAAGAAGACAAATTAAAAAAACTATCATATTTTCTTGGGTGAAGCTGTAAAATTTAGTATTCAAATAGAAAAAGAATGTCCTTTTGTTAGTCATGTCTAAGCTAGAGTGCTTAATACTCATCAGTTCAAAGAACAAATTGTACTCAAACTAGTAGTCATAATATTTCTTTTCTCAGCTGGAGATGATTCAGCAGTTAACATCACTGGTTTCTCTTCCAGAAGGCATACTTCAGTTGCCCAGCACCCACATGGCAGCTCCCAGCCATCTTATACTCTAGTTTTGGAGTATCTACCATCGTCTCCAGGCTTCACTGGGCACTGCATGAATGTATAACTTGAAACCGTTCTAAACTGATTCGCAATGAAAAACAGGATTTCAAATCCACAGGCAGTTCTCTTTAGTGGCTTTACTTTCCAGAATTAGCTCTGCCCTCATGCAGATTTATGTTCACATTTTCAGTCCATTCTACATGCTTCTTTCTCTCCTTTGCCTGCCCTATCTGCAGTTTTGCCCACACAGATAACAGAATCTCTGAACAGTACCCTGGATCAACTACTATAGAAATCCTAAAATGTAGAAATTGGAAATATTAAAATGTCTAAGCAACATTCCTATTTAAGTATGCAAAATTACGACAACCACATCTTGTCTAATATTTACAATTCTTATAAATTCTTGCAATTTTTGACTTAAGGCTATGGATATTTCCTTTAAAAGGGAAGATGAACTTTTGACACATGCCTGTTCATCAGTTTTAGGACTCTAACTCTTTACTATTTTACTGTTTTAATAATTTAATTCTTTTAAGGTTTATAATTTTGTTTTACTATTATTACCTTGAATGGTTAGACAGATTAAATGTCAGTTTTGGAAAATGCCTGAGAATCCATTTAATTAATATAATTAGTATCCATTCACAATTCATATTATCTATTTTCTCACGTGCACCTGCTTAATACTCTCTATCTCCAATTTTTTGAGGAATGGAAAACATTTAGAAATCAGTGAGATACAACATTACTCAAAAGTATTTGAATTATGAAGGTATGTAAACTAGCAAAGAATACTGTTTTCTTCCTTTTATCCTGAAAATAGTGCCATTGGATATGAATCACAGTTAAATGGAAATAAGTTCTAGTTTTTTGTAGAATAATGGTATATAACAAGTACACTATTTTAAATAGCTAGAATTCTCAGCATAAAAATATGTATTTGAGGAACTATATATGCACAAGCTAACTTGAACATTATAGATCGTATACATGTCTTGAAGTACTAATAGTACCCTACTGACATGCATTTTTATCTATTGATTAATGTAAAGGTTTTAATTTTCATACAAGTTAATTTTAAAGTACATGTCTATTTTAGTTTCAAGGACCTGGGGCCATAAAAAGAGGGAAATAATTAACTACAAAAGTCCAAGAATTGTCAATGAAACAATATTGAGAGGGAATATAGTATTTCCTTGTGGAGATAACATAACATTTTGAGTTGACCTTTGAGATTCTTAAATTTTAATTTTGCCATAACATTTGGTGGCTAAATAATGAATCGTATCTAGTTACTCGTTAATACAACCAAACTAGACAGACTGACCTGAGGCTGGCCTTCCAGTCGACTGTGAAGGCAGGCTTCTATATCTCATCAGTAATTTAGACTCTGCCTCACTAAATCACTAGGCAAGGGTTTTATGGATCCTATTTAAAAAGAAGCCAATGCTTAGCTAGCCAATGATAGAATGTCAGCTGCCCAGACTTGTATTAATTCATCTAGCCCAGGGTCTTGTTTTATATAGTCTCCATTCAATGCTTGCTGGCAGATAAATGACTCACTGGTAAATTCCAAAACATTGCTGACATTGTAGTTGTGAACATTGAATTTTATGTTTGAGAAGCAGGAAAAATTAAAGATTTAGTAACATCCTAACTGTGAGTTCCGAAGCAAATGGTTTCCCATGGCACTATGAGATTGCTAGAATTGTGAAGGAAATAAATTAAAGTATGAAAGATCCTAAAAAGCATACTGAAGTAAAAATCATTCAGTAAACGCGAAACATTTAAACTTTTCTTTTGTCTATTGTTATTTTACAAAAATGAAGTGGAGGAGGGGACAAAAAGTTTCAAATCATCATTAAAGACTCAAAAGGGAAATGCAAGCATCTGGTCATCTTACACAGCTCTAATTGACTCTTAAATAGAAACAGTGTGTTCCATCACATCTTTTGTTTTAGCTCAAATATTCCTTCTTTCCTTCACTTTATTAATTAGACCAGAAATACAGATATATTTTAACTATGTCAAAAAGGAGCTGACATATATTATTAAACTGCAATAAATGAACTACAATAGTTGCATTACAAATATGTAGTTATTTAATTAAAAAAGGGAAACATTGTATTTAGACTATGCCTTTCACTCTAGCTTTGTGTTTGTGTGTTTTATCATCTGACCATGAGGACAAAGTAGACAGTAGTGATAAAATTCAGAAAACCTTTAATATTTGTTTAAAAAATTATTTCTGTGAGTTCAGAAACTTCCCTTCATACTTGCAAGATTAATATACCAGAGCCGAACTCTCCATAACTATTACTATGTTCATTCTTAAATCAATTTTTAACATGATAAGCTTCATTCAAGTTGCTTAATAGATCTCAAAAGATAATTGGTCTCAATTATTTTGAAAGAATAAGGACTGCTATTTCAAAATGTTTTCTGAAAGTAGTAAACAACACCCAGAATGATTAGGAGTGCTAATCAGAACAAATATGAAAAATCCTTGATTGCCTGCTCAAAGCTTCTGTTGTATGGAGAAGACAATTCCATTCAAATGATTTTCCCACAGCACAGTTTTCAAAGGTTTCACAGTTTGGGGTCCAGCTTTATTCAATTTTAAGTCTCATCTTGAAAACACAGATGTAATGTATCTACTCTCTCTAATGACAAATATTATTCCTGTGAAATTACAAATATTATTTCTATGTAGGTTTTATACATAAATGCTTCTATATTTTATGTTATGTAAAAATAGTATCTTAGAAATTATGATTCCAATCAAATGGTTTGAACTATAGTTTTAAGTAACATGAACATATTATGTGCTTGGAACTGAGATAACTAGATTTTTATGCTATGTCCTATAATTTTTATGAGACATAAACTTAAGTACTCTTTGTAAATCTGCCACAGGGGAATAATTTAAGGGTGGGAGATATTTGTGCTTTCCCCAAAATTGCAACCGTAGTGATTGAGGATCAATAGCTGAAGTCAGATCTGACCTGATATTACTAGCTCTCAATTCAATACACAACCGCAAATATCCTAGACAGTGGTTTATCTGTTTCCAATTATGTTGTTATGAATCCATTTTAATATTTGTTACTAGATCAACAAAGTCTTAATTGGGGTTTAAATGTTTCAAAAAAATCTACAGTTTGTGTAATCATTAGCTTGTCTATTGATCCTTGAGTCTATGACAATTATTGAGTTCAGATTGGTTCACCCAAGCCAATAATGAATAGAATGAGCTTTCAAGTAATTACCATTGACCTTATAAACAGTGCGTGCACAACAGCACCTAAAATGTGGTTTATGAATTCAGAATTGTGGTTTGTGTTTGAGAACTGAGCACTGTAAAAAGATGGATGGGTAAACTGTAGGTTAATGACAATATCTTAGTGTTTGAGCCTGATTCAGTATTTATCATCTCATTTATAGCAATTCCAGCATTTTCCCCATGTGTGTTATATCTCACTAAAGTTTTTCTGATAAGTTAATACATGGATAACTGTCCACATGAGCACTTAAGTTTGTAGGTTTAGGAAATATGAGTTAATGCTGGAGTGACTGTTCTGTTTTCTGTTTACAAATTCCAACCCATTTCTCAGCCTATTGGACATGTACTCATTGCTGTATTTTAATGTGTCATCTGTTCCTCTAAGTATTATTATATTTTTTACTTGATGTGCCTATCAATTCTGATGACTAGACTTGTGATTGTTTTTGGTGGCAGTGTACTTTAAAAGGAAAAAAAAATTCAGAGAAGGAAGACCAGGGATGTCAATTTGGTTTTTGACAGAGCATTAATGTTATTTTATGTTTTTGTAAAACAAAATTTCTCTGTGTAGCTTTGGCTGTCCTCGAGCACCCTTTGTAGACAAGGCTGGCCTTGAACTCACAGAGATCTGCCTACATCTGCTTCCTGAGTGCTGGGATTGAGGATTGCAATGCCAATGCCAGGCAGGTTTAAGCTCTTAACCAGTTGCTTTCAACTAATCAGTAGCTGTTAGTAGGAAAGAATGACAATAATACAAATAGTCCTGCAATTGATAAATATGCTCACCTTCAGAAAACAAACACATATGGTCATTATTAGTAAGCTGTTAAATAGATATAGCAGTTATCATCCATTAGTTGTACCAAACACTTACGATATTGAAAGCTTATGCTAACTCAATTAACTTGTGATATATCTGATCCGCTAGTCCAGATCATGTCTCCTAAGAACTGAAATATAAACCTTACCAATGTCAGTGCAACGTGAAACTACCAGACTTGTTATAAAACCCAAGAAGATAATGATGACCATATTTAGTACTCTGTCCTTACTTATTACTATGAACATTTACATTTGATTGATCAGGTTCCCTCAGGCATAAAATTTATATGCTGTTGTAACAATATAGATAATTTAGATACACAGAAATTTTTGATATAAAGCCTGATTCATCATCATCATCATCATCATCATCATCATCATTGGATATTTTTTATTTACATTCAATGTTATTCCCTTTCCTGGTTTCCTGGTCATAAGTCCCCTATCCTTCTCCCCTTCTTCTACAAGGATGTTCCCAGTCCCCAACTACCCCCTCTTCCCACCCCACTCCCTGACATTCTCCTATACTTAGGATCCAGCCTTGGCAGGACCAAGGGCTTCTACTCCCATTAGTGCCCAATAAGGCCTGATACTTTAACATGTTTTGAGAGCAGTCCTGGGGCCACAGTAATCTAGCATTGAGAATATTAGCAAATTATATAAGCAAAGAGAAAAAAATAGAAAATGTGAAAGAAAAGGGTAATAACAAGGCAAAGGAATTTCTCAACCTGGCAATTGTCTTATTGTTGTAGCTCAGTCCTTGGTCCTGGTAATTTTGAAGTACTTGTGACCAATTAAACTATTAGCATATGGATATAATCGGTTAGTAGAGTCAATATTATAACTATAAATTAGAACAAAATGAGAAGGACACTATAATTTATTAACAGATAAAGAGTTAGGCAATGGCTCAATGGTAGAAAGATTCTCTAGCATGTACTAGGTTGTGGGTTAGAATCTCAGAAATGCAAAAAAAAGTAAATTAATATTTCCATAGAAGCTCACCCAGAAAAAAGGATAAAAAAAATGCATGGTACCTTGGCAAATTTAGCACCATGATTGTGGGATGGAGTTCAGTTGGATGATCAGCACTGGAAAATCTTGTACAAAACTTATATGTCATAAGTTAGTATGATATAACAAAATGAAATGTACTCTTAGTTCTTGTTAAAATGTAAGCACATACCAGAGTATTAAGAAGTACCTTGTTAAAACTTGGACTTATATACGTATCATACTATTATTAATAGAATTGTTTTAAAATAATTCCTGAAGTGAAAATGGAAAATGATAAAAATTAGAATTCATTGGCTATTTTAAAGCTTTGAGAAAGGGCGTGAGAACGAGCCAAGTATCTACATTCAGTAAACGTATGATTTGGCTTCTTTTCCTCTTGCAATTTTTCTATGTATTTTAAAGCTAATGCAGTGTTTATGTTAAATATGACCAACATTCTACACAGTAGATTATGTGCTAATACCAACTAGTTTAATACAAAATCAGTCAAGGTCTTTTGATTTTTGTGTAATATGTAAATAGCCATTCCTAGTATCAGTAATTCCAGCTCCTTGGAAGACTGAGACGATGAGATCATAAGTTTAAATCCTGCCTGGGCTATAGAGTGTGATCTAAAAGCCAACCTGGAGAAGTTAAAAATAGCCTGTCTTCAAATACCTGGTAAAAAGGAAGGTTAAGATTATAGCTCAGTGTTACACTGTTGGCTAGAATGAGTGAGGTTCTAGGTTCAATCACCAGTGGCACACACACCAGAAAGATAATTGGTGGTGGGAGTAAATATACTGTCTTTTTTTTTTCATCTTTATTAACTTGGGTATTTCTTATGTACATTTCGATTGTTATTCCGTTTCCCGGCTTCCTGGCCAAAATCTCCCTAATTCCTCCCTCTCCCCTTCTATATGGGTGTTCCCCTCCCCAGCCTCCCCCCATTACCGCCTGCCCCCCAACAATCACATTCACTGGGGGTTCAATCTTTGCAGGACCAAGGGCTTCCCCTTCAACTGGTGCTTTTACTAGGCTATTCATTGCTACCTATGAGGTTGGACCCCAAGGTTAGTCCATGTATAGTCTTTGGGTAGTGACTTAGTCCCTGGAGGCTCTGGTTGCTTGGCATTGTTGTTCATATGGGGTCTCAGGCCCCTTCAAGCTCTTTCAGTCCTTTCTAAGATTCCTTCAATGAGGGTCCCGTTCTCAGTTCAGTGGTTTAATGATGGCATTCGCCTATGTATTTGCTGTATTCTGGCTATGTCTCTCAGGAGTGATCTACATCCGGTTCCTGTCAGCCTCCACTTCTTTGCTTAATCCATCTTTTCTAGTTTGGTGGCTGTATATGTATGGGCAACATGTGGGGCAGGCTCTGAATGGGTGTTCCTTCATCCTCTGTTCTAAACTTTGCCGCTCTATTCCCTTCCAAGAGTATTCTTGTTCCCCTTTTAAAGAAGGAGTGAAGCATTTGCATTTTGATCATCCATCTTGAGTTTCATGTGTTCTGTGCATCTAGGGTAATTCAAGCATTTGGGCTAACATCCATTTATCAATGAGTGCATACCATATCTCTTTTCTGTGATTGGGTTACCTCACTTAGGATGATATTTTCCAGTTCCAACCATTTGCCTACGAATTTCATAGTCATTGTTTTTGATATCTGAGTAATATTCCATTGTGTAGATGTACCACATTTTCTGTATCCATTCCTTTGTTAAAGGGCATCTGGGTTCTTTCCAGCTTCTGGAAAGAACATGTCTTTTTTATATGTTGGGGCATCTTTTGGGTATATGCCCAAGAGAAGTATAACTGGGTACTCAGGTAGTTCAATGTCCAATTTTCTGAGAAGACTCCAGACTGATTTCCAGAATGGTTGTACCAGTCTGAAATCCCACCAACAGTGGAGAAGTGTTCCTCTTTCTCCACATCTTCGCCAGCATTTGCTGTCACCTGAGTTTTTGATCTTAGCCATTCTCACTGGTGTGAGGTGAAATCTCAGGGTTGTTTTGATTTGCATTTCCCTTATGACTAAAGATGTTGAACATTTCCTTAGGTGTTTTTCAGCCATTGGGCATTCCTCAGCTGTGAATTCTTTGTTTAGCTCTGATCCCCATTTTTAATAGGGTTATTTGTCTCCCTGTGGTCTACCTTCTTGATTTCTTTGTATATTTTGGATATAAGCCCTCTATCAGTTGTAGGATTGGTAAAGATCTTTTCCCAATCTGTGGTTGCCGTTTTGTCCTAACAACAGTGTCCTTTGCCTTACAGAAACTTTGCAGTTTTATGAGATCCCATTTGTTGATTCTTGATCTTAGAGCATATGCTATTGGTGTTTTGTTCAAGAAATTTTCTCCAGTGCTCATGTGTTCAAGATCCTTCCCCACTTTTTCTTCTATTAGTTTGAGTGTATCTGGTTTGATGTGGAGGTCCTTGATCCACTTGGACTTAAGCTTTGTACAGGGTGATAAGCATTCTTCTACATGCTGACTTCCAGTTGAACCAGCACCATTTGCTGAAAATGCTATCTTTTTTTCCATTGAATGGTTTTGGCTCCTTTGTCAAAAATCAAGTGACCATAGGTCCATAGGTGTGTGGGTTCATTTCTGAGTCTTCAATTCTATTCCATTGGTCTATCTGTCTGTCTCTGTACCAATACCATGCAGTTTTTATCGCTTGAGTTCAGGGATAGTGATTCCCCCAGAAGTCCTTTCATTGTTGAGGATAGTTTTAGCTATCCTGTGTTTTTAGTTTTTCCAGATGAACTTGCAAATTGTTCTGTCTAACTCTTTGAAGAATTGGATTGGTATTTTGATGGGGATTGCATGAATCTGTAGATTGCTTTTGGTAAAATGGCCATTTTTACTATATTAATCCTGCCAATCCGTGAGCATGGAATATACTATCTTTGTCCTACAATCTATCATTTCAAGTCTACATATTAAATTTCTAATATTAAGCTTTATAGTGAAAGTCAAATATAAAGATAGAACCACACACATGATCCAAGTCTTCCCAAGAATTCATGAACCAACAATGTGTGCTCTGAACAGAGAATCTTGGGTGTGTCACTTTTTGTTTTGTCATGTTGGCAAGGGAGACAACGGTGAAAAGCATATCTTAGATAGACTTTCTATTGTTGTGAATAGACACCATGACCAGGCAACTCTTATAAGGAAAGTATTTAGTTGGGGCTGGCTTACAGGTCAGAGATTTAGTCCATTATTATCGTGGTGAGATGCACGGCAATATGCAGACAGTCATGGTGCTCGAGAAAGAGCCATGAGTTCTCCATCTTGATCCACAAGTAGCAGAAGGAAATTGTGTAGCACAGTGAGCATAGCTTGAACATAGGAGATGTCAAAACCTGCCTCCACAGTGACACACTTCCTCAAAAAGGACAAAAATTCAAATAGTGTCACTTCCTATGGACCTACACAGGTCATTTCTATTCAAATAACTAAACAACACAAATACTTATTTTACTCTTTCCTGCATTGAATGCTTTAATATGTTGTATATTTGGTTTATGAAAGCCACTGGCATGTCTTTGGACTAGGAAATTTGTATCAACATCTTGAATCACCCATGCAGAAATTAGTTTTAGATGTGATATAATTCAGGGCCAAGAGTATCAATAATTACTGGAGTCATTACTGAAGACTCTAAACCTTTGTATAAAGTTTTCTGGGGTCGCTAATTGCTTCTTACTGACCTAACAATTATCTATCATGACAAATATGCAATGTCCACTTAGGGAGCACAAACTATTTGCACTGAGTGCACACAATGAAATATGATGTTGTGAATTTTTAGAATGGTCAGAAAAAATATGAGAAGGCCTAAAAGGAAATAATTCAAAAATAGTCCATTAACTATAAACCACAATATATCACATTAGATAAGCAAACATAAAGTTCATATATAAGATTTTCCCTGGATAGAAAATGACTCTTACACTGTAGATGTGTCATGAAGCTTGGTATTCATCAAATATGCAATAAATACAAGGTGGACTGAACAGAATAGTAGTTAGGAGTCTAAAAATGATATTGTAGAGCTATAGATCAACAGTAGTAATGAGCTACATTTGTATGCATTCAAGTAACTGGTATTTTTATAACAGATTTTATTTTTTATGTATGTGTGCATGTGTCTGTCTGTAGGTAGTATGTGTATGGGGGTTCATGTACCCTCAGAGTCCAGAAAAGGCAATTGGGTCCCCTGAACTATAGTTATAGATGACAATGAGCCACCTAACAAAGATTCTGGGAACCAAACTTAAGTCTTCTGCAAGAGCAATGCACAAGCAAACCTTCTGAGCCATCTATCCAGCCTTAACTGATGCTTTTTTAATTTGTACATTCTGTGGGTATCTCAGTGTATCTCCTTTGTTAAAAATGGGATGTGGAACAGTCAGATGGTGGACCAGGATAAAATCTGGAGTGTAAAAAAAAAGATTAAGTAAAATTAAAAAAAAAAAAACGACTAAACAGAAAATTCAAAATATGCTCTTTCCCTCCACCAAAATATCTTCTAAAATCATGGAACGAAGATGTTTCTTTCATGATCCTTATATTTTTATGTCATCACCGATGCATTAAAATGACAACCTTATCTTAACATTTTATTTATTTAATAAAGAAATAAGACCATGGCGCGTTACCAACTGAGTGATATTTCCAAGCATTGGAAGTCTGTCAGACTTGCTTTTAATTCAAATAGCATTAAGAATTTGCTGGGCACAAGGGCCATATTTATATCACAGCAAAATGACCTCTTTACTGTTTTGTTTCATTCTCTATAAATCTGAGAATACCAGAAAAATCATGTTCTAATAAAAGATTTTATTCCTAGTAAGTTTTCCATAATTGGAAAATGTGTGTGTGTGTGTGTGTGTGTGTGTGTGTGTGTGTGTGTGTGTGTGCATGTATGTGTGTGTGTGTGTGTGTCCATCCAACAATGACCATAATAGGAAAAAAAGCTGGTGTCTAATTTATTAGGATAGGAGTCAGTTAGCTGGAACCTGATCCAGCATATTTATGGATAAGTTGTTAAGTCCTTCAGAAATCATTATTTACATTCTTCTTTCACTCATGAGACAATATGTCTGGGCAAGGTTTCGGATCATAATTCACTAAAATTTTCTTTAAGTTGTATCAGAAGTTATTATTTTTTGTAGAGAATTATATTTTACCTCTAAACTAGAAATTCCCTTTAGAGGTAAAGTATTGAGGTACAAGTAAACAAACAAAAATGTGATAAGAGATGATGCTGTGATATGATAAAGCATACCAGATTATAATCATTAAACTCTTCTAGGATTCTTCAGATTTTGGCTTTTTATTACTTATTTTTCATGGAGCCTGTACTGTGACCTGTCACACGCATTTTGGTCACAGACCACCTACAGGTATTTAATCCCATAAAATCATAATGTGACACTATGCCCAAAAATATTACAACTCTCTTATTGCCACACTAGAGAGTTTTAGAATTTACATTTAAGTAATATAATAAAGAACTTTTTAATAAAACACATGGAAAACTTAACAGCACAACTTTATCTATGAAGATTCAAAGTGTTTCACTTCACAAAAAGTCCACATTGATTTCTGGCATGAATTAAAACACCAAGTTAAAGAAATAATTGTTAATTAAAGATGGAAATGAAAATAAAGTAGGAAAACTCCTTGGAGAGCAAAGCACAATACTAAACAAATTTGCACACCAAAATTATACCACCTCTGAAATCAGAGGCTACCATACATTTTATTTGGCATAGCCAAAATATCTCCATTTTTCTTCAGTGTCATTATCTGATCTGTGAACAAAGGGCTATATCCACTCCTTCTGTGATATATTAAAAATGTAAATAAATCATTGTCTTGACCCATTGTTGGTCACTTGGTGAAATAAAGATATGTCTGAGTATTGATTCCACATTAGATACACTACTATATTTAGGAAATGTTTTCTTGATATAAATTCTAAGAATGGTGACAGGGATTCCTTTAAAAAGTAATGTGAGTTTTGTCTCTTTTAAATATGAGATGACATGTGGTTTTGATTAGATAAAATAAATGTAATTCACACAGAAGATAAAAGTTCTATACTGATATGTTTCCCCCCAAAAGATGGCAAGTAAGTATAAAAACTAGTGGAAGCTTGTTCTCAGAAAAGTTTGGACCTAAATAGGAAGAAGAAAATGCCAGTCAGGACCAGAAAACAGGGGATATAGCCATGGAGCTCAGCTCTCACAAAGATCTCCATGTTAAATTAAGATAATACAGAAGAAAAAAAAGTACAAGCACCCAACACATTTTAAGTGCTCAATAAAGATTGGTTCTGGAATTCATATATGCTTGTGAACTTCCAGCTCCTACTCTGAAAAACCTTGCAGATGTTCATAAGTCAGAAACAAATAACAGGTTACTTGAGTTATGAAGCCACAGTGGGCAAAATGTAAGTGTGGATTTGCAACCAGAGAAATTTGTAAAGTGTCAGACATGGACATTTCTCTTAGTGAGCATTTTTGAAGGAACCCACATATTATGGGGTGCTCTCCTCTGGAAACTGGATTAGGCACAGACCAAACCTAAGCACCAATTTCCATGCACAAAGCAATGTAAAGAGATCATTTCTTTTTTTTCTCCGTCTTTATTAAATTGGGTATTTCTTATTTACATTTTGATTGTTATTGCCTTTCCCAGTTTCCAGGCCAACATTCCCCTAATCCCTCCCCCTCCCCTTCTATCTGGTTGTTCCCCTCCCCAACCTCCCCCCATTACCGGCCTCCCCATAACAATCCCATTCACTGGAGATTCAGTCTTGGCAGGACCAAGGGCTTCCCCTTCCACTGGTGCCGTTACTAGGCTAATCATTCCTACCTATGCAGTTGGAGCCCAGGGTCAGTTCATGTATAGTGTTTCTGGTTGTTACCCTCACAGAGAGCTGAAACCTAGCCTCAAGGAGCAACTTCAGGCCCAAGACCAGAGGTAAGACCAACTTTTCTGCTCCAAGTGACCTGCCTGTTGGACTCAGGACACACAAAGGCAAATTCCTCTGGGACTGGACATTTCTGGTTTCTAGCTGGAGCCCGAACCTCGCTGATCCCGGCACACAGCTCCTTGCTCCCAAACCCTGTGGGAGAGGGAGCTCATCACCCAGACAGGTGGGCACTTCTGAGACTGCAGGGCAGGAGAGACCGCCAGTACTGCCCACTCTTGCCCACATCCCTGACCCAAGAGTAAACTGTATAGGGCCTCTGGGAACAGGAAGATAGGAGCACTCAAGCTGCAGGTGCCCTGCAGTTCAGACTGCACCAGGATCTTAAGGGATCCGGTCAAACAGCTCCCTGCACCCAAATCCTGTGGGAGGAAGAGCTAAACCTTCAGAGGGGCAGACATGCCTGGGAGTCCAGAGGAGACTACTCTCTGCCCACATTTCTCACTCTAGAGGAAGAGATCATCTCTTAAGGAAGGCAAAGGGATAAGATGGCTGAATCTGAACCAGGGAAAAATAGCAGGAAATAGCTATACAAGTACTAATTATAAGAGGAAATTTAGGGGTCTGGTCGTCTTAGAATGAACTAGAGTGTGTTCGTAAATTCTGATTGGGTATGATAATAACAAGGTAGTCCAAATAATGGGTTTTGATTGCTGGTCCTTGAGGTCTTGATAGCTGGAACATGGTGATCAGTTTCAGGAATGAGTCAGCAGCCAAATAAGGGACTACACCTTGGAGAAGAGCGTCAGGAATGCAGTTTAGCCATAGGGAGAAAGGTAAAAGGCAAAACCTATTGGTGCCATGTTTGCCATGCGTTGGTCTGGGGTGGCCGTCTTCGTTCTTAATAGAGCCTTTCAATTTTTGTATTAGAAAACATATTTACTGATATAAATAAGTAAATTCATTATTGATTTTATGAAATAAATGTATGGCTACGTTTTTATATCTTCCATGTCAATATTTCACTTGACAAATAAAAACATAAAAAAAACTCTGTGGGACTTCATTCATTTCAAAGTTTTAAAGAGGTATAGGGGCCTGGAGAGAGAGCTCAGTGGTTGAAAGTTCACACCACTTTTGCAAAGAACCTTACTTTCCCAGCACCCACAATATGTAGCCTGCAAATGAATGTGACTGCAAGTCACATACTTCTTGCCCGAGGGCACAGTACTCACATTCACAGTTCTGCATGTAAAACCATGTACATACACATCTCTTTAAAATAAGTAACAATAATTTGGTGGTAAAGAAGAGACCTATAGGGCTTAGAATATAGTGATAATTCTGTAGAGGAATCTTTTTTTTTTTTGGTTTTTTTTTTTTTTCTTTTTTTGGGAGCTGGGGACAGAACCCAGGGCCTTGCGCTTCCTAGGTAAGCGCTCTACCACTGAGCTAAATCCCCAGCCCCAGGAATCTTAATCCAATAATATGGCTACACTGACAAGAAATCACTTTTGAACATATGATCTACCCTGATCATATACATGCCTGAATTACAGTATGATCTGGTTATAATATAGACATGCTGTTAGCACACACCTTTAACACCTAACAGTGAAAGTAAAGTTCATTTGTAGAAGGAAGTAGCCAAGTTTGAAAGTGACATTTAAGTGAGGGGCAGAAAAAGTGATGAATCCAAGAAAAATTTGATAGAATGAGTCAGAGATAGATTATGCCAAAAGTCACATGAGAACAGCATGGGAAAGAATAATGGGAGAGAGAGAGAGAGAAGAGGGGTGCATGTGTGTGTGCATGCATCCGTGCGTGTGTGTGTGTGTGTGTGTGTGTGTGTGTGTGTGTGTGTGTGTGATAGCTTCACTAGGACAGTTTTACAAAGACAGGCTAAACAAAGGTGAAGATATAATGAGCCAGAGAATGAGAAAAAGCCAGAATGTTAGAATAGATTCCCAAAGTTAGTATGAGGCCTGGCAGATCAATTCAGGCAGAAACTGAGAGAAGGTGGATTGAACCAATCATCTTGGATGATTAGATTGCTCAGAGGCTAGAAACTTCTAGGTCTATGCCTAGGGATAGTACACAGATAGAAATGCTCTGAGCTCAGCCTAAGCCATTTATTTGCACAGCATAGGTAAGCCTTCCATCTCATCCCTTCATCAGAGTACATAAAAGAGATATTTACATGATGCTTTTGTATAGAAAATTTGAGGCCATTGGTTCACTTACTAGCACTACAAAAATGTATGAAAACCAAAAGTTTTGCGATATTCTAGTTAGATGAGACTAAAATTAGGCATTAACTAATTAACTAATTAACTAAAAGATAATTAGCATTAACTTTTCTAAAATTTGTAACCCCAGTGTTTGTTGAGGAAAATTAGAAACTATAGCTTTCAATCCTGAAATGTCTGTTTTTCTATGACATGCCTTACAAAATCTTCTATTATTTCATTACACTGCATGTCTACTGGATGAAACAAAAAACAAATGATATTGTATATAGTTGGTGAGAGCTGAAACTATTCATAACACCCTGGTATAGAATGCATGCATACAGAGTGAAAACTGGAGTAATTTTTTATTCATTGATTGTACTTCTGTGACTCTATGTTGAGTGAAAAGTGTGGTTCTTGGGGAAACTCCACTATAATACAGAAGTTCAGCAACATTTTGAAATGTGTATTTGACACTTTTTTCAATGCACTATAAAGTCTAACTTCAAAGAACAAACTTGGTACAGAAGGACTATAATTATGGGATTTGAACATCCCCAACTGTCTACCCCCCTACTCCCTGTCTGCTTCTGCACTTGGGGTATTCAGGCCCTGTTGTGAGCCAGGTGAGAGTGAAAGGAACAAAGCTTAACATTTATTAGTTATATCTACCTTGTACATGGAAGTGAACTTCTATACCATGGTCTTTGGGCTCCTGTCACAACCATATGTCATCTAAGGAATATATCATTCATGGACTTTTAATATGCATTATTAAAAATAACATTACAATTTCTTCCATAAATTAAAAACAAGCTATATTTACAATCAAATTGCCTCAGAACCCTGAATCAACAACAACAACACAACTTTTATTTCCTCTCTATTTATAATATCATCACTCAAAAAATTCAAACTATGCTTTTTGGGCAGTAGTATATGTTCATGTGTATGTATATATGTATGCTTATATGTATATTGACAATATGACTGGGGTGATGGTTAAAACATTTGCTGGCAATGAGTGAGAACTGGAAGTTCCGATTTCTACAACCCATGTAAATGCTCACAGGCCAGGAAGCCACTTCTACTTCCAGCTTTGGAAGACAGAAACAGGATATCCCTGAACAAGTTGGCTAGCAGCACTAAGCATGCTATGCTTACAGACAGGAATCTAGCATAGTTGTCTACTCAGAGGCTACTGACTTAAACAGATACAGATACCCACAGTCAAACATTGGACAAATGTCGGGGTCTCTTATGGAAGAGTTAAGGAAAGGATTGAAGACCCTGAAGTAGATGAGAGCTCCACAGTAAAACCAACAGTAACCTGGACCCCTGGGAGTGCTCAGAGACTGAGACACTAAACAAAGAGCATACATGGGCTAGACCTAGCACCCAGCACATATGTAGCAGACATGCAGCTCAGTCTTCATGTGGGTCCACCAATAGGGCAAGGACTTTCTCTAAAGCTGTAATTTGACTGTGGAATCTGATCCCCAACAGGGCTACCTTGTTTGACCTCAGTTGGAGAGAATGTGCCTAATCCTGCACAGACTTGATGTGCAAGGGATAGAGGGAAATCCAGGTGGTCCCCACCTTCTCACAAGGGGAAGAATGGGGGACTCTGTGAAGGAGGAGTGGGAGGAGCCATATGTGCATGCCTGTGGGTGTAGGTGTGTGTGAGTGTGTATGGGGGGCGGTACGTGGTGCATGCGTATGTGTGTGTTTGTGTGTGTGTGTGTGTGTGTGTGTGTTTTGTACATGCGTTTGTGTATGTGGATAGGGAGGCTAGAAAAAGGTGTCTGATGTCCTGATCTATTACTCCCTGCCTTTTTCCTTTGAGATGCTCTCCTACTGAGCTGGAGCTTGGTTTACAGCCTGGAAGCCCCAACGATCCTCCTGAATCTGCCCACTCAGAGTCCTAGGCTCAGAGGTAAGATATTTCTGTCTCTGCCCTACCACAGCTTTGACGTTACCAGCACATGCGTGGCTACCTCAAACCTTTTTAGGTGGGAGCAGAAATATAGTTAGTTTTTCATGCTTATACTGCAAATGTTGTTACTCACTGAGCTATCTCTCCAGTCCCTCTTTCAACTTTTCAAAGACAAGATTGTCTTACATAGGGTTTCTATTCCTGTATAAAACATCATGACCAAGAAGTTGGGGAGGAAAGGGTTTATTCAGCTTACACTTTCCACATTGCTGTTCATCACCAAAGGAAGTAAGGCCTGGAATTCAAGCAGGTGAGGAAGCAGGAGCTGATGCAGAGGTCATGAAGGGATGTTACTTACTGACTTGCTTTCCCTGGCTTGCTCAGCTTTCTTTCTTTTTTCTTTCATTGGATTTATTTTTATTTACATTTCAAATGTTATCCCTTTTCCCAAATTTCCTAAATTGACATCTTAACTCTCCTTCCCCTGCTTCTATGTGGGTGTTTTCTTACCCACCCACCCAATGCCTCCCAACTCCCCACATTGACATTCCACTACACTGGGGCATAGAGCTTTGACAGAACCAAGGGCATTTCTTCCCATCAATGCCTGAGAAGGCCATCCTCTACTACATATGTGATTGGAGCCATAGGTCCATCTCTATGTACACTTGGGATGGTGGTTTAGTCCCTGGGAGCTCTGGAGTGAGGAGAGGGGTCTGGTTGGTTGATATTGTTGCTCTTCCTATAGGGTTGCAAACCCCTTCAGCTCCTTCAGTTCTTTCTCTTAACTCCTCCATTGGGAACCGTATTCTCCGTTCAATGGTTGGCAGGGAACATTCGCCTCTGTATTTGTCACTCTCTGGCAGAGCCTCTCAGGAGACAGCTATATCAGGCTTCTGTCAGCATGTACTCCTTGGCATCTGCAATATTGCCTGGGTTTGGTGGCTGTATATAGGATTGATCCTCAGGTGGGGTAGTCTCTGGATGACCTTTCCTTCAGTCTCTGCTCCACACATTGTCCCCATATTTCCTCCTGTGAATATTTTTGTTACCTTTTCTAAGAAGGACTGAAGCATCAATAATTTGGTCTTCCTTCTTCTTGATCTTCATGTGAACAAAAGGGCAATCAACAGATTGAGAAAATATCTTTACCAATCCTACATTGAAAAGAGGGCTAATATCCAAAATATACAAAGAACTCAAGAAGTTCGACTCCAGAGAATCAAATAACCCTATTAAAAATAGCGTACAGAGCTTAATAAAGAATTCTCAGCTGAGGAATATCAAATGGCCAAGAAGCACCTAAAGAAATGTTCAACATCCTTAGTCATCAGGGAAATACAAATCAAAACAACCCTGAAATTTCACCTCACACCAGTCAATGACTAAGATCAAAAACTCAGGTGACAGCAGATGTTGGCAAGGATGTGAAGAAAGGGGAACACTCCTCCATTGTTGGTAGGATTGCAAGCTGGTATAACCACTCTGGAAATCACTCTGGCCATTCCTCAGGAAATGGACATAGTAGTACTACCTGAGGACCCAGCTGTACTACTACTGGACCTATACCCAAAAGATGCTCCAACATATTACAAGGACACATGCTCCACTATGTTCATAGCAGCCTGACTTAAAATAGCCAGAAGCTGTAAAGAACCCAGATGTCCTCCAACAGAGGAATGAATACAGAGACTGTAGTAAATGGACACAATGGACAACTACTCAGCTATTAAAAACAATGGCTTCATAAAATTCTTAGGCAAATTGATGGAACTTAAAAATATCATCCAGAATGAGGTAACCCAATCACAAAAGAATACACATGGTATGTACTCGCTGATAAGTTGATATTTGTCCAAATGCTCACAACACCCAAGATACAATTCACAGACCACATGAGGTTCAGATTGTTTTCTTATAGCACCCAAGACTACCAGCCCAGGGATGGCACCACCCACAATGTACTGGACCCTTCCTTCTTGATCACTAGTTGAGAAAATGCCTTACAGCTGGATCTCATGGAGTCATTTCCTCAACTGAGGCTTATTTCTCTCTGATAATTCCAACTTGTGTCAAGTTGACTCACAAAACCAGTCTGTACAAAGATTATCTTAATACCACAAACTTTAGTCACAAAACCTAGTAATGTTTTTAAGATTTTATTACATTATTATTGAGGGAGTATGTACCACAACATGCATCGATATTAGAGTACAGTTTTCACAAGCCAGCCTCCTTCCACTATATGGGTAATGTGGACTGAATTTAGGCAATCAGGCATGAGTGCAACAAGTGCTGTTACTCATTGGGCCATTTTATTGACAAAAATAGCAAAATTTTAATAAATTCTTTTGAATGGTGATACTGTTCTATTGATAAATTAACACTGACAGCTCATAAAATAACATAGAGGCAAACACATAAATTGATGCAAATAATATACAGTGATCAAGTGTTATTCATTTCAGGAGCATAATTATTCTTTATAATAGGATTGGATAATAGAATTAAAGAAAGGAACACTTCACAAAATGGATAAACCTCAGGAGAAAAGGCATGTGATTATTTGCATGAATATTTTAAAATACATTGACAAAATTCAACACACATACTTCAGTGACATTCAAAAACAACAATTGATGAAACTCATCATGAAAACTTGTAAATATTCCATTGAGGTTCAAAGTCATATTTTACAGAAGGGTGAAACTTTTGAGATTATTTTGTTGAATGCAGGATCCATATATTAAGCTATTTGGTTGGTTTGTGATTAAATGTCAATTATGACATGGGCCTGGTGGCACATACCGCTAATACTAGCACTTGAGAGGTCCGGGCAAGAGGCTTGTGAGTTTGAGAACAGAATGAGGATATGGTGAATTTTGGTTCAGTTTGAACCAATATTTTTATTAAATAGAAAGAAAAGAGTCATTTTTATTTATAATTAATATTTAAAATTAATACAGTTTCAGTTGAAGCAAGTACTTTTTCCTATACTTAGTATAGTTAATTTGAAAGAACATGCAGTATTTTTTTAATTACATGGAAATATAGAGAGCACAAATAGCTGGGAGGGGAGAAATCCATGGGAAGATATCAGCTCAGCTAGAAACTAAAGTATCCTAAAGCCATTATAAGTAAAACATGTGGTGCTGGCAAATGCACAGACAGGCAGGTGAAAGGAACAGATGGCCCAGGCAGTCAAGCACAAGTAAAATTAAATACATAAGAAAGACAACATCATTGTGCTTGGTATTAATTGTACCAGGACAATTGAATAGGCACAAAAAATACACAAAATTAAATACATATTTCTTATCACATTAAGTAGTTTGGAAACTAACTATTAAAAATGAAGCCACACATCATAGAAGAAACTATAAATATATTAATTATTAATTACTATTAATTATTATTAATTTTAGGTTAATAATTTTCATTCTAAATAATAACACATTCTAAATATTACTTAAATTGTAGAACCACCTGGAAAAGAAGACTGAAATATTCATTTATATAAAATAAGGTTTTTGAATAAATGATAACAAAACTGAGTGAAGCTAAGGACAGGTGACAGATTAGAAACATATTGAAATGCCTGAATAAATTCAATTAACAACTTATTTGTTATCATATCTATTTGATATAAGATACCACATGAGATTCCTTCAAAGTCCCTAAGTATGCCCTAGCAAACTATGACCTAAAATTCCAAATGACCACAACTCTGTCTCACAAATACCAGGATACCAGGCAAAAGCATATATATATATATATATATATATATATATATATATATATATATATATATATATGTATGTATCATGAAAGCAGATGAGATACTAGATGTTGGAAATGTTGGAAGGAAATTATCAAGACAGAAAGAGAGAGGAGGGGTAGAAAGTGAGCAAAGGAATGAATATGTTCTAAGTACATGACATACTTGAAAGAAATTGAAATTGTATTTATGAAACTTTAGCAATAGACATGGGATATTTGCATATTTGATATTAGCTGTTTTAATGGGTTCTTCTTTCTCTACTTCCTTTTCAACCCCTCTTCCACTC
This sequence comes from Rattus norvegicus, assembly GCF_021556685.1. Taxonomy (NCBI): domain Eukaryota; kingdom Metazoa; phylum Chordata; class Mammalia; order Rodentia; family Muridae; genus Rattus; species Rattus norvegicus. The sequence goes on from NC_141549.1 coordinate 46,170,984, forward strand.
TAATCCTTCCCAATCTTCCAACAATACGTAGAAGAAAAGGTTAGAAGAATAAATGGGAGAGCCACAAGAGGGCCTATGCTGGTTGTTGCTACGCCATGCTCTTCCTGGTTGCTGGTGTTGAGGTTTATCAAATGTTTGAGAGGAAAGAAACAAGAAGTTGGAGATATCCTGATAACAAAGATTGGATTTTGTTGTCAAACTCTTCAACTCTAATCAGTAGCAAGCAGCCCCTTGGATGCTGCCACACTCTCTGCGTTCATATGTTCAGTAGTCCAGAGTGTCTGAAGACACTGCTTGTTATCATCTGTAGATCCCTGAGACCTAGGGGGAGGGATTTGATGAAGACTGGATGTTACCATTTAAAATTGAGTGTTGCAACATCTCTTCTCCACATGTTTAGTTGTGGGTCTCTGTATTAGTTTTCATCTAATTCAGGAAGAAGCTTCTGTAAGTATAGTGAGTGAGACACTGTTCTAAAGGTATAATAGAATGACATCTGGGATCATTTTATTGCTATAGTCCTTTTACAAAACACTTGTATTTGGTTTTCCCACACTTTCATGTCCTATCTAGTCTCAGGTCCTTGTACACCTGAGCAATGTCAGGCATGAATTCCACATCATGGTGTGGGCCTTAAATCCAGTCAGATATTGGTTGGTTACTCTCAGAACATTTGTGCTGTGATTGCATCAGCATGTGATGCATGCAGCTTACCATGGTAGAGTGAAATTTTCGGAGCAATATTTGTGTTTACCTTTGCTTCTGGGAATGTGCAGAGAGTCTTCCAGTAACAGGAACACTAACCAGTCAGCAGGCCTGAAAGTTCGAGTTAGGTCAACTTCTTTGTATCTCATGAAATATATAGGTGACATCTACAGCAAAAGAACCAGACTGTCAGTTTGTGGAGAACAACCAATAGCATGGCAATAGTCTGAGTTGTTTGATGATCTCCATGGGGCCCCTCTAGCCAACAATTCTATTAGATCCAACCCATTCCTGGCATTGGAAGTTTCATTTGGTGGCAAGCAACTTAACATTGTCTCCTTTGTTATTTGGTAATTCCATTTATATTTCTTTCATATAAAGATGTATTTTAAGAGGCTTCTAGTGTAATAATTTGCATATGATTCCTCAAATAACTCTTAACATTAGCTGTCTTTCCCATGTTTCTTCCTTATTTCCTCTTCTCATCCTGTCTCTTCTTAATCTTCCTGTTCCAGTCTCCTGCCTATTTGTCTTTAACTGTGTATTCCATTTAATTTCCTTTGGACATCTTTCGCTCCCCCTAGTTCCCTACTCTATCCTTAACCACTGAGAGTATTCATACTATAGCATGCTTATCAAAGGCATAAAAACCAAGGTCTACATATAAAAGAATGCATATCATATTTTTCTTTCTGGGGCTTGGTTACCCCATCAGGATGATATTTCTATTCCATCTGTTTACCTGTGAATTTTATGATTTCATTTTCATAATAGCTGGCTAATATTCCATTCTATAAATATACATTTTCCAAATCCATTGATCTGGTGATGGATGTTTAGTTTGTTTCCAATTTCTGGCTGTTATGAACAGAGAAGCAATGAACATGTTTGAACAAGTATCTCTGTAATAAGATGAAGAGTCTTCTGGGTATCAGCCCAAAGGCAGTATATCTGGGACTTGAAGTAGATCTATTCCCAGCTTCCTGGGAAGTCACCACACTGATTTCCATAGTGACTGTACAAATTTGTACACTTGAGGCAATGGAGGAGTGTTCCCATTACTGCACGTCCTTGGTAGTGTGAACTGTAACTAATTTTATTTATCTTGTCCATTCTGACTTGTGCAAGATGAAATCTTCAAGTAGTTTTGATTTGCATTACTCCGATGTCTAAGGATGTTAAATTTTCTTATCCAAGGAGTTATAACATAAAATGACAAATGCATCCCATTTATATATGTATTCCTTAGTAGTCTGCAAGTATGTCATTCTATGGTTCCAAGGTTTAGTGTCAAACCATCCACTATTTAAAGCAACTGGGAACTTTGTATAGCTCTGAAAATAAACTGTAAAGCCTAGAGAGAATATAGACTGGTTATAAGTATGTAAACTGGTGACAAAGAGTATGACTTTCAGAAAATGTGAGGGTAGGAAAGGTACCACTTACTAACATACATGTGTAATATTTACATTTGTCATTAATGATACAAAGAAACTATATTGTTTAATTTATGTATGTTAACTCGAACAAGACAACTGATGTCATTTTTGGATACCAAAAGGACAATAAGATATTTTTGGTAACATTATTTTCTTTTTTTTTATTAACTTGAGTATTTCTTATATACATTTCGAGTGTTATTCCCTTTCCTGGATTCCGGGCAAACATCCCCCTCCCCCCTCCCCTTTTTATGGGTGTTCCCCTCCCCATGCTCCCCCCCTTGCCACCCTCCCCCCAACAATCTAGTTCACTGGCGGTTCAGTCTTAGCAGGACCCAGGGCTTCCCCTTCCATTGGTGCTCTTACTAGGATATTCATTGCTACCTATGAGGTCAGAGTCCAGGGTCAGTCCATGTATAGTCTTTAGGTAGTGGCTTAGTCCCTGGAAGCTCTGGTTGCTTGGCATTGTTGTACATATGGGAACTCGAGTCCCTTCAAGCTCTTCCATTTCTTTCTCTGATTCTTTCGACGGGGGTCCTATTTTCAATTCAGTGGTTTGCTGCTGGCATACGCCTCTGTGTTTGCTGTATTCTGGCTGTGTCTCTCAGGAGAGATCTACATCCGGCTCCTGTCAGTCTGCACTTCTTTGCTTCATCCATCTTGTCTAATTGAATGGCTGTATATGCATGGGCCACATGTGGGGCAGGTTCTGAATGGGTGTTCCTTCTGTGTCTGTTTTAATCTTTGCCTCTCTATTCCCTGCCAAGGGTATTCTTGTTCCCATTTTAAAGAAGGAGTGAAGCATTCACATTTTGATCATCGGTCTTGAGTTTCATTTGTTCTAGGCATCTAGGGTAATTCAAGCATTTGGGCTAATAGCCACGTATCAATGAGTGCATACCATGTGTGTTTTTCTGTGATTGGGTTAAATCACTCAGGATGATGTTTTCCAGTTCCAACCATTTGCCTACGAATTTCATAGAGTCATTGTTTTTGATAGCTGAGTAATATTCCATTGTGTAGATGTACTACATTTTCTTTATCCATTCCTCTGTTGAAGGGCATCTGGGTTCTTTCCAGCTTCTGGCTATTATAAATAAGGCTGCGATGAACATAGTAGAGCACATGTCTTTTTTATATGTTGGGGCATCTTTTGGGTATATGCCCAAGAGAGGTATAGCTGGATCCTCAGGCAGTTCAATGTCCAATTTTCTGAGGAACCTCCAGACTGATTTCCAGAATGGTTGTACCAGTGTGAAATCCCACCAACAATGGAGGATTGTTCCTCTTTCTCCACATCCTCGCCAGCATCTGCTGTCACCTGAGTTTTTGATCTTAGCCATTCTCACTGGTGTGAGGTGAAATCTCAGGGTTGTTTTGATTTGCATTTCCCTTATGACTAAAGATGTTGAACATTTCTTTAGGTGTTTCTCAGCCATTTGGCATTCCTCAGCTGTGAATTCTTTGTTTAGCTCTGAACCCCATTTTTTAATAGGGTTATTTGTCTCCCTGCGGTCTAACTTCTTGAGTTCTTTGTATATTTTGTATATAACGCCTCTATCTGTTGTAGAATTGGTAAAGATCTTTTCCCAATCTGTTGGTTGCTGTTTTGTCCTAACCACAGTGTCCGTTGCCTTACAGAAGCTTTGCAGTTTTATGAGATCCCATTTGTCGATTCTTGATCTTAGAGCATAAGCCATTGGTGTTTTGTTCAGGAAATTTTTTCCAATGCCCATGTGTTCCAGATGCTTCCCTAGTTTTTCTTCTATTAGTTTAAGTGTATCTGGTTTGATGTGGAGGTCCTTGATCCACTTGGACTTAAGCTTTGTGCAGGGTGATAAGCATGGATCGATCTGCGTCCTAATACATGTTGACCTCCAGTTGAACCAGCACCATTTGCTGAAAAGGCTATCTTTTTTCCATTGAATGGTTTTGGTTCCTTTGTCAAAAATCAAGTGCCCATAGGTGTGTGGGTTCATTTCTGGGTCTTCAATTCTGTTCCATTGGTCTTCCCTTATTGTTATTGAAGACCAGTTTTAGGCCGTAGTGGTCCGATAGCACGCATGGGATTATTTCTATCTTTCTGTACCTGTTGAGGCCCGTTTTTTGACCAACTATATGGTCAATTTTGGAGAAAGTACCATGAGGAGCTGAGAAGAAGGTATATCCTTTTGCTTTAGGATAGAATGTTCTATAAATATCTGTTAAGTCCATTTGGCTCATGACTTCTCTTAATCTGTCTACATCTCTGTTTAATTTCTGTTTCCATGATCTGTCCATTGATGAGAGTGGGGTGTTGAAGTCTCTTACTATTTTTGTGTGAGGTGCAATGTGTGTTTTGAGCTTTAGTAAGGTTTCTTTTACGTATGTAGGTGCCCTTGTATTTTGGGCATAGAAATTTAGGATTGAGAGTTCATCTTGGTGGATTTTTCCTTTGATGAATATGAAGTGTCCTTCCTTATCTTTTTTGATGAATTTTAGTGGAAAATTGATTTTATTTGATATTAGAATGGCTACTCCAGCTGGCTTCTTCTGAACATTTGCTTGGAAAGTTGTTTTCCAGCCTTTCACTCTGAGGTAGTGGCTGTCTTTGTCTCTGAGGTGTGTTTCCTGTAGGCAGCAGAATGCAGGGTCCTCGTTGCATATCCAGTTTGTTAATCTATGTCTTTTTATTGGGGAGTTGAGGCCATTGATGTTGAGAGATATTAAGGAATAGTGATTATTGCTTCCTGTTATATTCATATTTGGATGTGAGGTTATGTTTGTGTGCTTTTCTTCTCTTTATTTTGTTGCCAAGACGATTAGTTTCTTGCTTCTTCTAGGGTATAGCTTGCCTCCTTATGTTGGGCTTTACCATTTATTATCCTTTGTAGTGCTGGATTTGTAGAAAGATATTGTGTAAATTTGGTTTTGTCATGGAATATCTTGGTTTCTCCATCTATATCAATTGAGAGTTTTGCAGGATACAGTAACCTGGGCTGGCATTTGTGTTCTCTTAGGGTCTGTATGATATCTGTCCAGGATCTTCTGGCTTTCATAGTTTCTGGCGAAATGTCTGGTGTAATTCTGATAGGTCTGCCTTTATATGTTACTTGACCTTTTTCCCTTACTGCTTTTAATATTCTTTCTTTATTTTGTGCGTTTGGTGTTTTGACTATTATGTGACAGGAGGTGTTTCTTTTCTGGTCCAATCTATTTGGAGTTCTGTAGGCTTCTTGTATGCCTATGGGTATCTCTTTTTTTAGGTTAGGGAAGTTTTCTTCTATGGTTTTGTTGAAGATATTTACTGGTCCTTTGAGCTGGGAGTCTTCACTCTCTTCTATATCTATTGTTCTTAGGTTTGATCTTCTCATTGAGTCCTGGATTTCCTGTATGTTTTGGACGAGTAGCTTTTTCTGCTTTACATTATCTTTGACAGTTGACTCAATGATTTCTATGGAATCTTCTGTTCCTGAGATTCTCTCTTCCATCTCTTGTATTCTGTTGGTGAAGCTCGTATCTACAGCTCCTTGTCTCTTCTTTTGGTTTTCTATATCCAGGGCTGTTTCCATGTGTTCTTTCTTGATTGCTTCTATTTCCATTTTTAATTCCTTCAACTGTTTGATTGTGTTTTCCTGGAATTCTTTCAGGGATTTTTGTGACTCCTCTCTATGGGCTTCTACTTGTTTATTTATGATTTCCTGGAATTCTTTCAGGGATTTTTGCGATTCCTCTCTGTAGGCTTCTACTAGTTCTCTAAGGGAGTTCTTCACGTCTTTCTTGAAGTCCTCCAGCATCATGATCAAATATGATTTTGAAACTAGATCTTGCTTTTCTGGTGTGTTTATATATTCAGTGTTTGCTTTGGTGGGAGAATTGGGCTCCGATGATGCCATGTAGTCTTGGGTTCTGTTGCTTGGGTTCCTGCGCTTGCCTCTCATCATCAGATTATCTCTAGTGTTATTTTGTTCTGCTATTTCTGACAGTGGCTAGACTGTCCTATAAGCCTGTGTGTCAGGAGTGCTGTAGACCTGTTTTCCTGTTTTCTTTCAGCCAGTTATGGGGACAGAGTGTTCTACAGGTCTTCAGCTGTTCCTGTGGGCCTGTGTCTGGTGTTCACCAGGCAGGTCACTTGCAGCAGAAAAGTTGGTCTTACCTGTGGTCCCGAGTTTACTCGTGGGGTGCTTCCTACGAGCTCTCTGTGGTGGCAGCAACCAGGAAGATCTGCGCTGCCCTTTCCGGGAGCCTCCATACACCAGGGTTCCAGATGGCGTTTGGTGTTTTCCTCTGGCGTCAGAGATGTGTGCAGAGTGCAGTCTCTTCTGGTTTCCCAGGCGTGTCTGCCTCTGTGAAGGTTTAGCTCTCCCTCCCAAGGGATTTCGGTAACTTTATTTTCTATCGTGCATTAGATATCTCATAACATTTTCTCAAAAAATATTAATAGTATAACTGTTGGTTGAAATAGCCTACAACTTTGTGCTTCAGCATTACAATTCAAATTTAGATGTAAATTCTCCAACCTACAAAATAGTCTTCAGTGAGTCAAATTCAGAAAAAAGAGTTTATTGATTGTGTTTCTACCAACACCATAAACAAATGCTGGATCATATGAGCACCATTGTCTGTTCTCAATATTTATTATAATTTATATCATCATGTATCGTATCCAAAATTTTCAAGAGTGTCAAACCTAAGGTTAATTGCTCTTATAAAATACGATATCCAAAGTACTTAGGGAAGAAAGAGTTTGTTTTGCTTTATGGATTTATCCACAGTGACAGGGTTGGGTGCATTTGATTAGGAGACCCGAACAGGAAGAGATCACATCTTCAACTCCACACTGAAAGCAGAGTGTACTGGAAGTGGGGGAGGATGTAAAATAATGAAAACCTGCTTCCAATAACATACTTCATCTAATAAGACTTCACATTCTAAATGTCCCATTCCCTGCCCAAACAACACCACCAACTGGGACCATATGGGGAACATTTCCATCCAAGCCACCAGAGTCACCAATCACCTATTATTCCCTTTTAGATCATCTTTTAACTCCATCTCTCATACCCCTCATTGTAAAGGATCTGAACTCAACTGACACTGCAATATTTAGAGCAGAGAATTACTAATGCTTATTTCACAACCTTACATAGTCATATAGCTTTGTAATATGTGTAAAGCCATTTGCTATTATTCTGCTTTATGAATGAGTAAAACAAGGCACAAATCATTAAGCAATATATACAATATCATACACTCTGGGACTAGTTCCACATTGAGCCTAGAGCATATTCAGGCACAACCTGGAGGTACACAGCCTCCTAACTAGTTCCATTTAACACCTGATCTGTTACCAGCATGATGGCAGAAATGCATGACATTCTACACTGACATCTTTGCCAAAGTCCCCATGTCATGGATCACCCAAGACACTTTCTAGTAGAAAAATGCTAACTCTGAAGATGTAAAAGGCTTTAGAGAAGGGAAATGTGTTCATTAAAGTGCTTCTAGATGCAGAAGCACAAGTAAGCAAGTTTGTTCGTGATCCTTTGTTCTTGTATTCTTGTAGTAAAATCCCTCAAACTATATGGCAGCAAAAGGCAGAGAGAATTGTGTTAATATTTTGAAGCACATTTTTTAAATATACTAAACAAAGTTTATTCTAATGCCCATCATATTTTATAGTGAGGAATGTGAAATGATGCCCAGGACTATTTCCACACTGCCTCTCTCTCTGTCTCTCTCTCTGTCTCTGTCTCTCTGTCTCTGTCACACACACACACACACACACACACACACACACAGGGAGAGAGAGAGAGAGAGAGAGGAGAATTTCACTTTCTTCACTTAGTATACAAACCTTTAAACATTACATTGCTATTAATAAGTGCTCAATTCCACCATTTGTTCTGCTCATAAGCCTTAACTAATAAAAGTTCAAGGTTTTTAATACATAAATCATGTATTTATATGTAATATGTTGTTTGCTTATAGTTTTCCTCTAAAAATTCAGACAGCAAGTACATTTGTAAAAATCACCTACTTGTTTGTAGTGTAGCTCAAGGGTAAAGGTCTTGATATAGTCAAAACAAAGGTGAGATGGATATTGTGTATGTAGATGTTAGTTCTAAAATTTGAATCATGCACTAGCCTTTTGTACCATATACAGATCCTTCTGGAACTCAAATATATTACAAAATAGAGGCAAGATCAGACCTTAAAAGCTTAAACTACACAGAAATATATTATAGTACAAGAGTCTCCCTGAAATAGTAATATTTTTATGATGTATGATTTTGATCATCTTAAGTTGTTTAGAAAAGAAGATTGTGGGACTGGAATTTTAAGAGGATACTATGGTGAGAATTTTAGTTTCTTTAAAAACAAAGAAATGTTATAAGGATATGTTCTTGTTTTAATCCCAGGTATGGAATATGGGGCTTCTTCAGATTGTTCACAGCAGCAGACTACGAGTCTCATTCCTTGGTAGGAGCATGATTTTGCCTACTGCAGATAGTTTTGAAATTGTACAACATTGGGAATTTTGGGGACTTTTGACAGGGTATAAAAATATTAGAGATCTAAGATCAACAATGACTACTGCTCTTGTTGCTACTGGTTGCTGCTTTGGTGCTGCTGCTGCTGTTGTTGCTGTTGCATTGCCAGTTGCTGGTTGCTGGTTGCTGGTTGCTGGTTGCTGGTTGCTGGTTGCTGGTTGCTGGTTGCTGGTTGCTGGTTGCTGGTTGCTGGTTGCTGGTTGCTGGTTGCTGGTTGCTGGTTGCTGGTTGCTGGTTGCTGGTTGCTGGTTGCTGGTTGCTGGAAGATATCCTGACTAAAAAACCAACAGTACCACAAGGAACTTGATACCCCTAACCAGCAGGAATTAGTCTAATGAGATCTATGCCTCATTTACCCTCTAATCTTCTCTCTCTACTACGTAGTGTTGGGGTTTGGAAGTGAAAAGGTTAGTGAAGGGTGGTAGAAAAAGGGAATCCATAAGTAGTCAAAAGTAAAGCTACAGAGTATGATATTACACCTTTAGGATCTATTCAGGAAAATGCGAATGTAATTATTTCTTAACCAAAGTTCACAAAAATAGACATCAAAAAAAATCACTCAATCAAAGTAAACTAATAAACTTTCTTTATTGGACAGATTAAGTTGTGCCACTAGAAAGCAGAGTCATTTTTCCCTTTCTATTTCTAAATTTATTTATAACTTTATTATTGTTTTATGTATGTATGTATGTATGTATGTATGTATGTATGTATGTATGTACGTATGTATGTATTTTGTGAACCACATGAGTACCCACAATAGCCAGAGGAGGCATTGGACCTCTTGAACCTGGAGTTACAGTTTGTTGTGAGACACAAGGCAGGCAGTGAGAATCCATCCTCCAGTCTCTCCAAGCTCAGCAAAGCTCCTTACCAAACCATCTCTCCAGGTCTATAGCTGCATTTCTTTGTGCTAATGTAGATATTTTTATTCAGTACATTTTCTTACATAAACTCCATGGCAATGCCCTGCACTCTAAAATGATAAACACACTATTTTTAAAAGTGGCTTGCTTAGATTGCCAAAAGACAAAACAAAACAAAACCTAGTGCATAATTTTATTTTTCTCTTCTCTTTTCTCTCTTCCCACTCTCTGGTGTTGGTGATTGAACCCGGGGCACAGTGCATGCTAATCAAACCTTTGCATCTCTCTACAGAGCAAAATAATAGGCCAGCTCATCAGATTTAAGCATCACAGTGCAAGTGATGCCTGAGCCCTTGCTTGTTAAAATGACTATAGACCCTAAATCAACTTTTCTGCAAATGATATTCCAAAATATAATTTAAAGATTATACAAACAGTTATGAAGTAAATATATATGTATATATGTATATATATATGTGTATATATATATATATAAAATATGAATGAACATCCCAAATTAGTCCTGTGCTGGTTGAAAAACTGGTTGAATATATCTTGTTCTGAAAAATCATCTCCACCACACAGATTAAAATTATCACTAGTTTGTTATCTTAAATAACCCTCTTACAGTGGTTTTGTTAAAACTACAGGATGTCTTATTAATGTTTAGTTCACCAAGACTGCCAACCAGAGTTTGTTCAAAAGGATGCCTGTACATCATAGTATCAGTAATAGAGTCAGGTATTGGTGCCCTTCAATGAGACTGATCCCAAGATTGGCTGGTCATTGGACTGCCTTTCCTTAAGTCTCTTCTCCATTTTTGTCTCAGCAGTTCTTTTAGACAGGAAAAATTTGGGGTCAGAAATTTTGACTATGGATTAGTAACCCTGCCCCTCCACTTGAGGCCCTGTAATGCTATGTAATTCTATTTTACAAATGTTATCATTATAATCAGTATTCATATGAATATATTTTATGAGCAAAAAACAAAAGACTGCTTGCATTCTGAATCACTGATGAGAAATGAGTATTGTGGTTAAACATTTTAAGCATATACTCAAAAAGTTATAGTCTTGTGCTACTGGCCCTTTAAACAAAGTTCATGCCACATGACAGAAATAACTGATGGTTTCCAAATTGCAGCATGCAATGGGTCTCCTCCATATTTGGCTTGGTGTCCTTGGAGTGATTTTCAGCATCATTAAGCAGAAAGTACATTATTTCCAGGGTAACAAGGAATGGAGTGCATACAGAGATTGACTTGGCATCTGTTAAATAAACTTTCTGTTTTAGATTTGTAGAATTTAAATAACACTGGAACAAAACAATACCCTGCAAACATATTTGTACTGTCAGTTCAATTTCTCTACAGTGACATTCTGCAGTCAGGCCTGCCAAGATTTATTTGGCTGTTAAATTTTATGACATGATTTTTTTTACAGTGCTGGAAATCATTGCCAGGGCCTCAAGCATGCTATCCACAGGCTCTACCACTGAGTTCCACCCTCAGTTTAAGTAGGTTTTTGATACAAAATTGCCCTCTGTTTGATTATTTTACCTTATTTATTTTTGGGATTTTCCTCCAACAAACTGTAAGACTACATAAAATTTGAAAAATGTTTTTAAATTTCTCTGCTCAGAAGATTTAAAGTATATCTCTGTCATTTCAAACTTAAATTCAGTTGTAATCATTCAAAGCAATTATGATTTATATATAAACGTGACTATGTGTACATATAATTACCTATAAAGATTTGAACAAAATCTCCTTTGTAAGTCCTATTTCAAAGATGTATTTAAATGCTAGCTCTTTTTTTCACAATGTGAACTCACATAATTTTAACCTAACATTATGTTATGATAAAAGTGTTCACTGCAGACACACAAAGATTTCAGTATTTATTTCTGAAATAAATACAGAAAGTAAAAGTGAAATAGTATAAACCTTAGTAATAAAATGTTTAAAGTTTTTAATTTTTAATTTTGTATTTTGTACATAAACAGTGTAAATAAACACTGTCCCCTAGACGTTCTATAATATTTAGGTGTTTGTTTTTTCTCTATTTTATAAATATACACTGTAAAAACTTTAAAGTACTCCCAACGATAACAAATAAAAAAATTCGTTTTTCAGATACCTTAAATCTAAAATTTCAAGTGAGATTTTCAAGTATGCATAAGCTATCTTTTATACATCAAAAGCAAATAATAAATATAGTTTATAGAACACCATTTTAAGGCTAATAGATTTGAAAACTTATAGGAAGAAAGAAGAAAGAAAGAAAGAAAGAAAGAAAGAAAGGAAGAAAGAAAGAAAGAAAGAAAGAAAGAAAGAGAGAAAGAAAGAAAGAAAGAGAAAGAAAGAAGGAAAGAAGGAAGGAAAGAAAGAGAGAGAGAAAGAAAGAGAAAGAAAGAAAGAAAGAAAGAAAGAAAGAAAGAAAGAAAGAAAGAAGGAAGGAAGGAAAGCAAGCCAAAGATAGCAGATATTGCCCTGCTATCCCAGCAGGTTGGGAGGCTGAAGCACTTCTACTGAAATACTGTCTTCCAGGCAAGACACAGCTAAATTTTGAAAACTTGGATTTTTCAGTAGCTGGTGGTATTCTTGTTTCACACTAATGGAAATAAATTCTAAAATAAATATTCCATCATGCTTTGTGTAGAATCATTGTCATAATCAAAGAAGACCTTTTCGGAATCATTACATTTACCTGCCAATATGACATTATCCTTATGTCCAATGAAAATTAACTTTAAAAAATATTTTGATTGACACATCAAGAATGCTGGTCCCCAAGGAAGTGATCCCAACACTTGAAATTGAATGAAACCACCACTGTGTAGTGCTGCATATACAGGGATTGTGTAGTCCTGTGTATCTGGAGCAGCACTACAGGACCATGACTTGGTAAGATAAGCATGGCTGGTTTTAGCCTCAGCTAAACTCAGCCCACACATGTGTGCAGTGTGCAACCTACCGAGGTTTGCACATCAGATCTACAAAACATTCTCACACTTATAATCTGGTGCCTTATAATCTCTTAATTCTCACACTTATAATCCTACTTGCCAGACTATAATTTTTATGTCTGTTTTAACTGGATCTGAACCAATGAGCTACTGAAAATTTGTTTTCTCATTACAAAGCAACAATTGTGGGTAAAACTGAGAAGTTCATTTTAAAAACTGATATTATTCACCATAGTGTCATCACTGTCTTTTATTTGCACTCATGAGATTTTGCCAAAAAATTTATCTATTTAAAGAATGTTGAAAAATAATGCAATCTTAGTATTGTCCTTCTTTTTCATGCTATAATCAACATGCAGGTTTTAATGAAATTATAATTATAAGTAACTATAAGTGATATATGATGTGTGACATATGATGTGTGATATGTGACATGATATGTGATGTATGATGTGTCATATGTGTTGTGTGCTGTGATATGTGTGATACATATGATATATGTGATATCATTGGCATGTTACATGTTACATATAACATTTAATATAACATTATGGTATATATTTTATATTATAAAATAAATATTAGTACATAGCTATATGAAAATATTAGATATCAAATATCATGCATGAATATATATTTATGCATATATAATAAATATATAATACATAAATATATAAATATAAAATGTACACATATTTATTATATATTATAATAAATATATAATATAGTTTATATTATATATTACTTATGAATAAAAATATACTAACATAATAATGAATATAATATACAAATAATGTTATATGATATAAAATATGTGATAAATAATAATTATACTGAATGTGCTCATATAAAAATATAGTTATTTAGTATAATATATAATATTTATAATATATTAAATATATTTATAAAAATATAAAATAAAATATAAAATATATACTTATTAGATATATATTAGATATTAGATATAGTATTATATTCATAATTATCAGATAGCCATACCTTCACCAACATGTACATGTTTCCCAGAGTGCACCAATAAAATGATTTAAATATTTGTTCCTTATTTCAGATTAATCTTTTAAGGTTGAATATGTTGTGCCAAATGTGTTAGCACTTGGAGCATTACCTACTACAGGAAAGAAACATTACAATAAAGGCTATACCATCTCAAAACCTCAGGTGACAGTGAATGTTGGCAAGGATGTGGAGAAAGAGGAGCACTTCTCCATTGCTGGTGGCATTGCAAACTGGTACAACCACTCTGGAAATCAATTTGGAGGTTCATCAAAAGATTGGAAAAAGATGTAAGGACCCAACAATATCACTCTTTGGAATACACTCAAAAGATGCCCTACCATGCCACAGGGGCATGTGTTCTACTATGTTCATAGTGTCTTTATTTGTAATAACCAGAACCTGGAAAAAAACCCAGATATCCCACAACAGAAGAATGGATACAGAAAATGTTGTTCATTTACACAATGGAATACTACTCAGCTACTATGAATGAGGACATCCTGAGTTTTGCAGGCAAATGGATGGAACTAGAAAATAACATCCTTCCTGAGTGAGGTAACTCAGACCCAAAAGGACATGCTCAGTATGCTCTCATTGAGTGGATATTAGACAAAAAATAAAAAGTAAAGAGAATACCCAAGATACAGTCCACAGAAGTCAAAAACGTCAACAAACTGAAGAGTCCAACTGAAGACGCCTCAGTCTAACTTGGGAAGGGGAAGAAAGCAACTACAAGCAGGGAGGGAGGAAGGGACAGGAAAGCAAAAGGGGATAGAGGTGGGAGAAGAGGGTAACATGATCTAGTATTGGTGGGGGAAACTGAAGGTCTGAGAGCCAGCAGAAAGAATGGAAATAGACAACTCAGGGAGGAAGGAAATTAGAAGGACCTCCAAAATGTACCAGAGACCTGGGAAGTAAGAGACTCTCAGGACTCAAAGATAGGGACGCTAGATTAAATGTCCTACAGTGGGGAGAAAGAACTTGTTGATTCTACTTCCAACAGAAAGACAGGGCATCAAGTGAGGGATGGGGTTGCTTTCCCACAGTTAAAACTCTAACCCATAATTCTTCCTCTCTGAAAGAAAGGCAGGAATGGAAATAGAGAAGAGCCTGAGGGAAAAAAGGTTCAGTGACAGGCCCAAAGTGGGATCCAGCTCAAGGGGAGGCCCCAAGCCCTCACACTACTACTGAAGTTATGGAGCACTCACAAAAAGGGACCTATCACAACTGACCTGCAAAAGATCCAACAAGCAGCTGAAAGAGTTAGATGCAGATATGTGCACCCCAACCAACTAACAGAATCTGCTGACCCCTCTGGTTGAATTAAGGAAAAGCTGGAGGAAGCAAAAGAGGAGAGGAACCCTGTAGGAGGACCAGCAGTCTCAATTAACCCGGACCCCCATGATCTCTCAGACATTGGATCACCAAGACAGCAGAATACACCAGCTGAGATGAGGCCTCCAACCCATATACAGCAGAGGACTCCCTGGTCTGGGTTCAGTCATAGAAGATGCATCTAACCTTCAAGAGATTGGAGACCCTAGGAAGTTTAGAGGTCTGATGGGGTGGGTGGCGTGGGCACATCCTTGTGAAGATGAAAGGGGTGGGGAGGAAAGATGGGATGAGGAAGACTTGAAGGGTGGACCAGAAGAGGAATAAAATCTTGAGTGTAAAAATAAATGAATAACAATAATAAAAAGAAAGGCTATACAATCTACAGATGGACACAGGATAAAACACCTTCAAAAAGTCAAGTCTTCCTTGTGCAGATCAACTTCTTTCTTGAAAATTTGTTTTTAAATTGTTGAAATATAGATCTAAGAAACTTAATCCATCCTTTACAGAGTTGGAAATGTTAAGTTAAGCGGTCACAAAATCCTCAATGAAACAAGTAGTTGTTTCAGAGAAGAACATGGATGGTTTTTTGAGTCTAGGCTTGCATCTCATCTAAGACTGAATCGATGGCACACTAGACCCTCTCATTGACCCTGTTCTTGGAAACAGGTCAAAGGCAATGGGTAACCTACAACAACTCAGGGTAATTGCCTATTAATAGCCTATTTACATATTAGAAATCTCATCCAAGGGTACCAGCTTCATTTTATAGAATGAAAATCCTGGCAAATATATTGTGTATTGCTAGCCTCTAAATTTCTTTCATTTCCCACCGCTGAATCAAAGACTGAAACTATAACCAAAATGACTTTACATTTTTTCATACTAACCCAGAAGTGTACTCTGAGATCCTGGAAATAGTTGATCTTTGCATTTAGTTCCACATTACATGAAGTAAATGAATTCTGTTGGCTTGCAGTGTGGGATATGTAAAATAAAAGTCAAGAGTAGGAATAAAGTTCCCTTGTTGAAGTGTTTGCCTGACTTATACAAGGCTTTATGTTCAACCCAGAACCTCACAAACTAGTTTTGTCAGACACCTGTAATGTTAGCATTCTGGAGACAAGAGGAGACACGTGGATCCAAAGTTTAAGGTCATTATAAGATAATGAATTTAAGGTCAGTTTGATCTACATGAGAAACTGACTTGTAATGAGGGGAAATGAAAAAAAGGAGAAGAAGGAGGAGGAGCAGAAGGAGGAGGAAGAAAAGGAGAAGAGGAAGAAGAAGATGATGATGACAGTGATGATGAAGAAGAAGCTGCCAAATATCAGAAGTGGGCTATTTCTTCTCTTGCTGTTTCTGTCTGGCCAGTCCTTGTATGTGGCCTTTCTTGGTGAGGGTGATAGTTAAGATGACGGGTGGGATCCAACTGTGTCACATCCTACTCAAGTTGATTCCTGTGGCAGCAAGAAAATTGAATGTTTATTCTATTCTCCACAAGATATTCTTTGTGAGCTTCCAGAGGTTACTGATCTAAAAGAAATAACTTGTTTATCTTTTCTGAAGTCAGAGATTTCCACAAATGATTTTACTTTAAAGTGTGGACCTGTTTTCTACTAAATAGTTCCTTAAGAGATTTTTATACTTTATTTTGTAAACTACTCCAGATTGTACAGCTCTTATTTGAAAATGTTTGGTAAAATCTAGTACCGCCGAAAATGTGAATCCAGACATTTAGTCCACTAGTCAGCATTGTGTGTAGAGTCCCGTAAAGTACATATGTATATAACAGCTATCAACATTGCACAAGAATGTAATTCAACCAAAGTATTACAATTTTACATTAAGATTCAAGGTAGTTTTTATTGTTTTTTGTTTGTTTATTCTTTAATGCTTTTTATAGTCCACACTTCATACCTCTCCCAGTCTGACCTCCCCCAAGAGATCCCCATCCTGTACCTCCCTACCACCCTGTCTCCAAGAGGATGTTCCCACCCTACACCCTCACCCCACCAAAACTCCCACTCCCTGGGGCCTCAAATGTCTTGAGGGTTAGGTACATCTCTCATTGAGGCCAGACCAGGAATTCCTCTGCAGTGTATGTGTTGGGTGCCTCAGATCAGCTGGTGGATGCTGCCTGTTGGTGGCTCCGTGAGAGATATCAGGGGTCCAGGTTAGCTGAGATTACTTGGCTTCCTATGGGGTTGCCTCCTCCTCAGCTTCTTCCAGATTATCCCTAATTCAACCACAGAGGTTAGCAACTTCTGTCCATTGGTTGGGTGTAAATATCTGACCCTCTCAGATGCTTGTTGGGCCTCTATGAGGGCAGCCATGCTAGGCTCCTGTCTGCAAGCACACCACAGCATCAGTAACAGTGTCAGGGCCCTGGCCCTCCCACTGAATTGGATCATGCCTTCTTTCACTACCCTCAAAGGTGCTCTTAGATCTTATGATGTTAATTACAAGATTCAAATGTGGAGAGTGTTTGTTAAGACAGCTCGGTTCACTTCAAATACTTAAAAATAAGCTTATTACTATTACACTCAAAGTCTGAACATCTAAACCTTTATTAGTTCACATTTGGTTTTTAATTGGTCTTTATAGGCCAGTATGGTGATAATAAAGAGAAGCTGAAGTTGTGTGGATTTAAATTTATATGATTTCTGCCAACTTTTGCAAGCTTATTTGAATTTTATTTTGTTTTCTGATTCATATTATAAAAGAATACTATAGGTTTGGGAGAACTTTAAGTACCATTATATGTTCCTTGCAAAAGTTTAATGAAATAAGTTCAAGCTTAGCATTACTAATATTTAAAAGATGTAAATGAAGTCTTATTAGAATATAATAAAATTATAACTGATTTATGAAGTCAATTAATGTGCATATTTCTGCAAGTGGTCCATTTACAAGTTATAACTAATCACTTTATAGTTTGAAGCAAATAAAACTGATCACCAAAATATATGAGGTTTCCATGCCAATGATTTTATGATATAAGACGCTGCCTGTCTAGCACAGTCATTTACTCTTCAAGGCTATGCACAGGAAATGTATTCTTTCTATTTGTTTGCATAAATATGAAGCTGCATAGTGAATATTTGCCTCTTCAAATAGTTCAATTATGATCTACAGAAATTCCACTGCTTTAATTGATTTTCTTTTGTATATACAAATAGAAAATCTTTAGTCTTTCAATTCATGTTTCTCTCATTCAAATCAATTAATTCTTTTAATAGACATTTAACATGTGTTCCAAGTATTATTCTAATTGGTGGGAACAAAGACATAAAAAATGCAGAAAAAAAATTGAAGTTTCTCAACATAAAAGAATTATGTTATTTACAGGTTTTACCTCCCCTTTAGTGGGTATTTTGGCTAATGTCTTCTTTATTGTGTCCTTGGAAACTCTTCAGTCCCTGGTATCTGGAACTGGAGTGATGGGGGCCACCTACCCCCTCAAAAATATTAATTAAAAGTTCCTCCTGTCAAAAGAATCTGCAGGGACAAAGAGTGAAGGACTGAAGGAAAGGCAACCCAGGGACTGCCTCACCTAGGGATCCATCCCATCTGCAGACATCAAACCCAGTCAGTATTGCTGATGCCAAAAAGCTCTTTCTGACATATGTATCCTTATCCTCATAGATAAGTACTGTCCTCTTCCTTTATCAGTGAAATTCCTTTTCAAGAGAGGTCCACAACTGGCCAAAGTGCAAAGGGTATAAAGCCTGGTAAAGCTGTCTCCTGAGAGGCTTTGCCAGAGACTGACCAATACAGATATGGATGCACACAGCCAAACATTAGACTGAGTATGGGGACACCAATGGTGAAGTTTGGGCAAAAACTGAAGGAGCTGAAGGGGTTTGCAATCCCATGGGAAGAATAATAATGTCATCCAACCAGACACCCCAGAGCTCCCAGGGATTAAACCACCAACCAAAGAGTACACATAGGGGAACACATGGCTACAGCTGGATATGTAGCAGAGGATTGCTTTATTGGGCATCACTGTGAGGTTAGCACCTTGGGTCCTGTGGATCCTCCCAGGGTGGGCAAATGCTGGGGCAATGAGGCAGGAGTGGGTGGGCAAGTGGGAGAGCATCCTCATAGAAACAGGGAGAAGGGGGAAAGGATAGAGGATTTGTTGAGGGGAAACTGGAAGAAGGGATAGCATTTAAAATATAAATAAAGCTGATCCCCGTCCGCAGCTCACTGCTCCCAAACACCGTGGGAGAGAGAGCTCACCGCCCAGACAGGTGGGCACTCCTGAGACTGCAGAGCAGAAGAGACCACTAACACTGCCCACCCCTGCCCACATCCCTGGCCCAAGAGGAAACAGTATACAACCTCTGGGTTCCCGTAGATAAGGGCACAGGAGCTGCAGGTCCCCTGGGCATGAGACACTGCCAGAACCTGAAGGGGCCGACCAGATCAACAGTTCTCAGCACCCAAATCCCGTGGGAGGGAGAGCTAAACTTTCAGAGAGGCAGACATGCGTGGGAAGCCAGAAGAGACTACACTCTGCCCACAATTCTGACACCAGAGGAAAGCACCAAATGCCATCTGGGACCCTGGTGCACGGGGGTTCCCAGAAAGGGTGGTACAGGTCCTCCTGGCCGCTGCCCTTGCAGAGAGCTCATAAGCAACACCCCACGAGCAAACTTGAGCCTCGGGACCACGGGTAAGACCAACTTATCTGCTCCAAGTGACCTGCCTGGTGAACTCAGGACACAGGCCCACAGCTGAAGACCTGTAGATGGGAAGAACTACACGCCCGAAAGCAGAACACTCTGTTCCCATAACTGGCTGAAAGAAAACAGGAAAACAGGTCTACAGCAATCCTGACACACAGGATTATAGGTCAGTCTAGCCACTGTCAGAAATAGCAGAACAAAGTAACACCAGAGATAATCTGATGGCGAGAAGCAAGCACAGGAACCTAAGCAACAGAAACCAAGACTACATGGCACCATTGGAGCCCAATTCTCCCACCAAAGCAAACACTGAATATACAAACACACCAGAAAAGCAAGGTCTAGATTTAAAATCATATTTGATCATGATGCTGGAGGACTTCAAGAAAGACATGAAGAACTCCCTTAGAGAAACGCAGGAAAACATACATAATCAAGTAGAAGCCTATAGAGAGGAAACACAAAAATCTCTGAAAGAATTCCAGGAACACAGAAACAGTTGAAGGAATTAAAAATTGAAATAGAAAGAATCAAGAAAGAACACAGGGAAACAACCATGGATATAGAAAACCAAAGGAAGAGACAAGGAGCTGTAGATACAAGCATCACCAACAGAACACACGGGATAGAAGAGAGAATCTCAGGAGCAGAAGATTCCATAGAAATCATCAACACAACTGTCAAAGATAATGTAAAGCAGAAAAAGCTACTGGTCCAAAACATACAGGAAATCCAGGACTGCATGAGAAGATCAAATCTAAGGGTAATAAGTATAGAAGAGAGTGAAGACTCCCAGCTCAAAGGACCAGTAAATATCTTCAACAAAATCATAGAAGAAACCGTCCCTAACCTAAAGAAAGAGATGCCCATAAACATACAGGAAGCCTACAAAACTCCAAATAGATTGGACCAGAAAAGAAACACCTCCCATAACATAAAAGTCAAAACACCAAATGCACAAAATAAAGAAAGAATGTTAAAAGCAGTAAGGGAAAAAGGTCAATTAACATATAAAGGCAAACACATCAGAATCACACCAGACTTCTCACCAGAGACTATGAAAGCCAGAAAATCCTAGACAGATGTCAAATAGACCCTAAGAGAACACAAATGCCAGCCCAGGTTACTGTATCCTGCAAAACTCTCAATTAACATAGATGGAGAAACCAAGATATTCCATGACAAAACCAAATTTACACAATATCTTTCCACAAATCCAGTGCTACAAAGGATAATAAATGGTAAAGCTCACCATAAGGAGGCAAGGTACACCCTAGAAAAAGCAAGAAACTAATCGTTTTGGCAACAAAACAAAGAGAAGAAAAACACACAAACAAACCTCACATCCAAATATGAATATAACAGGAAGCAATAATCACTATTCCTTAATATCTCTCAACATCAATGGTCTCAACTCCCCAAAAAAAAGACATAGATTAACAAACTGGATATGCAATGAGGACGCTGCATTCTGCTGCCTACAGGAAACACACGTCAGAGACAAAGACAGCCACTACCTCAGAGTGAAAGGCTAGAAAACAAATATCCAAGCAAATGGTCTGATGAAGCAAGCTGGAGTAGCCATTCTAATATCAAATAAAATCAATTTTCAACTAAAAGTCATCAAAAAAGATAAGGAAGGACACTTCATATTCATCAAAGAAAAAATCCACCAAGATGAACTCTCAATCCTAAATATCTATGCCCCAAATACAAGGGCACCTACATACATAAAAGAAACTACTAAAGCTCAAAACACACATTGCACCTCACATAATAATAGTAGGAGATTTCAACACCTCACTCTCATCAATGAACAGGTCATGGAAACAGAAATTAAACAGAAACATAGACAGACTAAGAGAAGTCATGAAACAAATGGACTTAACAGATATTTATAGAACATTCTATCCTAAAGCAAAAGGATATACCTTCTTCTCAGCTCCTCATGGTACTTTCTCCAAAATGGACCATATAATTGGTCAAAAAACGGGCCTCAACAGGTACAGAAAGAGAGAAATAATCCCATGCGTGCTATCAGACGACCACGGCCTAAAGCTGGTCTTCAATAAAAATAAGGGGAGAACGCCCACATATACGTGGAAGTTGAACAATGCTCTACTCACGATACCTGGTCAAGGAAGAGATAAGAAAAGAAATTAAAGACTTTTTAGAATTTAATGAAAATGAAGGTACAACATACCCAAACTTATGGGACACAATGAAAGCTGTGCTAAGAGGAAAACCCATAGCACTGAGTGCCTGCAGAAAGAAACAGGAAAGAGCATATGTTAGCAGCTTGACAGCACACCTAAAAGCTCTAGAGGAAAATGAAGCAAATACACCCAGAAGGAGTAGAAGGCAGGAAATAATCAAACTCAGAGCTGAAATCAACCGAGTAGAAACAAAAAGGACCATAGAAAGAATCAACAGAACCAAAAGTTGGTTCTTTCAGAAAATCAACAAGATAGATAAACCTTTAGCCAGACTAATGAGAGAACACAGAGAGAGTGTGTCCAAATTAACAAAATCAGAAATGAAAAGGGAGCCATAACTACAGAATCAGAGGAAATTCCAAAAATCATGAGATCTTACTACAAAAGCTTATATTCAAGAAAACTTGAAAATCTGCAGGAAGTGGACATTTTCCTAGACAGATACTAGGTACCGAAGTTAAATCAGGAACAGATAAACCATTTAAAAAACTCCATAAATCCTAAAAAAAATAGAAGCAGTCATTAAAGTTCTCCCAACCAAAAAGAGTCCAGGTCCAAACAGTTTTAGTGCAGAATTCTATCAGACCTACATAGAAGACCTCATACCAATACTATCCAAACTATTCCCCAAAATTGAAACAGATGGAGCACTACCGAATTCCTTCTATGAAGCCACAATTACTCTTATATCTAAACCACACAAAGACCCAACAAAGAAAGAGAACTTCAGATCAATTTCCCTTATGAATATCGACGCAAAAATACTCAGGCAAACCGAATTCAAGAGCACATCAAAACAATAATCCACCATGATCAAGTAGGCTTCATCCCAGGCATGCAGGGATGGTTTAATATACGGAAAACCATCAACGTGATCCATTATATAAACAAACTAAAAGAACAAAACCACATGATCATTTCGTTAGATGCCAAGAAAGCATTTGACAAAATTCAACAACCCTTCATGATAAAAGTCCTGGAAAGAATAGGAATTCAAGGTCCATACCTAAAAGCCATATACAGCAAACAATTATCTAACATTAAAATAAATGGAGAGAAACTTGAAGCAGTCCCACTAAAATCAGACACTAGACAAGGCTGCCTACTCTCTCCCTACTTATTAATATAGTTCTTGAAGTTCTAGCCAGAGCAATCAGACAACAAAAGGAGATCAAGGGGATACAGATTGGAAAAGAAGTCAAAATATCACTATTTGCAGATGATATGATGGTATTTTTAAGTGATCCTAAAAGTTCCTCCAGAGAACTACTAAGCCTGATAAACAACTTCAGCAAAGTGGCTGGGTATAAAATTAATTCAAACAAATGAATAGCCTTCCTCCGCTTGAAGGATAACAGCCTGAGGAAGACACTAGGGAAATGACACCCTTCACAATTGTCACAAACAACATAAAATACTTCAGTGTGACTCTGACCAAGCAAGTGAAAGATCTGTATGTGAAGAACTTCAAGTCTCTAAATAAAGAAATTGATGAATATTTCAGAAGATGGAAAGACCTCCCACGCTCATGAATTTGCAGGATTAATATAATACAATGGCCATTTTGCCAAAAGCAGCCTATATGTTCAATGCAATCCCCATCAAAATTCCAACTCAATCTTCATAGAGTTGGAAAGAGAAATTTGCAAATTCATTTGGAATAACAACAACAACAAAAAAAAAAAACCCCACAATAGCCAAAACTATCCTCAACAATAAAATAACTTCTGGGGGAATCACCATCGCTGACCTCAAGTTGTATTACAGAGCAATAGTGATAAAAACTGTAAGGTATTGGCACACAGACAGGCCAGTGGATCAATGAAATAGAATTCAAGACACAGAAATGAACCCACACATCCAGGGTCACTTTATCTTTGACAAAAAGATAAAAGGAGCTAAAAACATTCAGTGGGAAAAAGATAGCAATTTTAAAAAAATTGTCCTGGTTCAACTGGAGGTCAGCATGTAGAAGAAAGAAAATCGAACCATTCTTATTGACCTGTGCACACCTCAAGTCCAAGTGGAAGAAGGACCTCCACATAAAACCAGATATACTCAAACTAATAGAAGAAAAAGTGGGGAAGAGCCTCAAACGCATGGACCTGGGAAAATTTCCTGAACAAAACACCAACGGCTTATGCTGTAAGATCAAGAATTGACAAATGGGACCTAATAAAACTGCAAAGCTTCTGTAAGGCAAAGGACACTGTTGTTAGTTAGGACAAAATGGCAACCAACAAATTGGGAAAAGATCTTTACCAATCCTACATCTGATAGAGGGCTTATATCCAATATATGCAAAGAACTCAAGAAGTTAGAATCCAGAAAGCCTATTTTAAACTTATTTTAAAACTTATTTTAAAAAATGGGTCCAGAGCTAAAGAAAGAATTCTCAGCTAAAGAATATCCAATGACTGAGAAGCACCTAAAGAAATGTTCAGCATCCTTAGTTATCAGGGAAATGCAAATCAAAACAACCCTGAGATTCCATTTCACATCAGTCAGAATGGCTAAGATCAAAAACTCATGTGACAGCAGATGTTGGCAAGGATGTGGAGAAAGAAGAACACTCCTCCATTGTTGGTGGGATTTAAAGCTTGTACAACCACTCTGGAAATAAGTCTGGAGACTCCTCAGAAAATTTGACATTGCAGTACCTGAGGACAGACTTCTACCACTCCTGGGCATATACCCAAATGATGCTCCAACATGCAACAAAGACACATGCTCCACTATGTTTATAACAGCCTGATTTATAATAGCCAGAAGCTAGAAAGGACCCAGATGCCCTTCAACAGAGGAATGGATACAGAAAATGTGGTACATCTACACAATGGTGTACTACTCAGTTATCAAAACAAAGGACTCATGAAAATATTGACAAATGGATGAAACTAGAAAATTTCATCCTGAGTGAGGTATACTAATCACAGAAACACACACTTGGTATGCACTCACTGATAATTGGATATTAGCTGAAAACCTTAAATTACCAAGATACAATCCACAGACCACATGAAGCTCAAGAAGGACTACCAAAATGGAGATGCTTCAATTCTTCTTAGAAGGGGGAACAAAAATAGTCATAGGAGGAGATATGGAGACAAACTTTGTAGCAGAGACTGAAGGAATGGCCATTCAGAGTCTGCCCCATACAGACATCAAACCTAGACAATATTGATGAAGCTAAGAAATGCATGCTGACAGGAGCCTGATATAGCTGTTTCCTGAGAGACTCAGCTAGAACAGGACAAATACAGAGGTGAATGCTAGCAACAAACCATTGAACTGAGAATACAGTCCTCATTTGAGGAGTTAAAGGAAGGATTGAAGGAGCTGAAGGGGTTTGCAACCCCATAAGAACAATACCAACTAACCAGAGCTCCCAGGGACTAAACCACCATCCAAAGAGTACACATGTACAGACCCATGGTTCCAGCTGTATATGTAGCCGAGGATGGCCTTGTTGGGCAACAATGGGAGGAGAAGCCCTTAGTCCTGCCAAGTCTGGAAACCATAATATAGTGGAATGTCAAGATGGGGAGTTAGAAAGGGGGTTGTTTGGGGTGGTGGAACATCCTTATAGAAGAAGGGGGAGGGAGATGTGATAGGGGGCTTATGGCTGGGAAAACAGGAAAGGGAATAACATTTGAAATGTAAATAAAGAATATAAAATAAAAAGTAAAAAGAAAATAAAGAAAAAATTAACAGCACACTCAAGAGGTCTAGAAAAAAAGGAAACAAACTCACCCAAGAGGAATATATAGCAGGAAATAGTCAAACTCAGGAATAAAATCATACAAATAGAATCAAAGAGAACAATAAAAGAATCAGCAAATCCAAAAAAATTGTTCTTTGAGAGAATCAAAAAGATAGATAAACCCCTAGCTAATTTAACTAAATCATCCAGATGCAGTATCCAAATTAACAAAATCAGAAGTGAATAGGGACATATAATAAAAAAAAAGGTAAGAAATTTAAAAATCATCAGATCCTACTACAAAAGCCTATACTCAACCAAACTGAAAAATCTAGATGAAATGGATGGTTTTCTAGACAGATAACACATACCAAAATTAAACCAAGAGCAGGTAAACTCTATGAACAGGCCCACATCCCATAAGGAAATAGAAGAAATAATTAAAAACCTTGCAACTAAAAAAAGTGCACTGCCAGATGGATTTAGTTCAGAATTCTAGCAGACTTTCAAAGAAGACCTAATACCAATAATCCTCAAACTATTCCATAAAATAGAGACAGAAGAAACACTACCTAATTCATTCTATGAAACCACAATTACTCTGATACATAAACCACATAAGGGCCCTACCAAAAAAGAGAACTTCAGACTAATCCTGCTTATGAATATCAGTGCAAAAAGACTCAATAAAATTCTTTCAGAACAAATCCAAGAACACACCAAAACCATCATTTACCATGATCAAGTAGGCTTCATCCTAGGGATGCAAGATCGGTTCAATATACAAAAACCCATTAATGTAATACATTATATGAACAAACTCAAAAAAAATTACATGATCATCTCCTTAGATGCAGAAAAGCATTTGACAAAACATAACACCCCATCATGTTAAAAGTATTGGAAAAATCAGGAATTCAAGGCACATACCTAAACATAATAAAAGTAATTTACAGGTTGGGGATTTAGCTCAGTGGTAGAGTGCTTGCCTAGCAAGCACAAGGCCCTGGGTTTGGTCCCCAGCTCCGAAAAAAAGAAAAAAATAAATAAAAGTAATTTACTGAGAACAAACAGCCAATATCAAATTAAATGGATAGATACTTGAAGCAATCCCACTAAAATAGGGGACAGGACAAGGATGCTCACACTCCCCATATCTATTCAATGTAATACTTAAAGTGCTAGCTAGAAAAATAAAATAACAAAAATAGATCAAAATGGTACAAATTGGCAATGGTGAAAAATGTATCACTATTTGCAGATGATATGATAGTATTTATAAGTAACCCCAAAAATTCTACCAGAGAACTTTTGTAACTGATAAACAACTTCAGCAAAGTGGGCAGATATAAAATTAGCTCAATAAATCAGTAGCCTTCCTTTACACAAATGATAAACTTGCTGACAAAGAAATTATGGAAACAACTCCCTTCACAATGGCTACAATAATATAAAATATCTTATGGTAATTCTAACAAAGAAATGAAGGATCAGAACTTCAAGTCTCTCAAGAAAGTAATTGAAAAATATCTCAGAAAATGGAGAGATCTCCTACGCTCATGGATTGGCAGGATTAATATAGTAAAAGTAGCCATTTTGCCAAAAGCAACCTACAGATTCAATGCAATCCCCATCAAAATCCCAACACAATTCTTCAAAGACATGGAAAGAGCAATTTTCAAATTCATCTGGAAAAGCAAAAAACCCAGAACAGCAAAAACAATTCTTAACAATAAAATAATGGTCGGGGCAATCACCATCTCTGACCTCAAGCTCTACAACAGAGCAATAGTGATAAAAACTGCATTGTATTGGTACAGAGACAGACTTGTTGATCAATGGAATAGAATTGAAGACCCAGAAATAAAACCACATACTTGCACACACCTAATCTTTGACAAAGAAGCAAAAATATACAATGGGAAAAAGAAAACATCTTCAATAAATGGTGCTAGTTGAACTGGGTGTTTGTAAAAAAAAATGGAAATAAACCCATATTTGACACCATGCACGAAGCTCATGTCCAAGTGGATCAAGGATCTCACCATAAAACCAGATACACTCAATCTAATAGAAGAGAAAGTGAGAAAGCACCTTGAACTCATTGGCACAGGGGGAAATTTCCTTTTCCAGAACTCCAAAGGCACACTCTCTAAGATCAAGAATTAGTAAATGGTACCTCATGAAGCTGGAAAGCTTCTGCAAGGCAAGTGACATAGTCAGTAAGACAAATAGGCAACCTACTAATTGGGAAAAAATTCTTCACTAACCCCACATCCAATAGAGCACTAATATCCAAAATATATAAAGAACTCAAGAAGCTAATCACCAAAAAACCAAACAACCCAATAAAATATGGGGTATAGAACTAAACCAAGAATTCACAACAGAGGAATGGCTGAGAAACACCTAAAGAAATGTTCAAAGTCCTAAGTGATCAGAGAAATGCAAATCAAAACAACCCTGAGATTCCACCTTACACCAATCAAAATGGCTAAGAACAAAACCACAGGTGACAATACATGTTGGAGAAGATGTGGAGAAAGAAGAATATGCCTCCATTGCTGTCAGGATTGCACACTGGTTCAACCACTCTGGAAATTAATTTGGAGGTTCCTCAGAAAATTAGAAATCGGTCTACCTAAGGATCCAGCAATACCACACTTGGGAATATACTCAAAAGATACCCTACCATGCCACAGGGCCACATGTTCCACTATGTTTATAGTAGCCTTATTTGTAATAGCCAGAAGCTGGAAACTCCCAGACGTCCCATGGCATAAAAAAAATACAGAAAATGTTGTTCATTTACACAATGGAATACTACTCAGCTACTATGAATGAGGACATCCTGAGTTTTGCAGACAATTGGATGGAACTAGAAAATGTCATCCTGAGTGAGGTAACTCAGACCCAAAAGGACATGCATGGTATGTTCTCACTAATAAGTGGATATAAACAAAAAAAATCAAAAACAAAAACAAAACCAGAAAAATACAAAATACCCAAGATACAGTTCACAGAACTCCAAAAAGTCAACAAGCTGATGGGCCCAAGTGAGGATGCCTCATTCCCCTTGGGAGGGAGAAGAAAGCAACCACAAGCGGGAGGGAGGGAGGAACCTGGGAAGGAAAGGGGATTGGGGGAGGGAGGGGAACACGTTATAGTATTGGGTGGGGGAAAAGGACTGAAGCCCTGAGGGCTACCAGAAAGAATGGAAAGAGGTATCCTCAGGAAGTAAGTGGTTGGGAGGACCCTCCAGAATGTACCAGAGAACTGGGAAATGAGAGACTCTCAGGACATAAAGGGAGAGAGGCTAGATGAAATGCCCTAGAGTGGGGAGAAGGAATTTGTAGAGCCCACCTCCAGCAGAAAGACAGGGCATCAAGTGAGGGATGTGGTTGCTTTCCCACAGTCAAAACTCTGATCTATAATTCTTCCTGCCTGAAAGAAATGCAAGGATGGAAATGGAGAAGAGCCTGAGGAAAAGAAGGTCCAGCAACAGATGCAAAGTGGGATCCAGCTCAAGGGGAGGCCCCAATACCTCCATTACTGATGTTATCGGTGCTCACAAAAAGGGATCTATCATGACTGCCCTCCAAAAGACCCAACAAGCAGCTGCAACCAATGGACAGAAGCTTCTGACCCCTCTGGCTGAATTAGGAAAAAGCTGTAAGAAGCTGAGAAGGAGAGCGATCCTGTAGGAAGACCAGAAGTCTCAATTAACCTGGATCTCTCAGACACTGGATCACCAACCAGGCAGCAGACACCAGCTGAGATGAGGCCTCGAACAGACTCCTTATGTATAGGTTCAGTCAGAGAAGATGCACCTAACCCTCAAGAGACTGGAAGCCCCAGGGAGTTTAGAGATCTGATGGAGTGGGTAGAGTGGGGACATCCTTGTGGAGTGGGGGGAGGCAGAGATGAGGTATGGGATGTGGAACAGTGGGAGGGTGGACCAGGAGGGGAATAAAATTTGGAGTGTAATTAACAAATTGTGTGTGTGTGTGTGTGTGTGTGTGTGTGTGTGTGTGTGTGTACAAACAAATGAATGAATGAGTGAATGAATGAAAAAATCAGGGAACAGCACAGACTGGCAAGTATTTGGAGAAAAAAGCACACTCATTATTGGTAAGATTGCAAACTTGTACAACCAATTTGGAAATCAATCTAATGATTTCTCATAAAATTGGAAATAGTTTTATCTGAAGACCTAGTTATACCACTCCTGGGCATATACTCTAAATACTGCCCGGTCTGTCTGTATAGTGTGCTCACACAGCACTACCTATAGATGGTGTTAGGTTTCTGTTATATATAACCTAGGATCCTGAAAATCCGTACAATATAGATCCTAGTCCAAAGGTTGATTACAAATGATACAGTAGTAATCAGTATAGTATTGTCTTAGTCAGGGTCCTTATTCCTGCATAAACATCAGGACCAAGAAGCAAGCTGGGGAGGAAAGGGTTTCTTCAGCTCACTTCCATGCTGCTGTTCATCACCAAAGTCAGGACTGGAACTCAAGCAGGTCAGGAAGCAGGAGCTGATGCAGAGGCTATGAAGGGATGTTTCTTATTGGCTTGCTTCCCCTGACTTGCTCAGCTTGCTCTCTTATAGAACCCAAGACCATCATCCCAGGGAAGGCATCACCCACAATGGGCTGCCTCCCCCCACCCCATTGATCAGTAATTTAGAAAATGCCTTACAGCTTGGTGTCATGAAGACATTTGCACAACTAAGGCAACTTTTTCTGTGATAACTCCAGCTTTTGTCATGTTGACAAACAAAACCAACCAGTATCCTTAGTAATAATTAGGAATGAAAAAACAATATTATGAATTAGGATCATAAATAGAATACTGAAAAATAACCAAACATCACTAATGTGTGGGTGGATAAACAAATTGTAATTCATAACGTTATTGAATTATTTTATAAAATTTGAAATGTTTATATAAAATTCCAAAAGCTAGTAAAATTTACAAGACTTGGGGGTTCAGAATGTGAGAAGATGAACAAGATCCTTCCCCTGGTTAAAAAAGCAGTAAGCAATTTCTGGCAATAGGAGAATGACTATTTGACCCAAATGCAAGTTGATCATAGAGCCTTTTAAGGGTGTGTGGTTTCATTACAAAGCTACTTTTGAGGCAGCCATTCCCCTGGACCACCCCACCTATGATCCTAAAAATAGCCTCAAAAACTCAGAGGATCACCAACAAATACTTGGGAATAATTCTCTGGCCTGTCTTTGTTGTTCTATCTGAAGTACATGCTTCTTCTCTTATTTTCTAAGGATGGTCACACAATAAGAATGAATGCATGCAGATGTGAAACACACAGTAGAAGATAAACTGTTAACACACTTTTGATTAAGCTGATAGTTTTTGGACATTTGCATTCAGCCTTTGATTAATTTTTTCATTTCTCTTCACTCTTCTTACTAATATATCATAATAAACATGGATTTACTGCCATTGCATTTGCTGACACCTTGTTCAACTTTTACTGAAACTATTGCTTTTCTGCAATTGAAACATCTGGAGTATACAGATGTATATGCAGGTATACAACAATGCCTGGTAAAAGGTCAAGTTATTGAATGTCATTGACAAACAAACCAAGTCATGTTAACAGAGCTAATTTGAAAAATGTGGAATAAGACTTATGAATAGCAAGGAGCACTTTAAAGAGGGAAATGATTTTCAAGCTTATGTGGTAAATTAACAGGTCTGCTTAATGTCACATAATGATCTCCTTTGTATCTTGTGAAAGATTTTCACTTAACCTCCATATTAACTGAGGGTGAAAAAAACAGTTCATTTGTTTATATTTTGTTTTATATTTGTATAGCATTTCCTCTTTCATGCTTTCATTTTTTAGTTATGAGTGTGAGTTCATTTGAGGCATAATAATTGGGTCTTATACTGTTACTCCTTCCCTCCAACTTATGCCTTAGTATCTATTAATCTATTTATACTTAATGTAATTATTAACAATATGTATAAAGTAGCATTTGTTTTCATTTTTGTTGATTCTTATCTATTTTGTAACTCCTTTTCGTTCTTTTCAATATTCTTTTCTGTTTAACAATTTTCTACAGTGACTTTCATCTCTTCTCATATTTTATGAATCTGCTAGACTTTGGCTCAAACATGAAGCTTAATCAAAATGTAATGGTTATTTTACAACAATAACAACTTACAGCATGGAGATAAATGCATGCAAAGACTACAGTTTTACTCTACACAGTGACTGAATGAATAAAAACTAATTGAAGCAATGTTTCAATTGTGTGACTCACTTCTGCAGTGATAACTGCTAAGAATGGTTATTCTTTCATCTTTGCAAACTGGGATGCAGGAAATTGAAGCAGCAACCAGAAACAGATATGTCCATCAAACCCAATAGCAGTGGTCCACTTATACCACCCAGGACTCATCTCAAAAGGTTCTTAGACTCCCAAAACTGTACCTTTGACATAGCAACAATGTTCAATGTTTCATACTCAAACTACACCAATTTAAATATAACATCATCAAGTACTAGAAGATGAGCAATGAAGAGAATGAAAGCCAGGAAAGAACCACTCAGATACAGACTCAAGGTTTATAAGACCATTCAAATCATAATCAAGAGTGGGTAACTGACCTAATAATTCCAATGAAAACTGTGTCTCAATTGAGCATCCTATACCCTGACAAAGATAAAGACATATCCAAAAGCAAGGGAATAAATATGTAACTCTGGTATACTCTAGTATAATTTATAAGAAACAAAGGTGAAAAAGATACAGTGCTACAGGGGGAAGAACAGAGTAAGGCCATTTGAGTTCGTTTCAGAAGAGGGAATCCTTTTGTATGTTTTTATTTCTATTGATTATTTTATTCATTTACATTTCAAATATTATCCCCCTTCCCAGCTTCCCTTCCATGAGCCCCCATCACTCCCCCTCTTCCTGCCTCTATGAGGGTGCTCGCCCCCCACACCTACCCACTCTTATTCCAGCAACCAAGCATTCCTCGTCCCTGGGTCATTGAGTTTCCACAGGACCAAGCGGCTCCCCTCCTAATGATGCCAGATAGGCCATCCTTTGCTATAGATCTAGCTGGACCCATAGGTCTCCCCATGTGTACTCTTTAGTTCCTGGGAGCATTGGGTGGGGGGTCTGGTTGGTTGATATTGTTGTTCTTCCTATGGGATTGCAATCTCTTTCAATTCTTTCAGTATTTGCCCTACCTCCCCCATTGGGGTCCCCTGCTCAGTCTGATGTTAGGCTATGTACATCAATGTCTATATTGGTCTGGCTCTGGCAGAGCCTCTTAGGGTACAACTATACCAGGCTCAGATTTGGGTAACCTAAGTAGTGAGAATGTGAGACTTGGTGCACTGTGTAGCTCTGAAGAAAGCAGCATTTACCTCGGTCACTAAGAGGCTATTTTATTAGGTTTCCCCTTTAATATGAATATAGGTACAAAATATGAAAACTGTGTAGCTACCAATATAACACTAACATAATACTAACAATATAATACTATATATAAAACAATATAATACGAAAAATAAAACACTATATATATGTAAAACAGTATAGCACAATATAATACTAACAACTGTGCAGTTCGAAGATGCAGAATTTCAGAAGAAATTCAGGAAAGAAGGGAGAAAAACCAAAGGGTATAACTAGAAAGAATGATGTGGATGTCATTTAAGTCAACTGAAATAAAGTAGAGGCTCAAATATATTATTTAAAATATAAGGGGGATGGGGATTTAGCTCAGTGGTAGAGCACTTGCCTAGCAAGCACAAGGCCCTGGGTTCAGTCCTCAGATCCCAAAATAAATAAATAAATAAATAAATAAATAAATAAATAAATAAATAAATAAATAAATAAAATAATAACAAATATCAAGTACAAGTACACACATCTTCAGATAGGGTGGGAAACTAGTTTTACAAATCAAGATCCTTTTTCCTCTGTATCAAGAGATCAGACATTTTCAAAAATCCACAATCATCAAATGACCACAAACCTCATTCTCCAGATACTTTAACAATAATATAAAATTCTTCAAATTATTTCTAACTGCTTTGTTTGCAATGTTTTATTAGTGGCAGCAATTTTGGACAAACAGACTGAATAAAGACAATTAATCTTGCTTCACATACCAGACTGAGACAAGGAGTTAAAGTTGCAAAATTTCAAAAGAAATTAAAATAAAGAATAATTATTCTGAAGCTCCATAAGTGATTCAGCTTTCACATTGCTCAAATTTGTATTATATTTATTATGTTTATAGCTGTAATGTTAGCCAGGGGATT
The DNA here is from genome assembly GCF_021556685.1 of Rattus norvegicus. Classification (NCBI taxonomy): domain Eukaryota; kingdom Metazoa; phylum Chordata; class Mammalia; order Rodentia; family Muridae; genus Rattus; species Rattus norvegicus. Next base: position 46,204,784 of record NC_141549.1, read on the forward strand.
GTTGTCATGAGCTAAAGGGATTATGTATTTATATGTGAACACGGGGAGACTAAAGTCTACTCATAGCAGAATTATTTGTGCTGTCAAAAAATTTAATGTGGATTCTGCCCTCTGGGGCCATGGGTGAGGATTTTATGGTTTTGAGTTTTTGCAGGTTTTTTTTTCCCCAAAATGGATAATTTTTTTCACAAAATATATCCTGGTTACATTTTCCTCTCCCATCTATCTTCCAGTTCCTCTTCATCTCCTCTCCCATTCATATCCATTTTCTTTCTGTTTCACATTAGAAGAAATAGATACCCAAGGGATAATTAAAGTAAAATATAATAATCAAGAAGAAAAATTTATAAATACATAAGAATTGGACAAAACAAGCAGAAGGGAAAGAAGCTAAGAGAAAGATTGGCTTCAAAGAGACCCATTTGCTTGTGCATTCAAGAATCCCATAAAAACACTACACTACACACACACACACACACACACACACACACACACACACACACACACAAACAACCTTATACATGCACACTAACTCATTCTCTGTGAGTTCATATGTGTATAGAAAATGTTGATTTAAGGGGTCTTCTTTTCTTGGTGTTCTCCATCCCTCTGTCTTTTACATTCCTTTTTTTTTATTTCCTTCAATGCAAGGTTCCCTGAGCCTCAAAAGTAGGGACTTGAGAAAGATCAAACTTGAGGCTGAGGGTTCCAAACTGTCGCTCTGTTCCATAATGTCTGGCAATGTGCATCTGTCTTTGTTCACAGCTACTGCAGGAAAAACAAAATTTCTGATGACTAGGCAGTGCACCTATTTATGAATAAAGCAGAAGGTTTATTAAGAGTCAATGTTATTACTATTTATTTTTTACTCAATGTGTCTGGGCTATCTAGTCTTGGGTTCTTGGTCACCCAAGCAGTGTTGAGTATGGGATCTGTCTCATGTAGTAGACCTTAAATCAAATCAGATATTGATTGGTTACTTCCATAAGCTTTGTGTCACCATTGCCCTATATATGTCAAAGGCCAGACACCATTGTAGATCAAAGATTTTGTTGCCAGGTTGGTTTTTACAATTCTTTTGGTAGCCTTCAGAGTACCATCTGCAAAGATATTAGAGTGTCTGTGAAGGTAGCAGTTTAACTTCTCGTGTTCAATGTGTTGAGTAGGTATTATCTTCAGGAATGGAGCCTTGCCTGGCATTTGTAGAGAGCAACCTATAGTCTTAGCCAAAGCCTGAGTTGTTCAGAGATTTCCATGGGGCCCCTTTGGTCAACAACTCAATTAGCTGTAACCCAATCTAAGTATTGGAAGCTTCATTTGATGACAAAAGATGGCCAGTTGGAATTATGTCTTTCCTATTATTTGTCTACTTCATTTAGGTTTATATTTTATGTGTTTATATTTTAGGAAACTTGTACTGTATACAGGTTTCCACAGTATTCCTCAAATGGTCTTCTAATTTTAGCTGTCTCTTCCTGCATTTCTTTCCTCACCCCTCTCCAGTCTCCCCCTTCCCCACTTGATCTTCCTGTTCCAATGACCCTGTGGATCCATATCTCTCTATTCTATTTCCCTTTCCTAAGGAGATCTATTTGCTCCCCACCCCAAGTCCTTTACTTTATACTTAACTCCTGTGGTCCTACAATTTGTAGCTTGGCTATCATTTATGTAATAGCTAATAAGCATATATAAGCCAGCATATTCCATACTTGTCTTTCTGGGTCTGGTTTATCTCAATATGGATGATTTTTTTCAAGTTCCATCCATTCACCTATAAATCTCATGATTTCATTTCTTTTAATGACTGAACAATATACTTTTGTGTAAATGTATTACCTTTTATCCATTTTTCTATTGAGGAACATCTAGACTGTTATAGACATTTTTCTATAGAGGAACAGTTTCTGGCTATAATGAATAGAGCACCAATGAACATGGTGGTAGGATAAAGCACCTTTGAGCATATGCTGAGGAGTGGAACTGCCTTATCTTGAGTTAGAAAAATTCCCAGCTTGCCTAGTAATTGCCACATTGATTTCCATAATGTTTGTATGATTTATACTCCCACCTTCAATGGACAGTTGTTCTCGTTTACTCCACAATCTTCAAATTCCATATTTAAAATATGTTTAATTGCCTGTAAACCAAAATACCATCAGCTTAACTGACAGTGATAGCAACAGTAAAATCAATTAACATAAGGGAACATGAAAACTTCTTTATAGGCTGGGAACAAGTCTCTCTATGGAAACTGGTCGCTTTGTGCAGAAGCGTTAGGCCAAAACAAGCTCTCAAATAATGTCTTGTTTACATCAGAGAAGTGAAGACAAAAGAAAGAGGGAGGGAGGAACGTTTTTAAAAACAAGTCTAATTTTGCTAAAATCCTCAAACAATAGGTATCTGAGTAATATTGATTTGTTTAATGAACAAGAGAAATACACAATTCTCAATGATGGCTGATCATTTTAAATTCATGTATTACCCATCATTTTAACTTTTTTTCTTTTTTCCCCTTTTGTTGAAAATAAATTCTTTTCTTATATGCCATATCCTGACTATAGTGTTCATGTACTTCTCTCAGTTTATCCCCACCTCCCCTCTCCTCCAGTTCCACTCACTTTCTATCTCTCAGAAAAGAACTAGACTTCTAAGAGATAACAAACAAGCATGGTAAAATAATATATAACAAGATGAAGCAAAACTATCTTATCAAAGTTGGACATGGTAATCCAACAGAAGGAAAAGAGTCATGAGAGCAAGCAAAAGAGTCAGAGAACCACCTTTTCTCATAGTTAGAGTCTCATAAAACACTGAACTAATAGATAAAATACATATGCAGAGGGCCTGGTACACACACATGTAGGCACTGTGCCTGCTGCTTCAGTCTCTAAGTTCATATGCACCTTGCTTAGTTGATTCAGAGAGACTGTTCTCCATCCCCTCTGGGTTTTATACCTCTGCTTCTGTGGGATTCCCTGAACTTTTGGGGAGTAAATATCATTTACTCTATCTTTCCACTTAATTTCTGACTGCAAGTCTATACATCTCTTCCCATTTCCTCCTGGTGGCTTTTCTGATTATGACTTCATCTCTGACCTATGAGTTATAGCAGAATATCATTAGGATTCATTTTATTGGTATAGTTTATAGACCAATGTGTTTGGATTTATCCTAGTCTTATACTGGGCTATCTAGTCTAGGTTTCTTTATTCTTAGAGAAACAACTATTTTTTACTTTAAAATATTTTTACACACATATTTTGATCATGTTTCACCCCAACTCCTTCCAGAGCCCTAGATATCCTTACCCATCTAATTTTATGTTTCTCTCTCTCTCTCTCTCTCTCTCTCTCTCTCTCTCTCTCTCTCTCTCTTTCTCTCTCTCTCCCTCAAATAAAACCAAGATCAAAACGAATAAGCAAAAGATCAATTAGCAAAAAAAAAAGAGCCAAAAATGAAACAAAAAGCCTCCCTGTGTCTCCACTCCACACACTAATGGACTTTGCTTGGTGTCAGCCAATTACTCCTGCACATGAGGCCTGCTCTGGAGTGATTTAGCATAATTCTTAAGATCCACACAAGAAGAAACCTAGACCAAGGAACTGCTGTTGTTAATAGACAATAAGGGTCAAGTGCCTGATGGGGGCCTTGGAGCATTAACTATACTATGGAACACATCAATTCAGCTCTGAGCCTCTCTTCATCCCTCAACTCATCCATCAACCCTGACTGTTCTAAACAAATGCTTGCTTTTCTGTCACACTTTCCATGTCAACTTGTGATCCATATAAGTTCTCCCAAGTTGGCAGATTTCCAAGTCCCCATAGTACTTCAGGAGACATACGTAACAAGAATGTTTTCCCCTTTCATCTGGATTCACTAGTTGCCTTCTTTAAATACATTTTTGAGTTAAAACTTATATATTCAGACATAATTAATGTTTTAATACAAGTGGAAAAAACTATATGTACTACAGGGAAAAACATGCACTATGATTATCTTCTACATGGTATTTAATAGTAAATATGAATTTTACATTTAAGTTTATGGATAATTGGTTCTAGAACAATTAGAAACCTGAGGTTATTATGTTACATTTAATAAAATGGCAGACTTTCTACCAACACAGATATAAAATATAAGGTAAACTCAAACGTATTTTTGCATCAAAAGTTGACATCAATATAATTCATATTGAATTGGAATCATTTTCTAGAAAACAATAATATTCACATAAAATATCCACATTCAAAACACCCTTTGCAATTTTTGTCTTGATCCAAACACAAGGCACTCAAACTTTAGCCAGAAAATGTTTCTGTCTTCCCTACATTTAGAACTTTTCTTCTTCTTCTTCTTCTTCTTCTTCTTCTTCTTCTTCTTCTTCTTCTTCTTCTTCTTCTTCTTCTTCTTCTTCTTCTTCTTCTTCTTCTTCTTCTTCTTCTTTTTCCAGAGCTGAGAACTGAACCCAGGGCCTTGTGCTTGCTAGGCAAGTGCTCTACCACTGAGCTAAATCCCCAACTCCATTTAGAACTTTCTTAATCAGATGCAAATCAGAAACATTTCTCTATCTTAAACTAGGCTGAGATAATCTTGTGTTGTTGTTGTTGTTGTTTAAGTTCCTTACTGCCATATATCACTTGATGGTACTATTAGGTAGAAAATTCAATTTAAATAGGACAGAATAGCCTCCTACTTCATGTCCAACCTTTGGAGCATTTGAGACTTGGTAACATTCTGTTCATGGAAAATTTTGGAAAAAAATCTCTGTTTTAGTTCTTTCCATAGACCGTGCTCATACAAAAACAAGCTTCAAATCCTGTCTCTGGGCAACCAAGGAACTGACCATCTGGACACATAGTTGATAAAGACTTGCAACAAGCCAGAAATTCCTGGCAAACAGAGCTCAAAAAGATTCTTGAAGTATGTTGCATCCCTTATAAACAACAGCCTTTACACACATACAAAACACTTAAAATTCCAATAGGATGCTGCATCATACTTAATATTCAAGGTTGATGATTATGGTTAGTAATTTATTGACTTATTCTGGACATATTTAAGTGTGAAGTGAAGACCTATTAATTATTACACTGAGAGTAGTGTTAACTAGGACAAGCTCTGACTGTCAAATGTTGCTGTCCCCTTAGTGACATGGAATGAGGAATTAAGAGTATTCTCCTTAGCCAAATAAGTCCACAAAAAAATCACAACACAATTGTGGCCAAAATATAATTCAATCATGACTGCCATTTTATGATGTTATCCCTAAAAATAGCACATTCCAATGTTCACCCTGGCTATGGTTTCATCTATCATAAATTTTGGGCAGTTGTACAATCTGGAAAATGGTCTCAAAAGACAAGCACTTTCCAATTGATTATATGAACAGTTCCTTGTGTGGCAGGAGAAAATTCTTGACAGATAAAGATTCACAAATATAAGTCCTCTAACATGAAGTCTGCATATTTAAAAAGGAATTAAAACAGTTAAGTTATTAAAATGCAACATTCCAAGAGAATAATTTTCCTTGAATAATCTTTCAAACACTATTGAATTATTTGCTTGAAGTCACTATTACACAAGACTTGGATAAATACAAGAATGATTTTCCAGCCTTTCACCAAAAAGGAACTGCATGAGGAAGAAGCTGAAATTGTTCAGGAAGGGAATGGAATGAGATATTTTCTTTCTAAGTGGAAACAGCCTGACTCAGGAAGAAGATGAATCCTTAGGGACTGGAAGAGATGAAGGATGACAGAAACCAAGGCCACTTGAACTCAGTTGCCCTCGGAAAGGTGATGACAACTCCATGGAAAGAGAGACAATAACATGGACTGAGATCCAAGGAAGAATTTCCAAGGTAAAACCTGCCTCCTGGAACCTTAGCTGGGGGTTCTGGATCTATGGATTGAAGCCAGCATGTAGTTAGCCATTAAATGACTGCTTCAGTTATGAACATGTAAAGACTGTTTTCTTGCCATTACTGTCAAAACAATAGAATATTCCAATAAATTACATAGCATTTGCTCTGTAGTATATATGTAGTCTAAATATAATTTAAAATATGGGAAAATGAAGGAAAGTTATGTGCAAGCACATCATTTTATATAAAAGACTTACTTGTACTTACTTGTACTTTCTGTGATTTTTATCTGCAGTAGGAAAGGTAGTGTTGAAAGGACTCCTATATTCCTGGAAAGTTTGCAATATAGTCAAGATAGCATCAAGAAGTTGGACAGCAGAGCTTCTTTATGTGAATAGAAAGTCTAAGCTAAGAAGACACTGTGTTCAGCCAAGCATCGTCTTTGTCAGTCGTCCCATCATCACTGTAGCAAACAGTTCCTTACACTTTCCTGAGGTTACACGGAGTTTCTCCTGCTATCAGTCCTGAGTATGGAACACTTCAGGATTCCTCCGTGCACAAATATGAAAGTACAAGACACATAAGAATTCACAGGGCACAAAGTGTGGAACAGAGACTGAAGGAAAGGCCATCCAGAGACTGCCCCACCCAGAAATCCATCCCACATACAGACACCAAACTCAGACACTATTGTGGATGACAAGAAGTGCTTGCTAACAGGAACCTGATATAGCTGTTTCCTGAGAGGCTCTTCCAGAACATGACAAATACAGAGGCAGATGCTCGCAGCTAACCACTGGGCTGAGTACAGGGACCCCAATGGAGGATTTAGAGAAAGGACTGAAGGACCTGAAGGGGTTTACAACAATAGAAGAACAACAATATTAAACAACCAACTCCTCCCCAGTCCCCAAGAGCTTCCAGGGCCTTCCTAAATAACATGTAGCAGCCTATGACCCCAGACATATATGTAGCAGAGAATGGCCTTATCTGGTATCAATGGGAGGGGAACACCTTCACAGCAGCAGAAGGAAGGGGGATGAGATAGGGCATTTCTGGAGAAGAAACTGGGAAAAGGGATAACATTTAAAATGTAAATAAATAAAATATTCAATTAAAAAACAAACAAAAAACAGAAAGCAAATGAACAAATCCTCAATGGTAAAAAAAAAAATTCATGGAGCAATAATTGACCATTGGGACTCAGAAGTTACTAAGTAATCCGTCCTTAATTATTTTAAACTGCATTTTATGGCTCCACAGACGTGGAGACTAAATCCATTTTATTCACAGAAGTCATCTACTAAATTCATATCCTGGAATCAGCTTCCCTTCTTCCTCCATTTCACTTTCCAGATCACTGGCCCTACTGTCTCAAGGACTTTCTCCTTGCTTCTCCCCCTACCCCAGATAACCTATATGCAAACCACAGAAGTAAAAAATAAGATGGTAATGGATTTCCCATCAGAAATTTTAGAGGTGCTTTGGAAGGAAAGTTGTATTTTTCAAGTTCTGAAAGAAAAATAACATTCTTTCAGAATTCTGTTACTATTTTTTATTTTAATATATTTAATTGAAATAGAATTACATTGTTTTCTCCAATTTTCGTCCCTCTAGCCCCTCCCAGATATTCTCCCCTCAAACCCACCCATCCCCTCCCACTCTGAAAGTTGATAGCATCTTTTTCTTTGATTATTCTTACACACACACACACTGCCTTTGATTCTTTAATTCATGATGAGAATTCCATACATGCAAAAAAGGAAAGATCATATATACTATTTTCTACATCCAATTCAAAATATTCCTCAGAAATGAAGAGAATTTTAAGATGTTCATATGTGAAAGAACACCAGGAATTCTGCTGTTCAAGAATAATGAGGAACTTGGTGAAACACAGATTAAATGATATAGGGAATCTAGAACATCAGGGTAAAGGAGGAAGAACAAAGCATACCTTAAATACAAATATATTTTGAAATATATTTTGAAATATATTTTAACCTTTATTGGCACCTAGAAACTATGTATATTTATCAGGAACAAACTGCACTATTTCAATCCACATGCTATTTAATTCATATATACAATACAATGATCAGATTGGGGTAGTTAGCCTGTCTATTGCCTTTGTACTTAGGACATTCAAAATCCTCACATGTATTTATTCTTTGGTAATGTCACATGTGAAAACAATTTGTTTAGATATTCGCTGCTGCTTCCCTCTTCTGACTCCCAGAGGAACTGACTTCCCTCATATGCTTTCTGAAGTCATGTTCTCTATCTCTATTTTATCTCTATCTTCGTTCTATCTCATATCTATCTATCTATCTATCTATCTATCTATCTATCTATCTATCTATCTATCTATCTCCATATCTCTCAATAACTTACCTAGTCAACCTAGTGTGACCTGTATGTTACTGGATAAAGGGTTTACTGCCTACTTTGAAAATGTATAACTGACAGTTATCAATCATCGTTATCCTACTGCACTGTAGAACATGAACATTTTCCTCTGTCCAAGGTGCACTCTTACATGAATTCCATATGCTCTTTTCTTTTCTTTTTTTAAAAAATATAAATAGATTTTTATTGGATTTTTTATTTACATTTCAAATGCTATACACTTTCCTGGTTTCCCATCCATAAACCCCCTATCCCATCACCCTTCCCCCTTCTTCTATGATGGTGTTACCCCACCCATCCACCCACTCCTTCCCACCTCCCGGTTCTGATATTCCCCTACACTTAGTGCGGGGGGTGGGGATCCAGCTTTGACAGGACCACGGGCTTCTCCGCACATTGGTGCCCAACAAGGCCATCCTCTGCTACATATGCATCTGGAGTCATAGATCTGTCCATGTGCAGTCTTTGGATGGTAGTTTAGTCCCTGAGAGCTCTGGTTGGTTGGCATTGTTGTTCTTATGGGGTTGCAAACCCCTTCAGCTCCTTCAATCCTTTCTCTAACTCCTCCAATGGGGAAACCATTCTCAGTTCAATGGTTGACAGCAAGCATTCGCTTCTGTATTTGACATTCTGTGGCAGAGCCTCTCAGGGGACAGCTATATAAGGTTCCTGTCAGTGTGTTCTTTCTGGCATCAGCAATATTTTCTGGGTTTGGTGACTGTATATATTTGGGTTGGATCCCAAGGTGAGTCAGAATTTGAAGAGCCATTTTTTCAGTCCCTGCTCCAACCTTGTCTCCATATTTCGTCCTATGAATATCCTTTTTCTATTGCCATCCCCAATCCCTTCCAGGATCTGATAATCACTATATTGCCATCTGCTTTCCTCTTGATTTTTAACTGATAATTGAAATGGAAATAAAAATGATATCAATGCCTAATGTAGGTTTCAATGATATACAGAAAATATTCAAAACATTTATTCTAAAGCTGTGAGAAGGTTAAAATATAAAAAGAGTGTTTATTATAAGAAATGAACATTTTGGGGCTGGGGATTTAGCTCAGTGGTAGAGCGCTTACCTAGGAAGCGCAAGGCCCTGGGTTCGGTCCCCAGCTCCGAAAAAAAGAACCAAAAAAAAAAAAAAGAACCAAAAAAAAAAAAAAAGAAATGAACATTTTTCTCTGGAGGGAATGTGGAGGTGATCTGGGAATAGATGGGGGAGGATAAATCATAATCAAGATATATTGTATGTAAAATATCCTCTCCTTTTAATTAAAAAAAAGTAAAAGAAAAAACTCAAGTTAATAAAAAAAAGAAAAGAAAAAATTTTATGACTATGCTTTAAGTATTGCAACTATGACTTCTGTAAACATTTCTGATTAACTTGAGTATTTCTTATACACATTTCTTTCTTTTCTTTTTTTTTTTTTTTTTTTTTTTTTTGGAGCTGGGGACTGAACCCAGGGCCTTGCACTTCCTAGGTAAGCGCTCTACCACTGAGCTAAATCCCCAGCCCCTCTTATATACATTTTGAGTGTTATTCCCTTTCCAGGTTTCCGGGCAAACATCCCCCTCCCCCCTCCCCTTTCTTATCGGTGTTCCCCTCCCCATCCTCCCCCCATTGCCGCCCTCCCCCCAACAATCTAGTTCACTGGGGGTTCAGTCTTAGCAGGACCCAGGGCTTCCCCTTCCACTGGTGCTCTTACTAGGATATTCATTGCTACCTATGAGGTCAGAGTCCAGGGTCAGTCCATGTATAGTCTTTAGGTAGTGGCTTAGTCCGTGGAAGCTCTGGTTGCTTGGCATTGTTGTTCATTAAATTTTTTCTATGGTAGATAAGCAATTAATTACACTGTGATCATAAATAATAGAGCATATTCTGGAGCTTTTAAAAAAAAACAAATATTGGGGAGAGAGAGCTCACTGCCCAGACAGGTGGCACTCCAGAGACTGCAGAGCGGGAGAGACCACAAATACTGCTCACCCCAGTCCACATTCCTGTTACAAGAGGAAACTGTAAGAACCAGAAGATAGGGGCACTCAAGTGGCAGATCCACTATGGTCCAGACAACGTCCGGTCCTCAAGTGATCTGGTCAAAGGTTCCCTGCACCCAATTCCCATGGGAGGGAGAGCTACACCTTCAGAGGGGCAGACATACCTGGGAAGCCAGAAGAGACTACACTCTGCCCACATTTCTGACACCAGAAGAAAACACCTAATACCATCTGGGACCATGGTGCATAGAGGCCACAGGAAAATGAGGCACAGGCCCTCCTGTTTGCCACCCTCACGGAGAGCTCAAAGCAGCCCCCTCCCAGGAGCAACTTCAGCCTCAGGACCACAGGTAAGACCAACTTTTCTGCTCCAAGCGACCTGTCTGGTGGACTCAGGACACAGGCCCACAGGAACAGCTGAAGACTAGTAGACAGGAAAGACTACACGCCTGAAAGAACACTCTGTTCCCATAACTGGCTGAAAAAAAAACAGGAAAACAGGTCTACAGCACTCCTGTCACACAGGCTTATAGGACAGTCCAGCCACTTCAGAAATAGCAGAACAAAGTAACACCAGAGATAATCTGATGGAAAGAGGCAAGCACAGGAACCCAAGCAACAGGAACCAAGACTACATGGCATCATCAGAGCCCAATTTTCCCACCAAAGCAAACACTGAATACCCAAACACACCAGAAAAGCAAGATCTAGATTTAAAATCACATTTGATCATGATGATGGAGGACTTCAAGAAAGACATAAAGAACTTCCTTAGAGAAACACAGGAAAACATAAATAAACAAGTAGAAGACTATAGAGAGGAATAACAAAAATCCCTGAAGGAATCCGCAAAAACACAATCAAACAGGTGGAGGAATTAAAAATGGAAATAGAAGCAATAAAGAAAGCACAAAGGGAGACAACCCTGGATATAAAAAACCAAAGGAAGAGACAAGGAGCCGTAGATACAAGTATCACCAAAAGAATACAAGAGATAGAAGAGAGAATCTCAGGAACAGATTTCATAGAAAGGATCAACACAACTGTCAAAGATAATATAAAACAGAAAAAGGTACTGGTCCAAAACATACAGGAAATCCAGGATTCAATGGGAAGATCAAACCTAAGGATGATAGGTATAAAAGAGAGTGAAGACTCCCACCTCAAAGGACCAGTAAATATCTTCAACAAAATCATAGAAGCAAACTTCCCTAACCTAAAGAAAGAGATGCCCATAAACAAACAAGAAGCCTACAGAACTCCAAATAGATTGGACCAGAAAAGAAACTCCTCCTGTCACATAATAGTCAAAACACCAAATGGACAAAACAAAGAAAGAATATTAAAAGCAGTAAGGGAAAAGTAACATATAAAGGGTCAAGTAACATATAAAGGCAGACCTATCAGAATCAAACTGGACTTCTCACCAGAGACTATGAAAGGCTGAAGATCCTGGACAGATGTCATACAGACCCTAAAAGAACACAAATGCAGGCCCAGGATACTGTATCCAGCAAAACTCTCAATTAACATAGATGGAGAAACCAAGATATTCCATGACAAAACCAAATTTACACAATATCTTTCTACAAATCCAGTCCTACAAAGGATAATAAATGGTAAAGCCCAACATAAGGAGGCAAGCGACACCCTAGAAAAAGCAAGAAACTAATCGTCTTGGCAACAAAACAAAGAGAAGAAAAGCAGAAAAAAGTAATCTTACATTGAAATACAAATATAACAGGAAGCAACAATCACTATTCCTTAATATGTCTCAATATCAATGGACTCAACTCCCCAATAAAATGACATAGATTAAAAAACTGGATACGCAATGAGGACCCTGCATTCTGCTGCCTACAGGAAACACACCTCAGAGACAAAGACAGCCACTACCTCAGAGTGAAAGGTTGGAAAACAACTTTCCAAGCAAATGATCTGAAGAAGAAAGCTAGAGTTGCAATTCTAATATTGAATAAAATCGATTTTCACCTAAAAGTCATCATAAAGATAAGGATCAAAAAAGATAACGATCATATTCATCAAAGGAAAAATCCATCAAGATGAACTCTCAATCCTAAATATCTATGCTCCAAATACAAGAGCAACTACATACATAAAAGAAACCTTACTAAAGCTCAAAGCACACATTGCACCTCACACAATAATGGAAGGAGATTTCAGCACCCCATTCTCATCAATGGACAGATCATGGAAACAGAAATTAAACACAGACATAGACAGACTAAGAGAAGTCATGAACCAAATGGACTTAACAGGTATTTACAGAACATTCTATTCTAAAACAAAAGGATATACCTTCTTCCGACCACCTCCTGGTACTCATCTGGAGTAAAAAAAAAAAAAAAAAAAAAAAAAAACCCAGGATATCTAAAACTATCCTCAACAATAAAAGGACTTCAGGGGGGAATCAGAATCACTATCCCTAAACTCAAGGAGTATTACAGAGCAATAGTGATAAAAACTTCATGGTATTAGTACAGAGATGGACGGATAGACCAGTGGAATAGAATTGAAGACCCAGAAATGAACCCACACACCTATGGTCACTTGACTTTTGACAAAGGAGCCAAAACCATCCGATGGAAAAAAGAGAGCATTTTCAGCAAATGGTGCTGGTTCAACTGGAGGTCAACATGTAGAAGAATGCAGACCGATCCATGCTTATCACCCTGTACAAAGGTTAAGTCCAAGTGGATCAAGGACCTCCACATCAAACCAGATACACTCAAACTAATAGAAGAAAAAGTGGGGAAGCATCTTGAACACATGGGCACTAGAGAAAATTTCTGAAACAAAACACCAATGGCCTATTCTCTAAGATCAAGAATCGACCAATGGGATCTCATAAAACTGCAAAGCTTCTGTAAGGCAAAGGTCACTGTTGTTAGGACAAAACGACAACCAACAGAATGTGAAAGATCTTTACCAATCCTAGAACTGATATAGGGCTTATATCCAAAATATACAAAGAACTCAAGAGGTTAGACTGCTGGAAGACAAATAACACTATTAAAAAATGGGGTTCAGAACTAAACAAAGAATTCACAGCTGAGGAATGCCGAATGGCTGAGAAACACCTAAAGAAATGTTCAACATCTTTAGTCATAAGGGAAATGCAAATCAAAACAACCCTGAGATTTCACCTCACACCAGTGAGAATGGCTAAGATCAAAAACTCAGGTGACAGCAAATGCTGGCGAGGATGTGGAGAAACAGGAACACTCCTCCATTGTTGGTTGGATTGTAGACTGGTACAACCATTCTGGAAATCAGTCTGGAGGTTCCCCAGAAAATTGGACATTGAACTACATGAGGACCCAGCTATACCTCTCTTGGGCATATACTCAAAAGATGCCCCAACATATAACAAAGACACGCTCCACTATGTTCATCGCAGCCTTATTTATAATAGCCAGAAGCTGGAAAGAACCCGGATGCTCTTCAACAGAGGAATGGATACAGAAAATATGGTTTATCTACACAATGGAATATTACTTGGCTATTGTAAGCGATGACTTTATGAAATTCATAGGCAAGTAGATGGAACTGGAAAATATCATCCTGAGTGAGGTAACCCAATCACAATCACAGAAAAACACACATGGTATGCACTCATTGATAAATGGATATTTGCCCAAATGCTCGAATTACCCTAGATGCACAGAACACATGAAAATCAAGAAGGATGACAAAAATGCGAATGCTTCACTACTTCTTTAAAAGGGGAACAAGAATATCCTTTGGAGGCAATAGGGAGGCAAAGTTTAGAACAGAGGCAGAAGGAACACCCATTCAGAGCCTGCCCCACATGTGGCCCATACATATACAGCCACCAAACTAGATAAGATGGATGAAGCAAAGAAGTGGAGGGTGACAGGAACCGGATGTAGATCTCTCCTCAGAGACATAGCCAGAATACAGAAAATACATAGGCGAATGCCATCATTAAACCACTGAACTGAGAACGGGTACCCTCGTTGAAGGAATCAGAGAAAGGACTGAAAGAGCTTACAGCGGCTTGAGAGCCCAGATGAACAACAATGCCTACCAACCAGATCTTCCAGGGACCAAGCCACTACTGAAAGACCATACATGGACTGACATTGGGCTCCAACCTCACAGATAGCAATGAATAGCCTAGTAAGAGCACCAGTGGAAGGGGAAGCCCTTGGTCCTGCCAAGACTGAACCCCCTGTGAAAGTGATTGTTTGGGAGTAGGGCAGTAATGGGGGGAAGATGAGAAGGGGAACACCAATATAGAGTGGGAGGGGGAGAGGTTAGGGGGATGTTGGCCCGGAAATGCGGAAAAGGAATAACAATCAAAATGCAAATAAGAAATACTCAAGTTAATAAAGTTAAAAAAAACAAATATTTATATGTGTAGTGCCTTGGTCAGATTGCAAGGGCATAATGCTTAGTGGAGTAAAAAATCCAACCTGAATCACAAATATGATAGAAATTAATATTCTCAATGATAATATTCAGTATACAAAGAGTAATTAATAGACATCAGAGGCTATAACTTATGGTAGGAAGATGGAAGGGTAAAATATGATTACCAAGGGTTCTAGAAGAAATTTTCATAAGGGGATAATTATGTATTTCTATTGAACTGGTGGAAATATAAATTTACACATAAAATGCCATGGGAATGATCACATTAACCAAATATTAGTCCTTTGTGAAAGGCATCTTCACAGAGTGTACTAGCATCTAAGACAGGTCACATTAGCTGTCCCCAGAAGAAGAAATTCGTGTTACTAGCTAACACATCAAATCTTAATTATTAAGTTACATATCCTTCTGTCATGTGAAGAAGACTAAAGTTAAATGCAGAGAAATCACTGTAAGACATGCTTTAGGAGTATCTCTTTGTAACATGAAAATAGATTAGTCATATTGTAAGCTTCATAAAGTACTCCCTAACTTAGTTTGCAAGAAACTGAACAATGCATTATTAATTTGTAATTTACATTCCTATCAATAGCATACCCTCTTAAAGGCAAATACAAGAGATAGAGGATGTGTAAAAATTTGTCACTGTATTAAAATGTTTAAATCCCTAAAAACCTGATTAATAGAAATAGATGCACATTATGTTAAAGTAAGTAAATTTTCTATTGTCTTCATACTACCTATAACCAATGTATGGTAATTTTCGCTGTCAACTTGACTGCATCTGGAATCAACTAATTAATATCCATATACCTCTAGGTGGATCTCCAAAGTCCCTTCCAGGAAGACCTGTCCTGCAGAATGGAAGACACATTCTGATGTTAAGAGGTCCATTCGGTCCCCAGCTCCGAAAAAAAGAACCAAAAAAAAAAAAAAAAAAAAAAGAGGTCCAAAAAAAAAAAAAACCTTTCAAATTTTTTTGCTTGCCTGTGCTTCTTATGTACTAATACATCTACTTTATTGTTGTTTTTATTGTTATTGTGGTGGTGGTGGTGGTGGTTGTGGCTGTGGTTGTGGTTGTGGTTGTTGTTGTTGCTGCTGCTGTACTACCATCATCATCCTTTGAGGACACCAGAACCCACGTGCCTCAAACTTCTAACATGGGCTGATGACTACCAGCCATCTCCACATTGGAATTATTGTGGTATGAAAGCTATGGACTAAGCAGAAACTAGTTCTCTGGTTTTTAGTATGAAGAGTCATTGTTGAACCAACAGTATGTCTCATGTAAGAAAATTAAATAATTCCCATTTAATATATATATTCCTCAGTCGTTATGTCCCTCTAAATAACAGTGAATAATATACACGAGAAATCAGTAGTCACAACCACACATTGAATAATGAATCATCTTCTCAGCCTGATGACATATATTTTCATTTAAATTATTATGTTTTCATATGATTATAGGAATATTACCTTAAGTGAAGCTAGTGTTAATAGAGGATCCGCGTTTATAGTGGATTATCACCGTACTGAATGGGAAAAATTTAACCAAACACAGAAGTATGCAACATGCAATGGAATTCTGGGATCTCAGAATTTGAAAGCAATTTTCCTGGCAAGGCAAGATCACATATGGTGAGGGTGTTACCTTTCTAATAGGGCTCCTCCGTTTATCCCTAGAACTCAGCTGACATTTCTGTGATAGAAGAAAGAACAGCTGGAGTGTTTGCAAACTTGCTTCAGAAGAGCTAAGACAAGCAGCTTGCTGGGAACAGTAACAGTCCTCATCTGCCAGAACACTTTTGAAAGATTACACTCCTTGTAAAAGTCCTTCTGAAATCAGGTTTGCACTTTAGTAGACAATTGCTTGCCTCAATGTGACCCCTATCATTTCAGATTCCAACCACAACACAAATCTATTGCATAAAAATGTTCTAGATGTGAAATTTTTCTGTATTTCAATAAATTCTGAAAATCCAATGTAACACGTTTTCAGTATTATAATGAAAAAAAGCATTCAGAGTTAATGATTCCAAAACTGATATATTTATAATTCTGACTCATCTGAACTGCTAGAAGAATTTTTAAACTTATACTCTTTTAAAATCAAAAGTCCAACATTTACAACAAAATCGTCTATAGACCACATTTATTCTCCATACTTATTTCTAAGCTAAATGGTTTACATGTTTAGATGAGTAACTGCCTGTGAAGATGTTAAGGTGCTCTATTTAATTGATATTTCTTAGTGGAAGTATTATAAATTTTTGACACATAAAAAGAACTATCTAACCCTTTTCAAAATATGAAGAATATTTTAAATAGTGGCTTAATATAAATGTCCGCTATTTATCTGACATTTTTAAATTGTTTAACTCTGAATGGTTTTCCTTTTATATTATCCAAAAATATCATCAATTACATGAAATATAGCAATTTATATTAGCAACAGCACAAAAAAGGAGACTGTCTATGAATTCAGAGGGACAGATATTGCCGGTTCCTGTGACAACCTTCTCCTTCCTTTGCACACTGTCCTTACAGCTTCTGCTGTTCTTCAGTGCATACCTCACTCCTCCTTTTGTACTTTCTGAAACGTTAGTCTATACATTGGTTCTGGCGTTTTCATTCTCACACTGTCTTTCCTGACCAACTCCCTGTTTCCTTTGCCTCTGTACTTTCTAGTCTGATGTCTAACAGGCTTTCTACAAATATTTGTTCAAAGCAGACCTTCCCACTTCCCACCCCAGAAATAACATCTTATGCTACTGGAAAATTTTAATTATAAAAATCATGTGAGATTTCTCAGACACTAAGCCACCAACCAGGCTAGTTGAGTAAAAGTCTTGCATTCAAGACAACCTGGGTGCAATAACCAGCATCATAAAAGCTGCCATTGGTGAGCAATTAATTCCAGGAGGATCAGAGTTACAACCTCGTTTAAGAGCTTGGAATGTGTAAGACTCCATTTCAGGAAGAAAGTTTAAAAGAAAGAAAGATAAAGAAGGTATGTTGTACATACATTTTAATATATTTTAAATTTATTTTATGATAAACTTTAAATAATGCCTCATGTTAAAATTAAGTTAAATACTATGACTTTTGTTACTAATATGGAATAAATAGCACTATAGGTTTTCATATCTAGCAAAGATCTCCACTAAGAGTTGAAACGCCTTGATACAGGCATGACAGGCAAAACATTCTTCAATGCTGTTTTCATGAGATTATTCACTAGTGTCCCAGTATTAATTTTTGTTGCTATTCTTTTTTAAAATTTTAGCCTGAAAATACACTTTCTTTCATACAATATATTCTGGTTTAACTTTACTCTTCCCCATCTCTCCTAGATCTTTGACACTTTCTCACCTATCCAAATTCACACCCTTGCTTTCTTCATTAGAAAAAAAAAACAAGACTATTATAACAACACTAATAGTGAGACAAAATAAAAACAAACAAACCTGGACAGATCAAAACAAACAGGCAAAAACAGGGCCAAGGAAAAAGCTCACTAAACACACAGACTCTGAATCACACACTATTATTTGAAGAGCTGTATCACATGAAATTATCATCAATAAACTTATAACAAATTATGTAGAATTAACAGAAAAACAACATGTTTATTTTAGTTACTGTTGAGTTAACTATACTCAATACAATTTGAAAAATAGTGTTACGATCTCACAAATATCAAAATTAGTTTTTCCTTTCTCTAAGCTCATTATACATAATGTGCAAATAATATTTATATTTATATGTACATATATACTTTATATCATTGTTTAATACAGATACCTGTTTATATTAAAATATTTTATGGACTTCTTGTCTCACATTTCTTTGTTTAAGTATTTCTGCTCTTTAATTGTATATTAAGGTTTCTGATTTTGTGTAAGGTTTCTGGTTTTAGGTGAGTTTGTGCGTGGGTGTGTGAGTGTTTGCATGTTTTCTTATTTATTGTTTTTTGTTTTGTTTTGCTTGCTTGTTTGTTCTCAAAAGAGAAGGAAAAGGCATGGAGTTGAGTCATCAGAAAGTGCAAGAGGAATGGGGGAGGGTACACTGTATGAAGAAAAATGTAAATAAATTCCTGAACACATACTAAATATTTTAAACAGAGCATCTCTTTCTCAGAACTCTGTCGGGTCAGACCAGTTGTGACAAAATTGTCTGGCATGTACTATAGATTATATTTGGGAAACTATGAAAGCAAGGCAGAAGGGTATATTCTGATTCAGGGTTTGCTGTCCAGATAGGGTTTTATAGTTACATTCAGATATCCAACAAGAATAAACATACCTTTTAAGTTGGATGTAAATGATAGTCACAGGAGGAAAAAAAATCATGCCCAGGAACAAAATGTACCTGAGGTAAAAGGCCCTAAGCCTTTTTTCCTGGATTCCTTCTTACAGTTCATCAAAGTACTGACAATCATAAATCATTCTTCTATGTTCTGGCATATAGTGATTTTCAACTGGCTCTTTTTGTTCAGCATGTTCTTTTATAAATGTTTTCCCTGTTGCTGTATGTACTATTAATTTTCATTTGTACTGCTAATGGAAAATGAATAAATGCATTTAAAAAAGAAGAGAGGAAGGTGAGAAGGATCTGAGAAGAGTTAGGGGAAATAAGAAATATATATGTATACATTATTATTTATATATTTTATATTATTTATGTATTTATGTTATTTATATGGAAATAATGTATACTTTTATTCTTATATATGGTTATGTATGGCCACATATTTATTCTACATGTGTGATACTACCCACGTAGGTAGAAAATCAATCAAATTCTATGTAACTGAAGTTACAGTTACGAGCTGCCTGCCATGGGAACTTGAGACCACTGAATATTCTTAACTGCTAATCATCCCTCCAGCCGCAAGAGTTATTTAATTTTTTGTTTATCAATTCCTCAATATTTTTCTCTCTTGGTCTGAGCTTAGGTATTGATTTTATAAGAAACTAAATGTATACATTTGGAAAACAATATTATATTTCTGAGTCTCAGAATTTTTATTTCCTTATAAATATATATAACTAGATTATAAAATATATTCTCAATGGATAAAATCATTGATAATATTAACACATATTTTACACCTAATTAATCTACATAATGCTTATTAGAATGTATATTTCTACTAATGATATGTACTATGAGATATTAATTGATATTCCAAGACATATGCTTTTATAAAGTGTCTGGTAAACATTGGAAGACATTCATTTATAAAATTTTAAGTGGTGCAACAGCAATGAATGCATATCGACTTTCTGAATGAGTCCATTTTTTACAAACAAATGGAGCTTTTACAAGTGAAAGCATTAACTAATGGAAATAATGTGATTAAATGCACACACTGATTAAGTACCATGAAAAACAGTGCATGCTCTATACCTGAAGTAACCAAGACAATTCTATATAAATAACTATACCCAAAGTCCAAGTAGATGAAAATGATGATTATTCATTATAAAAATGATCTAAAATGAAAAGATGAAAGACTAGTATCTACAGACAAGACAAACAGACAGCAAATAATACAATTTCACAGCAGGAAGGAATTGTATTATCAGAGAACAAGAGAGAAAGGAAAGAAGCTAGGAACTACCATAGCTTTAATGCAAATACATGGGGTTGGATAGATGGCTTAGTGATTAAGGGCACTTATTGCTTTTACAGAGGACTCATGATTGATTCCAAGCACCTTCTTTTAGCTCCCAAATGTTGATAACACCAGAGGATCAGACACCCTCTTCTGGTCACCCGGTGAACAGAAACGTGATGCACATGCAGACTTGCAGGCAAAACACTCACACAAATAAAAAGTAAAAACAAACAAAGCTTTAAAGAAAATGGAGATTATGGCAGGACCCTGTGTAGAGTGTTTGAGGATCAACATTTTAGTTATTTCAATTAAAAAAAAAAAGACAAGACAGAGTGAGTGTTAAAATAATACATACAGATTTAAGAGGCTTGGCCAAAGATAAAAGAGATAAGTACAGAGAAATTCATGGCTAGATGTAGCATATACAGATGGCTACAAACCAGACTGAGGAGAACCTTTTGACAGCAACCCTTGAAAATGGCACGTTATATATAATATAGCAGATCAAGAGTTCAAATGACTACGGATCCATCCTCAGAAATGACTGTGGCAAGAAATCCTGGAGCCAGGCTTGCTAAAGGGCTGAGAGAAAACAACTGTTGACCCGGAATAATATATCTAGTGAAAATATCTCTCAGGAAACCATGAGAATTTGTTACCAGCAGATGGATTCCTTAAAAAATAAACATGTCAATGAAAGTATGCCAGAGAGTAAAAAAATTATAGCAGAAACTGGGAAAAGAAGTAAAAGCAAATGAATGTGGAGATTTTTTTTAGACATACAACATGCTAAATAAACAGTTGTAATTCTTAAAATAGTAATTATTGGTAAAAAAGTTATAACATATCTAAAATGAATATAAAGTATTTATGACAACTATAATATAAAAGAGAAAGAAAAATAATCAAGTGATAAAATTTCTACATTTCACTGGACATATTGATACACATTAAGTACCAGGAAAAACAGTGTATGATCTTTCCCTGTCGTATTCAAGACAAATCTATGTAAGTAACTATACCCAAAATCCCATGAGATGAAAGTGATGATTATTTATTATACAAATACTGTAAAAGGAAAGAGGGAAAGACTAGTAACTACAGATGAGACAGACAACATATAGTACAATTTGAGACCAATATCATTGCATGTGACATCAAAAATATTCTGTAAATAAAACATTGAGGAAAATATAAGAATTGTAACTAGAGCCAATTTAAAATTAAGACCAAATCATATGCTGTCTATAAGAAATCTCTGATGAACATAACTAGATGAAGAGATTAAAATTTCAAGCATAAAATAACAAATGACCTGTAAATGTTTATCACAGAAATTTGAAATATCTATAGTTATGTCTCAGTTTATTTCAAAGCAGAGAAATTTACCAGCACTAAAAATCATAAAAGGGCTAAGCCACTAAAAACGCATTATTTTAAATTTGCCTTCCATAACAACAGATAAAAACCTTCTGAGATTAGGAAGTGAAAAGACACAAGACAATCATAGTAGGAGTACTTAGCCTTCTTGTCTTAAGAGACAGGCAAAAGTACAAAAGAATACAAGATATATTTTTAACATAGATTTTGACCATATAGAAAGATTTGTTCTACAAAAGAAAATTTTAATTTAGAAGACAAACTTAAATCTGAAAGGAAAGGAAAGCCAGTCACGAAGAGTACTGACACACCTGAGAGCAGAGATAAGACCAACCCTTCTGCTCCAAAGGATCCACCTGTAGGCCTCAGGACATGGAAAAACAGGAAAAGTCTGGAAAAGGACCTTTCGGATTTCTGCCTGCTCCTGGAGCTGAACTGGTCCCACAGCTCTCTGTACCCAAATCCTGTGGGGAAGAGAGCTAGACTCTTTTTTTTTTCATCTTTATTAACTTGAGTATTTCTTATTTACATTTCGATTGTTATTCCCCTTCCTGGTTTCTGGACCAACATCCCCCTCACCCCTCTCTCTCCCCTTCCCTATGTGTGTTCCCCTCCCCATCCTCTCCCCATTACCGCCCTCCCCCCAACAATCACGTTCACTGGGGGTTCAGTTGACTCTCTTAGAAATGTAGAGCTCAGGGGAGACCTCCACTTCTGCTCACATTCCTGGCCAAAGAGGAACCTGCCTAGTGCCTTCTGGGCACAGGAAGATAGAAGCAGTTAGGGGCAGGATCCTTCTCATTTTTGCCTGGGCCCAGATCTGAAAGCCACTTGCCAGGAGTTCTGACACAACTGAGAGCAGAGGTAAGACCAACCCTTCTGCTCCTGCTTGTAGGCCTCAGAACACAAAGACCCAGGAGCAGTCTTGGGACAGTATCCTTCCTGTTTCTGCCTATGCCCTGTGCTGAACCAGTCCCACAGCTCTCTGTACCCAGATCCCAGTGTGTGTGTTTGTGTGTGTGGTGTGTGTATGTGGTGTGTGTGTGTGTGTCTATGTGCGTGTGTGTGTGTGAGAGAGAGAGAAAGAGAGAGACAGAGAGACAGTAAGACACAGAGATGCAGAGAGACACAGAGACAGAAAGAAGAAAGAGTAACTTTGCCTTGAAATTGCCTGTCAGTTTGTACCCAAAGAATAGTCTATGTATATTTATTATGTGCCTTCCAGATATCCCTGCTTCCAGTTGAGAACATCGATCCTGTGTCGAGGCTGGACCCTGACAGAAGGAGAACTTCAGACCAATTTTCCTTATGAATATCGACACAAAAATACTCAAAAATTCACACAAACTGAATCCAAGGACATATCAAAATGATCACCCATCATGATCAAGTCTTCATCTCAGGGATGCAGGGATGGTTCAATATACAGAAAACCATCAACTTAATCCACTATGTAAACAAACTGAAAGGAAAAAACCACATGATCATCTCATTAGATGCTGAGAAAGCATTTAACAAAAATCAATACCCCTTCATGTTAAAAGTCTTAGAAAGATCAGGAATTTAAGGCCCATACATAAACATAGTAAAAGCAATATACAGCAAACCAGTACCCAACATCAAACTAAATGGAGAGAAATTTGAAGCAATTTCACTAAAATCAGGGACTAGAAAAGGCTGCCCACTCTCTCCCTATTTATTCAATATAGTACTCCAAGTCCTAGCCAGAGCAATCAGACAACTAACGGAGGTCAAAGGCAGATACGCATTGGAAAGGAAGAAGTCAAAATATCACTATTTGCAGATGATATGATAGTACACTTAAGTGACCCCAAAAGTTCCACCAGAGAACTACTAAACCTCTTAAACAACTTCAGCAAAGTGACTGAGTGTAAAATTAACTCAAACAAATCAGTAGCCTTCCTCTACTCAAAAGACAAACTGAGAAAGAAATTAGGGAAATGACACCCTTCACATAGTCACAAATAACATAAAATGCCTTGGTATGACTCGAACCAAGCAAATGAAAGATCTGTATGACAAGAACTTCAAATCTTTGAAGAAAGAAATCGAAGATCTCAGAAGATGGAAAAATCTCCCATAATCATGGATTGGCAGAATTAATACAGTAAAAATGGCCATCTTGCCAAAAGCAATCTACAGGTTCAATGCAATCCCCATCAAATTTCCAACTCAATTCTTCATAGAGTTAGAAAGAGCAATTTGCAAATGTATTTGAAATAACAAAACCCCAGGACATCGAAAACTCTCCTTAACAATAAAGAACTTCTGGGGGAATCACAATTCCTGACCTCAAACTATATTACAGAGCAACAGTGACAAAAACTCTATGGTATTGGTACAGAAATAGGCAGATAGATCAATGGGATAAAATTGAAGACCCAGAAACCAACCCACACACCTATGGTTACTTCATCTTTGACAAAGGAGCTAAAACCATTCAGTGGAACAAAGAGAATAATTTAAACAAATGGTGCTGGTTCAACTGGAGGTCAGCATGAAAAGGATGCAAATCAATCCATTCTTATTACCCTGTGCAAACCTCAAGTCCAAGTGAATCAAGGACCTCCACATCAAACCAGATATACTCAAACTAATAGAAGAAAACGTGGGGAAAAGCCTCGAACACATGGGAATGGGGAAAATTTTCCTGAACAGAACACCAATGGCTTATGCTCTAAGACCTAGAATCAACAAATGGGACCTCATAAAATTGCAAAGCTTAGGGAAGACAAAGGACACTGTCATTAGGACAAAATGGCAACCAACAGATTGGGAAAAGATCTTTACCAATACTAAAACTGATAAAGAGCTAATATCCAATATATACAAAGAACTGAAGAAGTTAGACTCCAGAGAGCCAAATAATATACCCCATTAAAAAATGGAGTACAGAGCTAAGCAATGAATTCTCAGCAGAGGAAGATCAAACGGCTAAGAAGAACCTAAAAAAATGTTCAATATCTTTAGTCATCAGGGAAATGCAAATCCAAACGACCCTGAGATTCCACCTCACGCAAGTCAGAATGGCCAAGATAAAAAGCTCCTGCAACAGCAGATGCTGGCGAAGATGTGGAGAAAGAGGAACACTCTTCTATTGGTGGGATTGCAAACTGGTACAACCACTCTGGAAATCAGGTTCCTCAGAAAATTGGACATTCCACTACCTGAGGACCCAGCTATACCTTTCCTGGATATATACTCAAAAGATGTTTGAACATACAACAAAGACACATGCTCCACTATGTTCATAGCAGTCTTATTTATAATAGAAGCTGGAAAGACCCCAAATGCTCTTCAACAAAGGAATGGATACAGAAAATGTGGTACATCTACACAATGGAGTACTACTCAGCTATCAAAAACAATGACTTCATGAAATTCATAGGCAAATGGAGGGAACTAGGAAATATCACCCTGAGTAAGGCAACCCAATCACAGAAAAACACACATGGTATGCACTCATTGATAAGTGGATACTAGCTAAAAAGCTCAAATTACCCACAATGCAATCCATGGACCACATGAAGTTCAAGAAGAAGGATGACCAAAATGCATATGCTTCACTCCTTCTTAAAAAGGAGAACAAAAATATTCATAGGAGGTGATAGGGAGGCAAAGTTTAGAGCAGACACTGAAGGATTGGCCATTCAGAGCCTGCCCCACATGTGGATGATATATATATATATATATATATATATATATATATATATATATATATATATATATATATCTCCACCAAAACTAGATAAGATGGGTGAAGCTAAGAAGTGCATGCTGACATGAACCGGATGTAGTTCTCTTCAGAGAGATACAGCTAGAACATATCTAATACAGAGGCAAATGCTAACAGCAAACCACTGAACTGAGAATGAGAGCCCCATTGGAGGAATTAAAGAAAGGATTGAAAGAGCTGAAAGGGCTTACAACCCCATGAGAACAACAATGCCAACCAACCAGAGCTTTCAAGGACTAAACCACTACCCAAAGACTATACATGGACTGACCTATAGCTCCAACTACATATGTAACAAAGGATAGCCTTGCTGGGCACTAATGTATGGAGAAGGCCTTGGTCCTGCCAAGGTTGTAACCCTAGTGTAGGTGATTGGCGGGGGGGCAGGGGGGGCGGTAAAAGAGTGTGGATGGGGAGGGAAACACCCTTATAGAAGCAGGGGAGGTGAGAGGATAGGGGGCTTATGGACATGAAACCCAGGAAAGGGAATGATATTTGAAATGAAAATAAAGAAATATCCAATTAAAAATTAAATTAAAATTAAAAATTCAAGAATAAAAGAAATAAAGTAAAAAAAATCTGGAAGAAAAAATAAAGTTACTTCAAATCCCATATGTAAAAATTGGAATATAAAAATATTTAAATAGCTTGCATACCTTAGCAATAGGAAAAGCAAACAGAAGTGTTCTAGGGGAAAAAAGAAAATATTCTTTGATTGATAGGAAGAGAATAGAATTATTTTGTCCTATTACAAAGAGTGGAATTAAATGTTATTAGTACTTGTAAAAATTTAATAATATCATACAAAGTGTTACCAAGGACTATAAGAGCATTTGTTTCTTTGAAAAGTATGAAGAAGTGTATTACATAATGTTTCTGCTTGGTTGAGACCCGGAGACTCAGTGGGCACACACCTGAGATTTAGGTGACTCCCTGCTCCCTGCCAGACTCCTGACAAATGCCATGCTCTTTGCATAAAAGAAACATGTCCTATGGTCACATGGGCCTAGAACAGAGTTGTCCATGCTAATGAGGTGCCTAGAGGACTGAAATGCTTAGCCAATAAGCTTCCTCCCTACGAAAGGTATTTAAACTCGGGTCCACCCTGAGAAATGGGTATGTATCCAATGTTAGGTGTCCATTTTCTGCCATAAACAACCAATAAAATGTTGAGAATCAAAAAAATAAAATGTTTCTTCTTGCTTTTTTCATTAGTTATTTTATTTATTTACATTCCAAATGATATCCCCATTCCCAGATTCCCTTCCACAAAACCCCTAATCCCTTCCCCTCCCCCTGCTTCTATGAGGGTGCTCCTCCACCCAACCACCCACTCCCACCTTAATACTCTAGCATTCTGGTAAGCTGGTTCACTGAGCCTCCACAAGACCAAGGGCCTCTCCTCCCATTGATGCTTCCTTCTGATCATATGATTCTATGTGCCTGTGTGCATGTATGAATCTATGCATTTTCTTGAAAGCCATTTACTTGTATTACCACATTATAAGGGATTTAGAAAATCTAATTTATTCAAAATTCTTTTGTGCCTTTTAAAAGCAACCTGTCCACAAATCCCACTGTTTGGTGTAACAGAAGCGAACCTGACTTAGTAATATCTAATTTGAGCATTATAATGGAGAGTTTAGGGTCACCTTTGTTTTGTGGCATTCTTACTTACCAATTGTCCTCTCAACTTCGCATCTACAGACAAGGGTCATTTGTAATAACTGCCATTAATGTAGAAGACTGAGAGCTTCATTTCTCATCTTTCTAAATGACAGCCCGATATTAACAATGCCTTGCTGTGACACAGGTTAAATTTTCTTCCATTTCAAAATATGCCAAGGAAGGGTTGGGGATTTAGCTCAGTGGTAGAGCCCTGGGTTTGGTCCTCAGCTCTGAAAAGAAAAATGTGTCAAAGGTAAAGTTGCTTCCTAGGAATAAAACCAAAATGTTTATTTTTGACTGAAATGTCTGGCAAGCACCATTAAATGTTTCTTCAACCTATCATATTATTGTCTGGCTAGTTTATTATAGATAAATTAAATAAATCAACAACAGGTGAAAAAATCTATCTTTAAATGTGTTCAGTGATTCCTCCACTATATTACTGCCTCCTGCTTCTATGCTAAATGTCAAAAGGATATATCTCATTGTGAGTTTCCTGAGCTGTTAAGCGTCAGCAACGTTAGAACCCACCATATCTAGTCCTCTCTATTTGGAATTTATGCTATTCAGAAAACTAATTCCTTGCTTTTGTTTGTTAGTTTGCTTGTTTGAAATTAGTGTTTAGCGAAGAACTAATCTTCAACACCAAACCACAATCTTTGTGATGCAAAAGTCATTTTTAAATAGAATAGGGTAATAACAACTTTAGAGCTAAAAAATTTATCATATGTAATCAACAACAAAATGGGGAAAAGACATAAGAAAAGAAGTCACTGAACTTAATTGTTAGTGTAAATTCTCCAGTGAAATAAATGTGAAGAAATGAAGTCTAAAACCAATGAATGAAGCTTTGGGTGCGAGTGTAAAGGCATACAATGAGTCATGGGAATCTCAAACTGTAGAAAACATATGTGGGCAAAAGGTATTTGAAGAGGTAGTAGTCAAATCTTGAAAATTAAAAAGAAAATAATGAGTTATCTTAGATAGTACACATCCAGCAACAAACTCAAAGAAAACCACATGTAAACTTAACTATAATCAAAACACAGAAAAACAAAGATAAATGAAATCATTTTGAAAACAGAGAGAAATGACCTGCTAAAATAGATCATACTCATTATAATTACTCTGAAGATCAAAGTCAGTGGAATACTTTTACATTTTAAATGTAAAGAAGCAGCAGGTAAGAACTTTATCCTCACCAAAAATACTCTTTGAAAATAAAAGTGAAATAAAAACTCAGAATAACTAGAAGAGGTGGCAGCAAGGTATCTGCTTTACCAAAAATACTAAAGTTAAAATCTTCAGGTAGAAGAAAAATGATACAAGAATTTATCAAAGACAAAAGGCATGTTGAAAGCCTCAAGAGAAAACAAATTCATCACTTACAAGAAAACTCTCATCAGACTCTGTGGAATTTTTAGCAGAAACCTTAAAAGTCAGTGGGGAATTGAATGATATATTCAGAATCCTGTCAACCAAGAATACTTTATCATCTTTCAATAATAAAAGGAAAAGACTTCCCTAGACAAACAGAAACTGAGGAAGTTCATCATTAGACCTGCCTTACAAGATGTGCTGAAGGGATTTCTTCAGATTGAAATGAAAAGATACTAAATCATAACATGACAACATATGAAAGCACAAATCTCAGTGGTAAAAGCAAATACACACACAGGCACAGGATATTACAATATAAACTTAAACATAGGATCACAACCACCGTGACATTTACTGGAAAACTGACATAGATAAAGTTAATATTGTTTAAAAATATATAAAGTAATGTCAAGGTGAGTTGTAGTGTCATTTAAATTGCTAAAGTATAAGTATGATTTGACTTAAATTGCAAAAAGCTTGAAAGTATACAAGTATAAAATGTTTCTTTTTTAAGTTGTATGGCAGAAAGCCTTATTAGTGATAGGAAGAATGGGCATTTTCATTTAGCTATATTACATACATTACCTTTAATCAACTCCAGATGCTCTTCTTTGTCCCATATGGCCCCTTTCCAGTACTCCCCTTCATTCAACCCTACTACTATTACATGACACTATGTGTATGTGTGTGTGATATCATGTATATGTGTGCATGCGTGCATTTTTGTGTATTTTGTAGGTAAGATTCTATTGTTGCCCCAAAACACTCTGAGAAAAGCAAA
The DNA here is from genome assembly GCF_021556685.1 of Rattus norvegicus. NCBI lineage: Eukaryota > Metazoa > Chordata > Mammalia > Rodentia > Muridae > Rattus > Rattus norvegicus. The sequence continues at coordinate 46,234,065 of NC_141549.1, forward strand.
TTTGTGAGAAAAGGGTTTATTTGGCTTACACTTTCACAGTACTCTACATCACCAAAGAAAAGTTAGGACAACCAGGGAAAGAACCGGACGGCAGGGGTTCATGCAGGGAGGAGTGCTGCTTACTGGCTTGCTTGACTTACTTTCTGATAGAACCTAGGACCACCAGCCCAGGGATGACACCACCCACCATGGATTGGGGCCTTCCCCCTGCAATCATTAATTAAGAAACTTGCCTTAAAGTTCTATCTTATTGAGACATTTTCTCAGTTGATGTTTCTTCCCTTTAAATAACTCGAGCTTCTATCAAGTTGTTAAACAACTGGCTAGCCAGCACCAACACACACACACACACACTCACACACACACACACACACACACACACACATACACACACACACACAAACTCATACACACACACGCACACACTCTTTTTCCAATAGACACCTAGGGTTATTCTTATAAGAGATACTGCAGTAAAAACAAGAGTTTTGTTTTATATTGTTTGAAAGCCACTGGGTGTATACCCTTACCTAGTATGTCTTGGTAATATTGTAGCTCCATTGTTAGTTTATTGAGGGACTTTCATGACTTCAATAGAATATGAACTAGTTCCCTTTCTCCACATCCTGATTGTAAATAAAACTTTTATTTGTCTGAGGTAATTGTCATCTTGGAGGCTTAATGATGAATAAAATCACCCTTTTTAGTTACTTCTGAATCACTGGTCAGTTCAACTCACCTGTTCTGGATCAAACTTCTCTACAAGCAGATTGATTCAGTCTGGCTACTCTCGGTTTCTGAATGAATTACTCTTTGTGCCCTCAAACTAACTTTTAGAATCTGTTCTAATTGTCTGGGTCCTTGTTATTCTCTGGCTTCAACTGCTTCTGTTACAGGCACAAACGGAAGAGAACTCAACACCTGACTAAACAGAACTGGCCGGCTTAACTGCCCCCTCTTCCTGTACTGCTCTTACACACCCTCCCTTTCCTGTTTTTATGAGAGTTGGGAGTATCCTGTCTCTAACTCATTTTGTCAGATCTTTCTCTGATTCATCACTTTGTCTGCCCTTAAGTTAGACATCATTTTCAAACACGGTTGCTTCATTCTACACACTAAACTTACTTATATTGTTTGTATAGATGTGTAGTAAGGACATGTCTGAATTCAATTAAGAGCACCAGTGTTGCTGGATTTAAGTTCCTCTACATTTGACCAGCATTTTTTTGTCATTTGTCTTCTTAATTAAAGCCAATAATAGCCAGTGAGAGTCTAAATTTAGTTTTAATTTATATATGCCGAATGGCTTGAGAGGTTCAATATTTTCCCCTATACTTGCAGGCTGTTTGTACTTTCTTTTTTTTTTTTTCTTTTTTTTATTAACTTGAGTATTTCTTATTTACATTTCGAGTGTTATTCCCTTTCCCGGTTTCCGGGCAAACATCCCCCAAATCCCTCCCCCCCTTCTTTATGGGTGTTCCCCTCCCCACCCTCCCCCCATTGCTGCCTTCCCCCCAACAATCACGTTCATTGGGGGTTCAGTCTTAGCAGGACCAAGGGCTTCCCCTTCCACTGGTGATCTTACTAGAATATTCATTGCTACCTACGAGGTCAGAGTCCAGGGTCAGTCCATGTATAGTCCTTAGGTAGTAGCTTAGTCCCTGGAAGGTCTGGTTGATTGGCATTGTTGTTCATAAGGGGTCTCGAGCCCCTTCAAGCTCTTCCAGTTCTTTCTCTGATTCATTCAACGGGGGTCCCGTTCTCAGTTCAGTGGTTTGCTGCTGGCATTCGACTCTGTATTTGCTGTATTCTGGCTGTGTCTCTCAGGAGAGATCTACATCCGGCTCCTGTCAGTCTGCACTTCTTTGCTTCATCCATCTTGTCTAATTGGATGGCTGTATATGCATGGGCCACATGTGGAGCAGGTTCTGAATGGGTGTTCCTTCTGTGTCTGTTTTAATCTTTGCCTCTCTATTCCCTGCCAAGGGTATTCTTGTTCCCCTTTTAAAGAAGGAGTGAAGCATTCACATTTTGATCATCGGTCTTGAGTTTCATTTGTTCTAGGCATCTAGGGTAATTCAAGCATTTGGGCTAATAGCCACATATCAATGAGTGCATACCATGTGTGTTTTTCTGTGATTGGGTTACCTCACTCAGGATGATATTTTCCAGTTCCAACCATTTGCCTACGAATTTCATAAAGTCATTGTTTTTGATAGCTGAGTAATATTCCATTGTGTAGATGTACCACATTTTCTGTATCCATTCCTCTGTTGAAGGGCATCTGGGTTCTTTCCAGCTTCTGGAAAGAACGTGTCTTTTTTATATGTTGGGGCATCTTTTGGGTATATGCCCAAGAGAGGTATAGCTGGATCCTCAGGCAGTTCAATGTCCAATTTTCTGAGGAACCTCCAGACTGATTTCCAGAATGGTTGTACCAGTCTGCAATCCCACCAACAATGGAGGAGTGTTCCTTTTTCTCCACATCCTCGCCAGCATTTGCTGTCACCTGAGTTTTTGATATTAGCCATTCTCACTGGTGTGAGGTGAAACCTCAGGGTTGTTTTGACTTGCATTTCCCTTATGACTAAAGATGTTGAATATTTCTTTAGGTGTTTCTCAGCCATTCGGCATTCCTCAGCTGTGAATTCTTTGTTTAGTTCTGAACCCCATTTTTTAATAGTGTTATTTGTCTTCCAGCAGAATGCGGGGTCCTCGTTGCGTATCCAGTTTGTTAATCTATGTATTTCTATTGGGGAGTTGAGGCCATTGATGTTGAGAGATATTAAGGAATAGTGATTATTGCTTCCTGTTATATTCATATTTGGATGTGAGGTTATGTTTGTGTGCTTTTCTTCTCTTTGTTTTGTTGCCACGACGATTAGTTTCTTGCTTCTTCTAGGGTATAGCTTGCCTCCTTATGTTGGGCTTTACCATTTATTATCCTTTGTAGTGCTGGATTTGTAGAAAGATATTGTGTAAATTTGGTTTTGTCATGGAATATCTTGGTTTCTCCATCTATGTTAATTGAGAGTTTTGCTGGATACAGTAACCTGGGCTGGCATTTGTGTTCTCTTAGTGTCTGTATGACATCAGTCCAGGATCTTCTGGCCTTCATAGTTTCTGGTGAAAAGTCTGGTGTGATTCTGATAGGTCTGCCTTTATATGTTACTTGACTTTTTCCCTTACTGCTTTTAATATTCTTTCTTTATTTTGTGTGTTTGGTGTTTTGACTATTATGTGATGGTTGGAGTTTCTTTTCTGGTCCAATCTATTTGGAGTTCTGTAGGCTTCTTGTATGCTTATGGGTTTCTCTTTCTTTAGGTTAGGGACATTTTCTTCTATGATTTTGTTGAAGATATTTACTGGTCCTTTGAGCTGGGAGTCTTCACTCTCTTCTATACCTATTATCCTTAGGTTTGATCTTCTCATTGAGTCCTGGATTTCCTGTATGTTTTGGACCAGTAGCTTTTTCTGCTTTACATTATCTTTGACAGTTTAGTCGATGATTTCTATGGAATCTTCTGCTCCTGAGATTCTCTCTTCCATCTCTTGTATTCTGTTGGTGAAGCTTGTATCTACAGCTCCTTGTCTCTTCTTTTGGTTTTCTATATCCAGGGTTGTTTCCATGTGTTCTTTCTTGATTGCTTCTATTTCCATTTTTAATTCCTTCAACTGTTTGATTGTGTTTTCCTGGAATTCTTTCAGGGATTTTTGTGTCTCCTCTCTATGGGCTTCTACTTCTTTATTTATGTTTTCCTGGAATTCTTTCAGGCATTTTTGCGATTCCTCTCTGTAGGCTTCTACTTGTTTATTAATGTTTTCTCTGTGTTTCACTCTTCATGGGTTTCTTGAAGTCCTCCAGCATCATGATCAAATATGATTTTGAAACTAGATCTTGCTTTTCTGGTGTGTTTGGATATTCCATGTTTATTTTGATGGGAGAATTGGGCTCCGATGGTGCCATGTAGTCTTGGTTTCTGTTGCTTGGGTTCCTGCGCTTGCCTCTTGCCATCAGATTATCTCTAGTGTTACTTTCTTCTGCTATTTCTGACAGTGGCTAGACTGTCCTATAAGCCTGTGTGTCAGGAGTGCTGTAGATCTCTTTTCCTGTTTTCTTTCAGCCTGTTATGGGGACAGAGTGTTCTGCTTTCGGGGGTGTTTTTTTTCCTCTCTACAGGTCTTCAGCTGTTCCTGTGGGCCTGTGTCTTGAGTTCACCAGGCAGGTCGCTTGCAGCAGAAAAGTTGGTCTTACCTGTGGTCCGGAGGCTCAAGTTTGCTTGCAGGGTGCAGCAACCAGGAAGATCTGCGCCGCCATTTCCAGGAGCTTCAGTGCAGCGGGGTTCCAGATGGCGTTTGGTGTTTTCCTCTGGAATCAGTAATGTGTGCAGAGTGCAGTCTCTTCTGGTTTCCCAGGCATGTCTGCCTCTCAGAAGGTTTAGCTCTCCCTCCCACTGGATTTGGGTGCAGAGAACTCGACAGACAGACTCTTAAAAATGATTATGAAAAAACTCAATATGCACTCAGAAAAATGGAATTAAATTTATAGTAACACCTGGGGGGAAAGGGAAGCAACTTCAAAATGAAACAAAATTCTTAATACAAAATTTGAAACTGGGACATTGCCTAGAAAAAGCACTTCAACTTCAAGTCATGGGAATAGGTGAAAACTTTCTGAAAATGATTCCAATAACAGAGAAAATAACCCAAGGAATTGACAAGTGGAAATACTTGAAAATAAGAAGATTCTGTCCAACAAAAGAAACTGAACAGTGTGAAGAGACAACCTCAAAAATACAAGGTCTTTGCTAGCTGTATTTTAGATAGGAAGTTGATATCTACACTGTATTTTAAAAATCTATCCTAAGTAATCACTGAAACATCTATTATTTTTAATTAATGAGCTGCTAAACTTGATAGTCAGTTCTCAAACATTTGAAGTGCATTTTTTCCCCTCATATATCAGTAGTTCTTGAAAAAAGAAAAAGGGCCAAAAGAAGGGAGAAAGTGAGATCTTAGAGACAGCAAACAATTGAATACATCTTACATGAAAATGAAACAACCATGACTGAGAGAAAGAAAAGATTAGCAAGAGAACAGGGGCATGTGGACAGGAGCCAAGACTGGAGAGTGAAGAAAAATACTAAGTACTGGGAATGGAGAGATGGCTTAGCAATTAAGAACACTGGCTGTTCTTCCAGGTGAACCAGGTTCAATTTTCACATGACAGCTCACAACTGTCTGTAACTTCAGTTCCAGGAGATTTAACACCCTCACACAGACATAAATGCAGGCAGAAAATCATTGCACATAAAGTAAAATTTAATCATTAAAGAAAGAAAAGCTAAGTACTAAGAAAATAGCATAACTAATACATTTCTTTTTATAAGAATTTTCAAAAAATGTGAATTGGCAATATTTACATTATTTTTACATAGTAGAAGATATCAGTACCCAATTATAATTACTGATAAATAAACTATAGACAACAAGCTGAAGAGAACATAAAATTAATAAAGGAAACTGGACATAGCAGACAAAAAGAAAACATCCTGCGTAAACAATAGAATATAATTTTTCTATATATACATGGAATTGACTCCAAAATAAATCTCACAAATGAAATAAAAAATCAATAGATATGGAAATGGAAAAAAAAGTAAGAAGGAACTGGAAATGAGACAATAGTCTCTTTTAAACTAGTCACATCATAGAAACATCTGAGCAATCCTTAAATGACTATTTAAAAAGAAAAAGTGCAAGAATATGGGGCAGTGGATAACGTAAAATGTTCTATAAATGGTTAATTGCCTCTGTCCAACCTTGAGATAGTGATGTCAATAACTATGATGTATCATAATTCCTAAATATGATCTCGAAAATGGAAGAAAAATAATACTTGCCCAAAAGATATCAAAGAATCTTTAATGTTTATATCATGAATTCATTCAAACATTTATTGTTAAGTCAACCATGTATTATACATAATACTATAAGCTGGGAATATAAACAGGAATCAATCCATAGGATTTTTAGGTACCTACAATGTATTCCCTACAACAAATCATTGTATATACTTTGTGGGTTGTACTCTCTAAATAGAGAAAACAATTTTGGAACTCCCGAAACATTCTCCTCAGACACCACAAATGTTGTTAACCTATATAGAACAAACCCTTTGTCTCAGCCTGTTACTGATCATGAATATAAAATAAACATCAGTTCAAGGTAAAAAAAAAAAAAGAAAATGGAAATCCACAACTGTGTACAAACTAATCAACACATACATAAAATGCAAATAATAGTGAAAGAAGAAACAGAAAAGAATTTAGAAACTATACAGAAGTAAAAAAAAAACATACCAAGGTAAATATGTTACAATTCAAACAGTACTAACAGGAGCACTAAAAAGAATTAAACAATCCCTCATTACCAATCTAAGCCTCCCTCCCCTGTGTGTGTGTGTGTGTGTGTGTGTGTGTGTGTGTGTGTGTGTGAGAGAGAGGGGGGGGGAGGGGACAGAGACAGACACAGACATAGAGAGACAGACACAGAGAGAGAAACTGAAAGAGTTCACAAGCTACAGTGAGTATATGGAAATCATAGGGTAACTTGACGAAGTCAATTCTCTACTTTTACCATGTGGTTCCTAGCAATGGAATCATACTGCTAGAATTGCCAACAAGCCCCTAGACCTGCTGAGCACTCTTGCTGGCCCCAACAACCTAACTTTTATATGACCTGTAAAGAAAAGAATATAAGCAAAATCTAAATATACTGCAAGGAAGCTATAACCAAGGTTTGAGCAATAAAATAAAATACAGACAAGAAATATCAATAGAAAAAATAGCAGTGTATTGTGGACTTGTCTTCTTATTTTTTTTCATCTTTATTAACTTGGGTATTTCTTATTTGCATTTTGATTGTTATTCCCTTTCCCGGTCTCCAGGCCAACATCCCCCTAAACTCTCCCCCTCCTCTTCTCAGTGGGTGTTTCCATCCCCATCCTCGACCCATTACCACCCTACCCCCAACAATCACGTTCACTGGGAGTTCAGACTTGGCAGGAAGGGCTTCCCCTTCCACTGATGCTCTTACTAGGCTATTCATTGCTACCTATGGGGTTGGAGCCCAGGGTCAGTCCATGCATAATCTTTGGGTAGTGGCTTAGTCCCTGGAAGCTCTGGTTGGTTGGCATTGTTGTTCATATGGGGTCTCGAGCCCCTTCAATCTCTTTCTCTGATTCCTTTCTCTGATTCCTTCAATGGGGGTACCGTTCTCAGTTCAGTGGTTTAATGATGGCATTCGCCTATGTATTTGCTGTATTCTGGCTCTGTCTCTCAGGAGAGATCTACATCCGGTTTCTGTCAGCCTCCACTTCTTTGCTTCATCCCTCTTTTCTAGTTTGGTGGCTGTATATGTATGGGCCACATGTGGGGCAGGCTCTGAATGGGTGTTCCTTCTGCCTCTGTTCTAAACTTTGCCTCCCTATTCCCTCCCAAGAGTATTCTTGTTCCCCTTTTAAAGAAGTAATGAAGCATTCACATTTTGGTCATCCTTCTTGATTTTCATGTGTTCTGTTCATCTAGGGTAATTTGAGCATTTGAGCTAATAGCCACTTATCAATGAGTGCATACCACATGTGTTTTTCTGTGATTGTGATTGGGTTACCTCACTCAGGATGATATTTTCCAGTTCCATCCATTTGCCTATGAATTTCATAAAGTCATCGTTTTTGATCTCAGAGTAGTATGCCATTGTGTAGATGTACCATATTTTCTGTATCCATTGCTCTGTTGAAGGGCATCTGGGTTCTTTCCAGCTTCTGGCTATTATAAATAAGGCTGCTATGAACATAGTGGAGCACGTGTCTTTGTGATATGTTTGAACGTCTTTTGGGTATATGCCCAAGAGAGTTATAGCTGGGTCATCAGGTAATGCAATGTCCAATATTCTTAAGAACCACCAGACTGATTTCCAGAATGGTTGTACCAGTCTGCAATCTCACCAACAATGGAGGAGTGTGCCTCTTTCTCCACATCCTCACCAGCAACTGCTGTCCAGGAGTTTTTGATTTTAACCATTCTGACTGGTTTGAGGTGGAATCTCAGGGTTGTTTTGATTTGCATTTCCCTTATGACTAAAGATGCTGAATATTTCTTCAGGTGCTTCTCAGCAATATGGCATTCTTCAGCTGTGAATTCTTTGTTTAACTCTGAACCCCATTTTTAATAAGGTTATTTGTCTCCCTGCTGTCTAATTTCATGAGTTCTTTCTATATTTTGGATATGAGCCCTCTATCAGTTGTAGGATTGGTAAAGATCTTTTCCCAATCTGTTGGTTGCCGTTTTGTCATAACCACAGTGTCCTTTGCCTTACAGAAGCTTTGCAGTTTTATGAGATCCCATTTGTCGATTCTTGATCTTAGAGCATAAGCCATTGGTGTTTTGTTCAGGAAATTTTCCCCATTGCCCATGTGTTTGAGACTCTTCTCTACTTTTTCTTCTATTAGTTTGAGTGTATCTGGTTTGATGTGGAGGTCATTGATCCACTTGGACTTAAGCTTTGTACATGGTGATAAGAATGAATCAATCTGCATTCTTCTACATGCTGAACCAGTCAAACCAGCACCATTTGCTGAAAATGCTATCTTTTTTCCATTGGATGGTTTTGGCTCCTTTGTCAAAAATCAACAGACCATAGGTATGTGGGTTCATTTCTGGGTCTTCAATTCTATTCCACTGGCCTATCTGCCTGTCCCTGTAACAATACCATACATTTTTATCACTATTGCTCTGTAATACTGCTTGAGTTCAGGGATAGTGATTCCTCCGGAAGTCCTTTCATTGTTGAGGACAGTTTTAGCTATCCTAGGTTTTTTTGTTATTCCAGATGAATTTTGAAATTGGTTTAACTCTCTGAAGAATTGGATTGGTCTTTTGATGGAGATTGCATTGAATCTGTAGATCACTTTTGGTAAAATGGCCATTTTTACTATATTAATCCTGCCAATCCATGAACATGGGAGATCTTTCCATCTTCTGAGATCTTCAATTTCTTTCTTCAGAGTCTTGAAGTTCTTATCATACAGGTCTTCTACTTGCTTGGTTAAAGTCACACAGAGGTATTTTATATTATTTGGGACTATTATGAAGGGTATCCTTTCCCTAATTTCTCTCTTGGCTTGTTTCTCTTTTGTGTAGAGGAAGGCTACTGATTTATTTGAGTTAATTTTATATCCAGCCACTTTGCTGAAGGTGTTTATCAGTTTCAGTAGTTGTCTGGTGGAACTTTTGGGATCACTTAAATATACTATCATTTCATCTGCAAATAGTGATATTTTTACTTCTTCCTTTCGATTCTGTATTCCTTTGATCTCCTTTGGTTATCTGATTGCTCTGTCTAGAACTTCAAGAACTATATTGCATAGGTAGGGAGAGAGTGGGCAGCCTTTTCTATTCCATGATTTTAGTGGATTGCTTCAAGTTTCTCTCCATTTAGTTTAATATTAGCTACTGGTTTGCTGTATATGGCTTTTACTGTGTTTAGGTATGAGCCTTGAATCCTGTTCTTACCAGGACTTTTATCATGAAGGGGTGTTGAATTTTGTCAAATGCTTTCCCAACATCTAATGAAGTGATCACGTGGTTTTTATCTTTCAGTTTGTTAATACAGTGGAGGATGTTGATGGTTTTCCATATATTAAACCATCCCTGCATGCCTGGGATGAAGCTTACTTGATCATGACGGATGATTGTTTTGATGTGCTCTTGGATTCGTATTGCAAGAATTTTATTGAATATTTTTGTGTCGATATTCATAAGGGAAATTGGTCTGAAGTTCTATTTCTTTGTTGGGTCTTTGTGTGGTTTAGGTATAAGAGTAATTGTGCCTTCATAGAAGGAATTGGGTAGCACTCCATCTGTTTCAATTTTGTGGAATAGGTTGGATATTTGTATGAGGTCTTCCATGAAGGTCTGATAGAATTCTGCACCGCACCCGTCTGGACCTGGGCTCTTTTTGGTTTGGAGAACTTTAATGACTGCTTCTATTTCTTTAGGAGTTATTGGGTTGTTTAAATGGTTTATCCGTTCCTGATTTAACTTTGGTACCTGGTATCTGTCTAGGAAATTGTCCATTTCCTGCAGATTTTCAAGTTTTGTTGAATATAGGCTTTTGTAGTAGGATCTGATGATTTTTTTAATTTCCTCTGATTCTGTTGTTCTGGCTACCTTTTCATTTCTGATTTTGTTAATTTGGACACACCCTCTGTGTTTTCTGGTTAGTCTGGCTAAGGGTTTATCTATCTTGTTGATTTTCTCAAAGAACCAGCTTTTGGTTCTGTTGATTCTTTGTATAGTCTTTTTTGTTTCTACTTGGTTGATTTTAGCTCTGCGTTTGATTACTTCCTGCCTTCTACTCCTCCTGGGTGTATTTGCTTCTTTTTCTTCTAGAGCTTTTAGGTGTGCTGTTAAGCTGCTGATATATGGTCTCTGCTCTTCCTTTCTGCAGGTACTCAGAGCACTGAGTTTTCCTCTTAGCACAGTTTTCATCGTGTCCCATAAGTTTGTGTATGTTGTACCTTCATTTTCATTAAATTCAAAGAGGTCTTTAATTTCTTTCTTTATTTCTTCCTTGACCAGGTTACCATTGAGTAGAGCATTGTTCAACATCCATGTGTATGTGGGTGTTCTTCCCTTATTGTTATTGGAGACCAACTTTAGTGTGGTGGTCTAATAGGACACATTGGATTATTTCTATCTTTCTGTATCTGTTAAGGCCTGTTTTATGACCGATTATATGGTCAATTTTGGAGAAAGTTCCATGCAGTGGTGAGAAGAAGGTGTATCCTTTTGGTTTTGGTTAGAATGTTCTCTTAAGTCCATTTGGTTCATGACTTCTCTCAATCTGTCTCTGTCTCTGTTTGATTTCTGTTTCCATAATCTGTCCATCAATGAGAGTGGGTTATTGAAATCTCCTAATATTATTGTGTGAGGTGCAATGTGTGCTTTGAGCTTTAGTAAGGTTTCTTTTATGTATGTATGTGCCCTTGTATTTGGAGCATAGATATTTAGGATTGAGAGTTCATCTTGGTGGATTTTTCCTTTGATGGATATGAAGTGTCCTTCCCCATCTTTTTTGATGACTTTTGGTTGAAAATCGATTTTATTTGATATTAGAATGGCTCCTCCAGCTTGCTTCTTCAGACCATTTACTTGGAAAGTTGTTTTCCAGCCTTTCACTCTGAGGAAGTGTCTGTCTTTGTCTCTGAGGTATGTTTCCTGTAGATAGCAGAATGCTAGGTCCTCGTTGCATATCCAGTTTTTTAATTTGTGTCTTTTTATTGGGGAATTTATTCCATTGTTGTTGAGAGATATTAAGGAATAGTGATTGTTGCTTCCCAACTGTATTCCAGTAAGAATATCAGGCAGCAACAAAAGAAAAAATACAAAGAATATTAATTCAAAACTCTAACCAAATGTTGTCATGGTAAATTTTTCAAGACATTAAAAGGATTTCCTAGCAGCCCAATCAAAAACAAGTGCAGACCCTAATCCTAATATTATCTTGGTATCATAAATTAGACTCCATGGGAAAACAAGAAGGATGAGGAAGTGTATGTGGAGGAAGAATATGGGGGTGAGTATGAAAAAGAGGAGAAGAAGAAAGAAGGTGGCTGTGGAGAGGAAGGAAGAGGAAAAGGAGGAGGAAGAGGAGGAAGAGGAAGAGGAGGAAAAGGTGGGAAGAAGATGAAGAGATAAAGAGGAGGAAGAGTTAGAGAAAGAAGGATGTGGAGAAGGAGAAGGTGAAGAAGGTGGAGATGAAGAAGGGGAAGAAAAAGTTGAAGAAGGTGAAGAAAAGGTGAAGAAGAGGAGGAGGAAGAGGAGGAAGAGGGGGAAGAGGAAGAGGAGGAAGAGGAAGAGTTAGAGAAAGAAGAATGTGGAAAAGGAGAAGGTGAAGAAGGTGGAGATGAAGAAGGGGAAGAAAAAGGTGAAGAAGGTAAAGAAAAGGTGAAGAAGAGGAGGAAGAGGAAGAGGAGGAAGTAGAGGAGAAAGAGGAAGAAGAGGAGGAGGAAGAGGAGGAAGAGGGGGAAGAGGATGGAGAGGAAGAGGAGGTAGAGAAAGAAGAATGTGGAGAAGGAGAAGGTAAAGAAGGTGGAGATGGAGAAGGGTAAGAAAAAGGTGAAGAAGGTGAAGAAAGGGTGAAGAAGAAGAGGAGGAGGAGGAAGAGGAAGAGAAAGAAGAAAAGAGAAGTCTCAAAGTTTTGTAGGTAGGAATAGGAATGTTGACTAGTTGAAAGAGTTGAAGGTTGAGTTGAGGGAAAACTGAAAGTTTCAAAATACTTTTTAGAAAATTATCAAAGCTTTAATAAAATTATAAATGAAAAGTAATAATATAGAGCTGCACAGATTCAGAGATTAAGAGCACTGGCTGCTCTTCCAGCAGGCTAGAGTTTAATTCATATGTATATGAAGGCTAACAAAAGTCCATAATTCCAGTTCCAGAGGAACTGAAAGCTTCTTCAGGTCTCTGTGAGCACCAAATACATACTGGTACACAGATATATTTGCAGGCAAAACATCTATATACATATAATATTTATTTTTTAAATTAAAAATGTAAAATAATAAAATATACTTTAAAAATGATTGTACATTGTGAAGTAGATTTTTCTCTAGAGTGCAACAATGTTTAAATGAGAATTAATAAAAGTCTTATACACATTCATCATATGCATTGCAAAGACTTCACACCTTTCAGTTGAATGATAGATTTTAAACATTTTATAAAATTTAATCCCAGGTTAAAATAATTTCAAAAACCTCAATGAACTAGGCAGAAAAGGAAAATATTTTGGCCTAATGAAACTCCCAAATTGGATGTGGTTATGGACACCTGCAATTCCAACACTTAGGACCTGGAGACAGATGACTGATAAGCTCAAGGCAATCTTTATATCAAAGAAATTAGATCCATTCTTAAAGTAGAGGAGGAGGAAGCCTCACACCTAAAATCAAAGTCAACCTCAAAGAACTGAGAACTTATTTCTCTAAGACCCAGAACAAGATGAGGATAGTCACTCTTTTCTACTAGCACTCAACAACTCCTGGATGTGTTATACATTGATGCTAAAAAGAAGTAAATGGGCAAAAGATTTCAAATCAAGACCTTGAAAAGATATTTGCTCTCTCATGATCTTAGGATTGTTACCCATAGTCAATTAGAAATGGAAGCAGCTCACACATCCATTAGCAGGAAAGATGAATAAAGATAATGTAGTACAAACATCCAATAGAATATCCTCAACATTAAAAGAGGAAGGAATCTTCTTACACATTGCAAGATGGGTGACCTTTATGCTAAATGAAATAAACCAATCAGAAACAGACAAATGTTATATCTGCCTTTATTCAGAGTAGATGAAGTCTTTAAAATTGTTCAAACCATAATAAATATGGCTTATAAGGCCAGGTAGAAGGAGAAGTAGGAGGAGAAAAAAAAGGAATTAGTGTACAGGTGATTTGGAGGTTCCTTTCCTGGATGAGAAATTCTAGTTTGGTATCTATTCATATTTCTATGAATAGAAATATTTCTGAAATATATGCAGGAAATAATTAAGATAATAACCTGATATTAGATGCATTTTGCCACAATAAAAAAAGAAAGAGCATAAATGACTAGGGCTCTTTTCTAATGAAGCTAGGAAAAATGACAAATTGACCTCAAAGGCTATCCAAGAAAAAGAACTTTAGAATAAAAGAATTAAATAGAAAGCAGATGTACCATAGATGATACCAAAAGTTGCTCATTCATAAAAACTGATAAATGTCACAAACTCCTAATAAAATGATAGTGGAAAAAGAAGAGAAATTTCTAACAATATTAGAAAACACAATGGTGTCCATACAAAAATTTATACACAAATGTATGTAACAACTTTATTCATAGCTGCCAAATACTAGCAGCAAACAACACACCTGGTCCTCAGCATAAATAACTATGGTTAATTAGGCAGTGAAATCTATCAAAAAGAAAAAAATAAAAAATAAAAAAAAATCTGTCAGTCCCAGGCCAGACCTGCAACTATCTTGGATGTACATTACTAAGACAAGGATTCCAAATCTAAATGGTTACATGGTGTATCTTCCAACTATGTGGCATTCTCAAAAGGTCAAGACCAGCAGTCAGCAGAAGAACAGTGGTTTCCTGTGGGTTGGGAACAGAAAGCATTGAATAAACAAAGCCCACAATAATTTTGTGTGTGAAATTCCCAAATGGGTGCATTTGTCATTGTGCATTTGTCAAAACTCCCAAAATAGACAATATCAAGAGCACTTAATTTAAATTTTGGAATCTAGAAGATAATGGGGTGCTATCACAGAATGTTGATAGCAAGAAAAATTGTAGATTTATGTGGGAATGGTTTATATGAGAAATTGCCTTCTGTTCAGTGCTATTGTGAACTTTAAATCCTTCTGAAAAACAGAATCTAATAAACATACGGAAGAAATAAGGAAAATGTAGTTGAAATACTCTATTGAAAACAAAAAAAATGGCAATAAAATTTTATGAGTTCAGGATTTAATAATGTAATTAAAATCATAATTAAAATTATGAGCTAAACAAAAATGGCTTCAAAATTAAGAATATCTAACAGAGCCTTTACCAAGAAAAAGGACAATACCATTCTTCAGAAAATGTCCTGTAAAATAAGAGTCAGCTGTCTTTCACAGCTAGTTTTAGGACCAAAATGACTTTTACAATAATCTGAAATCTACAATAAAGAAGGCTGTTGGTAGAACTTATGAATATAGATTATTATTAAAGATTAATAACAATCAATGCAAAAGATATCCCACTGTAAAAATATGTAGTAGAGAGGAACCCAGGAGCGGTCTGAGACGGAATTCTTTCAGTTTCTGCCTGTGCCCTGAGCTTACCTGGATTCACAGTTCTCTGTACACAAATGCCATGGGGGAGAGAGTGGGACTCTCAGAAGTGCAGACAATCCTGAGAGCTCAAGGGAGACTACCAGTTCTGCTCACATTTCTGGCCCAAGAGTAACCCACCTAGAGTCCTATGGACACAGAATCCTAGGAGCAGTGACAGAGAGGATCCTTTTGGTCTCTGCCTGCACCTAGAGCTGACAACCTGGCTTCAGGAGCTCTAACACACCTGAGAGCAGAGGTAAGAACACCAATTCTCTCTGAGGGATCCACCTGGAGTCCCCAGGAAACAGGAACCCAGGAGCGGCCTGGGACTGGACCTTTCCAGTTTCCACCTGTGTCAGAGCATATTCTGTGACACAGTTCTCCGTACCCAGATACCGCTGGGAGGAAGTCTCCAGAAGTGCTAACACACAGGTTTACAGAAGGGTCAAACTACAGTCAAAGGTAGCAAGACCAGCTAAAACAAGAAGGAAACAAATGGCCAAAGGCAGGGGCAAAAACCTAAGCAACAAAAACCAGGGCTAAGTGGCAGCATCAGAACCGAGTCCCCCTACATCAGTAAACCCTGGATGCCCCAACACACAAGAAAAGCAATATTTGGATTTAAAATTACTTCCCATGATGATGATAGAGGATTTTAAAGAAGAACATAAATAACTTCCTTAAAGAAATACAGGACAACACAAGTAAACAAGTAGAAGCTGTTAAAGAGGAAACACAAAAGATCCTAGAAGAGTTACAGGAAAACACAACCAAATAGGGGAAGGAATTGAAAAATTAATTATGTCCATTATGTCCAGGATTTAAAAGTGGAAATAAAAACAATAAAGAAATCACAAAGAAAAAAACCCCAGAGATAGAAGACATAGGAAATAGGTCAAGAATCATAGATGCAAACATCACCAACAGAAAATAAGAAAGAGAAGAGAGAATCTCAGGGGCAGAATATACCATAGAAAACATTGCCACAATCATCAAAGAAAATGTAAAACACAAAAGGTTCCTAACCAAAAAATCCAGAAAATACAGGACACAGTGAGAATATCAAATCAAGGATAATAAATATAGAAGAGAGCAAAGATTCCCAACACAAAGGGCCAGGAAATACCTTCTGTAGAGAGCTGCGACATGCCGCGCCTCAAAGATGGTGCTGGTTTCTGCCTTCCACCCTCCCAGTGGTGAGCGCTCCTTGCAGTAAACAGGTCCTTATTTGGCTATGTCTGCCTGGTCTGCTAGCTTCTGCATAGTGACAGCCTATCTACATGACCCACGTGGCTTGCTAGGACTGGCCAGTGTTAGCTATTTAAGTGTGGTGCAGGGCATTCCCCAGGGAGAGAGTCAGAAGAGATAGAGATCAGAAAATTGTATCAAGGTTCCTGAGTAAAACTGCTTGAAGAAGATCTCCTTTGGTCCTGTCTTCCTTGCTGGTCGAGGTTGGGCACGGCAATCTTCAACAATATTATAGAAGAAAACTTGCCTAAGCTAAAGAAACAGATGCCCAGAAACATAAAAGAAGCCTACAGAAATCCAAAAAGGTTGGACCAGAAAAGAAATTTCTCCCATCACATAATAGTCAAAATACCAAATGCACAAAACAAAGAAAGAATATTAAAAGCACTAAGGGAAAAAGGGCAAGTAACACAATAAAGGCAGACATATTAGAATTACACCAGACTTCTCACCAGAGACTATGAAAGCCAGAAGATCCTGGGCAGATGTCATATAGACCCTAAGAGAACACAAATGCCAGCAAAATTCTCAATTAGCATAAATAAAGAAATATTCAAGATATTCCATGACAAAACCAAATTTACACAATATCTTTCTATAAATTCAGCCCTACAAAGGATAATAGATGGAAAACTCCAATACAATGAGGGAAACTATACCCTAGAAAAAGCAAGAAAGTAATTTCCTTGCAACAAAACCAAAAGAAGAGAGACACACAACGTAATTCCATCTCTAAATAAAAAAATAACATGAAGCAACAATCACTATTCCTTAATATTTCTCAAAGCCAATGGACTCAATTCCCCAATAAAAAGACATAAACTAACAGACTTAAAGAGGACCCAGCATTTTGCTGCATACAGGAAACACACCTCAGTGACAAAGACAGACACTACCTCAGAGTAAAAGGCAGGAAAACAACTTTAGAAGCAAGTGGTCCAAAGAAACAAGCTGATGTTGCCATTTGAATATCAAATAAAAATTGACTTTCAACCAAAAGTCATCAAAAAAGATTAGGATGTACATTTCATATTCATCAAAGGAAAAATCCACCAAGATGAACTCTCAATCCTAAATATGTATGCTCCAAATACAAGGGCACCTACACTCATAAAGGAAACCTTACTGAAGCTCAAAATCACACATTACCCCTCACACAATAATAGTAGGGGATTTCAACACTTCATTGATGTACAGATCATGGAAACACAAATAAAACAAGAGACATAGAGAAACTAACAGAAGTTATGAACCAAATGGGTTTAACAGATATTTATAGAACATTCCATCCTAAAACTAATGGATATACCTTTTTCTCAGCACTTCTCCAAAACTGACTACATAATTGGTCACAAAACAGGCCTCAACAGATACAGGAAGATAGAACTAATCCCATGCATCCTATCAGATCGCCATGATTAAGGCTGGCCTTCAATACCAAAAAAAAAAAAAAAAAAAAAAAGAGAGAGAGAGACAGAAAGCCCACATATACATGTAAGTTCTCAATGATACCTTTGTCAAGGAAGGAAGAAAGAAAGAAATTAAAGACTTTTTAGAATTTAATGAAAATGAAGGTACAACATACCCAAACTTATGGGCCACATGGAAAGCAGTGCTAAGAGGAAAACCCATATCACTGAGTGCCTCCAAAAAGAAACTGCACAAAGATATATTAGCAGCTTGACAGCATACCTAAATTCTCTAGAACAAAAAGAACCAAATACACCCAAGAAAAGTAGATTGCAGGAAATAATCAAACTCAGGGCTGAAATCAACCAAGTAGAAACAAAAAGAACTATACAAAGAATCAACAAAACAAGGATCTGGTTCTTTTAAAAAAAATCAACAAGATAAATAAACCCAGATTAACCAGAGGGCACAGAGAGAGTATCCAAATTAACAAAATCAGAAATGAAATGGGAGACATAACAAAATATGAGGAAATTAAAAAAATCATCAAATCCTACTACAAAAGCCTATTCTCAACAAAACTGGAAAATCTGAATGAAATGGCCAATTTTCTAGACAAATACCAGGTACCAAAGTTAAATCAGGATCAGACAAACCACCTAAACAGTCCCAAATCTCCTAAATAAATAGAAGTGATTATTAAAAGTTTCCCAACCCAAAAAAAAATGCTTTTAGTGGAGAATTCTACCAGACCATCATAGAAGACTTAAAACAAATACTGTCCAAACTATTCCACAAAATAGAAACAGAAGGAACACTATGCAATTCTTTCTTCTTTCAAGCCACGATTATGCTTACACTTAAACCACACTAAGACCCAATGAAGAAAGAGAAATTCAGACTAATTTCCCCTATGAATGTCAATGCAAAAATACTCAATAAAATTCTTGCAAAGAACATATCAAAATGATCATCTATTATTATCAAGTAGGCTTCATCCCAGGGATGCAGGGATGGTTCAATACACGGAAATTCATCAACATAATCCACTGTATTAACCAAGATTTGGCAGCTGAAGAATATTGAATGGGTGAGAAGCACCAAAGAAATGTTCAACATTCTTAGTCATCAGGGAAATGCAAATCAAAGAAACCTGAGATTCCAATTCATACCAGTCAGAATGGCTAAGAACAAAAACTCAGGTGACAGCAAATGCTGGCGAGGATGTGGAGAAAGAGGAACACTCCTCCATTGGTGGTGGGGTTGCAAGCTGGCATAATCACTCTGGAAGTCTGTCTGGAGGTTCCTCAGAAAATCTGACATAGTACTACCTGAGGACTCAGCTATACCACTGCTAGACATATACCCAAAAGATGTTCCAACATATAACAAGGACACATGCTCTGCTGTGTTCATATCAGTCTTATTTATAATAGCCAAAAGCTGGAAACAACCCAGATGTCCTTCAACAGAGGAATGGATTTATTGTGGTAAATTTATATAATAGACTACTACTCAGCTATTAAAAACAATGATTTCATGAAACTCATAGGCAAATGAAGGGAACAGGAAAATATCACCCTGAGTGAGTAAACCCAATCACAACAAAACACACATGATATGCACCCACTAATAAGTGTATTTTACCACAAAACCTCAGATTACCCAAGATACACTCCACAGATGACATGAAGCTCAAGAAGGACTACCAAAGTGCTGATGCTTCAGTCATTCTTAAATGGGAGAACAAAAATATTCATAGGAGGAGATATGGACAAAACAATTGGAGTAGTGACAGAAGGAATGGCCATTAAGAGCCTACCCTACCTGGGGATCCAGCCCATACACATACAGCCACCAGACCTAGATAATATTGCTGATGTCAAGAAGTGCATGCTGACAGGAGCCTGGTATAGATGTCTTCTTGAGAGGCTCTGCCAGACCATGGCAAATACAGAGGTGAATGCTCACAGCCAACCATTGAACTGACAATGTGGTCCCCATCGGAGGAGGTAGAGAAAGTATTGGAGGAGCTGAAGGGGTTTGTAACCCAATAATAACATTACCAACCAACCAGAGCTCCCAGAGACTAAACCAACATCCAAATATTACACATGGACAAACCCATGACTCCAGCTGCATATATTGCAGAGGATGGCCTTGTTGGACACCAATGGGAGAAGAAGCCCTTGGTTCTGCCAAGTCTGGACCCCCAGTGTAGGGGAATGTTAGGGTTTGGAAGTGGGAAAGTACAGGTGGTTGGGTGGGGGAACACCCTCTTAGAAGAAGGGGTGGGATGATGGGATAATTGGGTTGTGTACAGGAAACTGGAAAAGGGGATAACATTTGAAATGTAAATTTAAAAAAATTCGATAGTAAAATAAAAACATATGTAGTCAAATCTGCAAAGAAAATTTGATTTCAGCCTCTAAAAATTAAACAATTCAATTTACCATCTTAGCAGAATAAATAAAATTAAAAAGACTATTTAGTTGGGTACAGACAAAACGATTTGATAAAAATTTTGTGCTTTCCCAGTTCCGGCCTTCTCTATTGAACTCTCTCCCTCCACCTGATACTTGGCCCTCAAATTTTGTATTTCCCCTTTCCAGGGAGGTCCACGTGTTTTCTACTAAAGCCCTACTCTTTACCTAACAACTGTGGGTTAGTGAATTATAGTTTGATTTCACTTACTTAACAACTGATATCTACTTATAAGTTAACATATACCATGTATGTCTTTCTGGGTCTGGATTACCTTTCTCTGGATCTTTCCATCCATTTAACCTACAAATTTTATAGTATCATTTTTTTAACACCTGAGTAAGTGTACTACATTTTTTTTCATTTATTTGTGTGTGTGTGTGTGTGTGTGTGTGTGTGTGTGTGTGTGAAGGATATCTAGGCGATTTTCAGTTTCTAGCCGCTATGAATTAAGCCACAATGAACATAGCTGAGTAAATGTCCTTGTGATAGAATGATTCCCAGTTTTCTGAGGCATAGACATATTGAGATCCACAGTAGATGTTCTCCATTTTTATACTCCAACCAACAATGGAGGGCTGTTGTCCTTGCTCCACATCTTGACCTGATTAAGCTGTCACTTTTGTTATTGATATTAGCCATTCTAAGAGGTATAAAATGAAATTGCATTGTAATTCTGATTTGCATTTCCATTATGGCTAAGGATATAAAACACTTCTGTAAATATTTTTTGGCAATTTGAGATTTCGCTATTGATAACTTTCTCTTTAGATCTGTTTCCCGTTTTTAAAATTAGATTATTTGGTTTTTGATATCTAATTTCTTGAGTTCCTTATTTATTTTGGATAGTAGTCTTCTGTCAGATGTGAGCTGCCTGTTTGAATGATTGATGTTCTCCTTTGCCTTACAAAAGCTTTTTGGTTTCATGAGGTCCCGTTTTTAATTATTGATTTAGTTTCTGGGCCATAGGTATTCTGTTCAGAAATTTGTCTCCCATGCCCATGCATTCTAGGCTTTTCCCACTTTTCTGTTTTATCATGTTCAGTGTGTCTGGGATTGTTGAGGTCTTTGATCCATTTGATCCATTTGTGTAGAGTGATAGATATGGATCTCCTTGCCAATGAGACTGGCAACATTTGTTGAAGATGCTTTATTTTTTCCCCGCTTCTTTGTAAAAAAAAAATCAAGTGCCCATAGGTGTGTGGTTTTATTTCTGGGTCTTCAATTCTATTCCTCTGAGCAACCTGTCTGTTTTTCTAACGATATCATGCAGTTTTTATCACTGTTGCTCTGTAGTACAGCTTGTGGTCAGGGATGGTAACTCCTCCAGAAGTTCTTTTAATGTTCAGGATTGTTTTGGCTATCCTGATTTGTTTGTTTGTTTGTTTGTTTGTTTTACAAAATGAAGTTGAGAATTACTTTTTCAAGGTCTGTAAAAAGATGTGTTGAAATTTTGATGGAATTGCATTGCATCTGTAGATAGCTTTTGGTAGGATGGCCATTTTTAATATGTTAATCCTACTGATCAATCGACATGGGTTATCTTTCCATTTTCTGATATCTTCTTCAATTTCTTTCTTAGAAGACTTGGAGGTTTTATCATATAACTCTTTACTTAATTAGAATTACCTCAAAGTATTTTATATTATTTGTGGCTATTGTGAAGAATATTGTTCCCCTGATTTCTCCTCAGTCCATTTGTATATATGAAGGCTATGATTTTTTTTTCAGTTAATACTGTATATAGCCACTTTGCAGAGTGCTTTTTAATCAACTATGGGAGTTCCCTAGAAAAAATTTTGGGTCATTTATGTATACAATCGTATCATCTGCAAATAGTGATACTTTTACTTCTTTCTTTCTTATTTGTATCCACTTGATCTCCTTCAGTTCTCTTATTGCTTCAGCTAAAATTCAAAGTATTACATTGAATAGATATGGAGAGAGTGGACAGCCATGTCTTGTTCCTGGTTTAGTGGGATTACTTTGAGTTTCCATTTCAGTTAATTTTCATTATAGTCTTGCTAGAAATTGCCTTTATTATGCTTAGATATGTTCCTTGTATCCCTAATCTCTCTAGTACTTTTATTATGAAGGGGCACTGTATTTTGCCAAATGCTTCTTTGGGAACCTAATGATATGATATTTTTTTCTTTCAGTTTATTTATGTGGTGGGTTACTTTTACCTATTTTTGTTTGTTCAGCCATCCCTGTATTTCTGGGATGAATTATACCTGATGATCTTTCTCGCATGTAGATTTGGTTTACAAGTATTTTATTGAGTATTTTTGTGTCTCTTTTGATAAAGGAAATTCTCTTTATTGAGTCTTTCTGTGGTTTGGGTATCAGGGAAACTATGGCCTCATAAAATGAACTGAGCAATGTTCCTTCTGTTTCTATTTACAGAATAATTTGAGCGGTATTGGCATCAGGTCTTCTTTGAAAATATGGTGTAATTTTATGCTAAACCCACTTGGTGCTGGGCTTTTGGGGGGTGCATTGCTTTTGAGACTTTTTGAGCCTTTTATGTTTATTTTTTACTTTTTAAAAATTTAATTATTTTATTTATTTACATTCCAGATGTTGACATCCCCTCCTAAACCCTCCCCCCACAGTTCTTTATCCCATTCCATCTCTCCTTTGCCTCTGAAAGTATGCTACCCACCTTCCTGCATTCCCCTTCCCTGAGGCCTTGGGCCTCTACAGGATTAGGCACATCCTTTCCACCTCTGGAGGTTAGATGAGGCAGTCCTCAGCTAAATATGTGCAGGGACCTCACACTAGACCAAGTATGCTTTTTGGTTGTTGGTTTATGTAGAGGGCCGCAATAACATTCGCCACCACTAGATGGCGCTGGCTTCCACTGCGCCCCAGGTGGAAGGCCGAGCTAGACAAGATGGCGCTGGCCTCCGCCGCGCCAGCTGACTTCCTTTCAGGAAGTTAACTGTGTGCGCATGTGCAAGAATGCCTTCGGGCCAGGTCTTTGCCCACTCCAGGGCGTGCCTAATGAGATCTTGGGTAAGCGACCAATCAGGTGTGGATGCGCCGCACTAGGGTGTATATAAACTGCGCCATGCCGGCGCGCGGGGCTTCTCCTTGAGATTTCAATAAAAGTTTTAGCTGCAGCAAGGACTCGTATGTCCCCGCGTGTTTTCTTGCTGGCGAGGTCGCGCGCGGGACAGGCTTAGTCTCTGGGAGCTCCCAGAGGTCCAGGTTAATTGTTGTTTTGTTTGTTTTTTCGTTTTTTAGGATTTATTTTATTTACATGACTACACTGTAGCTGTTTTCAGACACACCAGAAGAGGGCATCATATCCCATTACAGATGTTATGAGCCACCATGTGGTTGCTGGGAATTGAACTCAGGACCTCTCGAAGAACAGTCAGTGGTCTTAACTGCTGAGCCATCTCTCCAGCCCCAGGTTAGTTGTTTTAATGGCTGCTTCTATTTCACTGAGGGGGTATAGCTCTATTTAAATTGTTTACTTGGTATTAATTTAATTTTTGTTAAGTGATAGAAAGAAAGAAAATTCTTCCTTTCTATTAGCCTTTTCAATTTCTGTGGAGTAAAGATTTGAAAATATGACCTAATAAATCTCTGGATTTCCTCCATGTATGTTGTTATGGCCTCTTTTTTGTTTCTGATTTTGTTAACTTGGATATTTTGTGTCTTTAGTTTGCATGAGAGTTTGTCTAGCCTCCTCATTATTCTAGGAAAGAATATTTTTATATATCATCATCTTTAGCTTACATTGTGTTATAACTTGGATATTTGTTCAAAGGAAGAGTAATAACCTGGAACCTCCCTGACTGGGATCAAAAGTCCTTCCTCCTCTATTTTCCTGCCCAGCTATTGGATGATGCTCTTGGTTAACCAATCAGGATCATGGAAAACAATTTTTCACACTTGAATGAGACAGGAGATGCTCCAAAAATCATGTCAATGCCAATGTTCAAACTGTAATCATATATCTGGCCACAGATGTCAGCATCTGAATACGCCGTAAGACAAAACCATCCCCCAATAAATGACAGGTTCAGAGTAAGTGTGTATGTTCACAGAAGTTTGCTTTATTTTACTCATTTACATGAAAGCCAAGCCTGGTAAGGAGTTAAGGTAGATATCATGGTAGAAATTATTTGGGGAAGACCAGTGGAGACAGAGAGGAAACCTGAGTTGCTGTGGTCTTGATCATTTGCTAAATCTTTTCTTGAACATCAGTTTTATGTAAGTTTAGCCCTATCCCTTGTTATTTTTATATATATGCACCTTTAATTCATGCTATAACTTCAGGTGCTAAGATTTAAAATTAAGCAACCAAATTTAAGGGGAACAATATTGACATTTTAATGCTTCAATATTAAGGTGGACTCCTCAAAACAGAACATATGATACACAAAGGAATACTATTTTATTGTCATCAATTCTCAGCTTAGAATAGTAGCTGGTTTCACAGTGCATGGACTTAGTTAGACCTTTGTGTGGAAAAGACCTTATTTAAAAAAATTTTATATAGAGTCCCAGGCACGTCTGTGTTACATAACGAGTAATAAGCCAGACTAGGCTGTGTGATTGTTTGTATATGATTGGTCCAGGGAGTGCCACTAATGGGAGGAGTGGCCTTGTTGGAGTAGATGTGTCACTGTTGGTGTGAGCTTAAGACCTTCACCGTTGCTGCCTGGAAGTCAATATTCTCCTAACACCCTTCAGATGAAGACGCAGCACTCTCAGTTCCTTCTGCACCATGCCTGCCTGGATGCCGCCATGTTCCCACCTTGATGATAATGGACTGAACCTCTGAACATGTAAGCTAGCTCCAATTAAATGTTGTCCTTATAAAAGTTGCCTTGTTCACAGTGTCTGTTCATAGTAGTGAAACCCTAACTAAGACACTGGATAACAAAATGTACCTAAGAAGGGGGAGGATGTCATTCATGAACTGATAAATTATAGAAAATTATAATTAATATTCCCCAAATAAGTTTCTTATTCTTTATTATGTCTCATTACTGCACAGAAGATATCATTTTCATATTATCCTGTGTTAAACAATGCTTGCTTCCCATGCACATAGCATAAGCAGAGTTACTATACTGTTGAACTATACACAATCTTTCTAAGTCTATGAAACTATGGATTTATCTTGGGCCAGTGATTTATCTCTCTGATGGCTAGGTGAGCTATCAAAGAACAACAGGCCACCTGAGATAGTTGCCCAGGTTTGTTTTAAATCTAACATCAATTTAAATGCAAATTTAAAAGAATTTCTTGGAGAAAAATACCTCAGTCTATTTATACGTGTCTAATCTAAAAGAATCCCTCATCTTCACCATCTTTTGGTCAACCAATTAAATTATAAATTAATTGAAGACAGATGACTCTTTATTCCTTGTCTAGTATGAAATACATTGACTTTCCTTTGCTTGAATGAGTTTTACTTAGTATCCTTTGAGCCACAATTAATAAAGCATCACTTAAATTTTCCCAGATATATTATTCACATGACATATGCTTTCTGTCTAAAGAGACACCAATTTAAAAAGAATAATTGTAAATAGAAGACAGTTAATTAGGTGTAGCAGTCCCTCTTTGGTTTATATGGAGGTGTCAACTTCATGCTGCAATCTGACAAGTTTGGTGTACTAACCGTATTTTACTAAGAACCCAAAATAAAAGTCCCTGTGAAAAGATAAATCCCTGTTTTATATTTTAAATTATTTTAATGGTTCTCTGAAATCTTATTTTAAGAAATTGATTGTTTTTAAGTACAACTTGACATAAACAAAGTGAGTTGACATGGAAAGCAGCAAAGGAAAGGGAGTGTATAATTATCTTTGCAAGATATAGTAGCAACAATAAAATCATGGACTGTGTAGCTCATGAAAGAATTATATTTCTCACAATTCTAGAAACTGTGGGTTCCGAGATTAGAAAGCCTGTTATTTTGTTCCAACAAGAACTGTCTCTGTGACTTGTAGATGGTTGTGTTCTTGCATGACAAGGTAGAAGCATAGAAGGAAGATTGCCCTTATGAGGACATTAACCCCATAGTGAAGCTCAATGATCATAAACCTAATCACCTCCCCAAAGCTCCCCTGCAAATTCCATCCCATTTGGGAGTAGAACTTCAATATAGACATTCTGAGAATACACAACGATAACAGAACTTTTATAGAGAGGGAGAGGAGAGTACTGTAAGCAAATAGAGCATAGTGCAGAAAGTCACAGAGATCATGAAGAAGGAATTAAAACTTTTTACAGAATGGGCTAAGTGAAGCGTGTAATGGGGCAGTCAAGCTAACAAAATTGGTTTTGTTTAGAACATGAATAGACCACTGTGATTCATGATGGTATTTTTACCTTCCAAGCAATAAGTGGCCAACAGTGCTTGGGTGAAGCTGCAGAAATCTGACCAGTAGTGTAGGCAATTTTAATAAGGCAGACACTTGAAATGCAATATGGGAGCCTTTTTTACTTAACCCAGTAGGTCTTGTTATCCATCCCACTTTGTATTTGAGCATCTTTTTATAGTTTATAGTCATAGACAAAATACCTTTGCCTTACCTTCAGCTATGTAACAGACTTAGGCCCTGATTTTAGACACATGTGACTCTGAATGACTATTACATTTTGCTTCAATCATCATTAGATTTAAGGAACACATATACTAGCCCCAATCAAGAAAAAAAAAACCATAGAAAGATGTTATATTTAGAAATAACTGTGTAATTGAGAAATGCAGATTACATTCCACATAGTTTGGGTATTGCATAAGGATTGCTACAAGTTTGGAATCCTTTACTAAACATTTGCTCTGTGTCTCAACTGACACAAACAAATGAGAAATAAAACCACACAAAGAAGTGTTGTACTACAAACTCCAGACCCCACAGTACCAAAGGAAAGCGATTTACCAGATAGCCCATTGACACTGTTCCCTGGCTGCCAGAACAACAAAATGCCAGTAGCTTAATGGCTTCCATGCCACAGAGCTTGCTTTCAAGGCATTGATCTGATCCCCAGTGAGCATGCAGTACAAGTTGGACCACCTTGGCAGCTTAACCATGATAGACTGACTCAGAGTCATTCAGTGGTAGCTCAAAGAGGTCATGAACTGAACAAGACTCAAAGGACAGAATTCCTTTGTTAACCCAGAAACCACCCTGACATCCTTAAATTCTTTCAGATCAGAGAATTATCCAGAACAAAGTTCAACCTCAAAGTTATTTGGAACAAACATGAATCTAAAATTGAACACAACCCTGTTATC
Organism: Rattus norvegicus; assembly: GCF_021556685.1. Lineage (NCBI taxonomy): Eukaryota > Metazoa > Chordata > Mammalia > Rodentia > Muridae > Rattus > Rattus norvegicus. The sequence goes on from NC_141549.1 coordinate 46,261,409, forward strand.
TTGTTTTCTGACTTCTGAGTCTGTTACCCATAAAGAAAACAGAAACATGTTACCTTTGTTTCCGTTAACTCCATCATCATATTCAAATTACAAACTGTTCATAATTCTGATCAGGATCCTTCTTAAGGAGAATATAATATCAGAATCAAAGGATAAAGCTACATTCCATGAAGAATACTTAATGTCATAAATATTATCAATTTCTGGGAAATGGATTATAACACCCTCTGCCCCCCATAACAAATAGATACAAACATGGTAAAGCATGGCTTTTGGATCCTTTATATCTCTATGCTAATTTCTAAGAAAATTTCAACTACTTTTTCAGAGACATCCTCCCTTTGACACAAGGAATATGTCACCACCTTTTAAATAGATTCAGTTCATTTAGATTCTTTGGTTCTAAAAACAAATTTATACAGTTTTAAGTGTCCTGTGTCTTAGACCTTAGTCCTTTCTCTTCTCCTTCTGCTCACTTCTCAGTTTGAGAAGCTTTCTGTCATTAGGAGCTTACATTTTGCATAGTCCTTATTCTCCTCATGTAACCCCCTGCATACATACAATGATTTTTTTAATCTCTGCTCCACGATCCCCAATAAGGCAAAATTTTATTAACTCCTCCTGAAGTTAACCATCTGAATCCTTCCCTCCATATCTTGAGTGCAACTCTAGAGTTGATATTCTAATCAAACTCTTCTTAAATCCCTTCTTGCAAACACATGGGATAACTTTTGTCAGCAAATATGTTTGTTTCTATCTTCAAAATAAGTTCAGAACTTAAATGTTTTCCACTATCTTGCCTGCACTATTTCGACCCAAACTATCATCTCTTACTTTGAAACAGCAGCTGGCTTCTATTCGGTCTTTCTACTTATAACCAGGTCCTACTACAGCAACCTAATCTGTCCAGAGGAGCCATCTGAATCCACTTAAAAAAGAGATTACCTGTTTGATTGTGTGACTGAAAGGATGCAATGACTCAATCAGTCTAGTCAGTTTAAAAGCCAAAGGAACAGAAATGATCTATAAGGTCTATATTATCTGTATCCTGGCTGCACAGGAAGGACTTTGAAAATAATAACATAGAGTAAAAATATATGTAACATGTGGTTCTTCTGTCACAAAATCTTACTGTCTTTTGCATAGTGAATTACTTAGAAGAAAGTAGAATATAATAAACCCCTGGTATCAGCAACCTGTGAGTACAGCATATGTGGCCTGCTAGGGAGCTAGCTATAGCTCTGGAAATAAAGCAAATGGATACAGACTGCTGTTTTAATTGTGTAGACCACTCTGAAGTCAAGACAGAAATGGATGACAAACAGACACAAATTTCAGGAAAAGAAATAGATCTTAGCAGGATATTTTGCAAGTAAGCAAATACTTTTTAAATTAATTTAGGTTAATCTATGTTTTCAATTTATATTTCCTATACTTCATCTCAAATTGACCATGAAGACTTGCATCAGTGTCTGAGCACCACTATTTTCACAAACTAAAAGTTAGATGTATAAATTTTTGTATAGAAAAATCTATCAGATGTGATATAGTATGAATAATCATTAGTGACATTATCATATGCTTTTAGTCTGGTGAATTTGTATATATTGTCAGTTCATAGTCAGTGAACTTGGAAGATTCTCAATGTGATTCACTGTGGGTTTTTACAACAGTGGTCAGTGATTTTCTTTGGGTTTGGGTAAATCGGACTAGGTAAAGAAACAATTTTTGGCCAATAGCAAGGCTTGAGAAGAAATATACATATTCTGAGTTCTGACAATTAAAATTGAATGCAGAAAGTGTATGGTAAATGAAACTCCAGCATAACAAGCTCAGATATTTGACAAGAGTCTAGACATCCAAGTTTGTCAATGGATACAGCCAGAAACATGGAGAAGGCATTCATCCATGAAAAGTTCACCCACAACAGAACAGCCACAGGCAGGAGGGATGAGTTTAAAGTTAGAACAGTAGTTCTATTTCAGAAGCTAAGCCAATTGTTGAGAAACAAGAAGATGATGTTCAGTTCAGGAAACTAGCATTTCAAACTGTTCCTTCTGTTGTGGTTTTCAATTGGAGTGGATTATTGTATGAGAATTAATAATTGAGGTCAAACTAATCAACTAAAGCCAGAATCTGGAAAACACAAGGACTATCAGTTTGCTGCAGTGAAGACTCTTCCTTGTATGAGCCTCACATATGTCTGTTCACCAGTTGAAAGGCATTTTGTTATTATGTTCCAATATCAAGCTTTGAAAAAGTCACAGGTATAAATCTAATATAATTGTAAAAATAATTAAAAACAAGCATCACTTTAAGATGCCATGGCAAAGTGTTAAAGATGTCTACAGCATCACAGGATCACTGAAGAAAGTGTGGGTCCCAAGTAAGTGGGGGCTTGTTTTTAAATAAAAAACCGCTTTATCACTGTGCTAAATAAGGTACAAACCTTTTTTTTTTCTTTCACATTTCAAGAGTAGTCAAATTCTCCCATGAATTCCAAATAACATTGCACAATAGCAGATATCACAAGCATGTTCCGAAGCCCAGTGGTAATGGTGTCTGGAATGTAAGGTCTTGCTAGCTTTATACACATTGAAGCAATATGGTTCCTAACAGCATAGAGATTAGCCATACATACTTCAAGTGGCAAGCCAGTATGCAATAGAAAATTCTTCTTCTCACACATGTGACCATTCAAAGTCTTACCTTTATGTATGTTTCGTATGTTATCAACAAACATTCCTGTGTTTTAGATAGTCTTACAAAGTAGCAAAATAATTTCTGTTGTATTAATATGTTGTATTAATGTAATTTTAATAAAACAGCTCCATGACTCTGTTTAATGTATTTTATATATTTTCTTCTACAGTACAGAAAAATATTATGCTAATAATCAAGAAGATTAATTATGTTGTAAAATTAAGACCAAAAAGGAAGGAAAGACAAAATGTTATACTCTAAAGTCCATTGCTCTAATAGGTTTGAAGAAAGCCACACACTTGACTTTAGTTTTGTGATACAAAACAAGAATCTGAGAATATAGTCAGTATCATATTTCTAGTATTTGTAAAAAGAAAAAAAAAGAAGAGAGAGAGAACAAATAATAATTTGGCTTAGGCAATCTGTTCCCAGTACTAAGTCAGAAGGGATTCTTTATCCCCCTGAGTCCTCAAACACAGGCTACTACAAAATATAATAAACATTTTTCCTAGCAATATCCCATGTGCATTGCATTCACAAGCCTAGTATCAGCTCCACTCCATTAGGACCAGTGCCAATGTCTACTCCATTCTGTATGTAGTATAACCTCTCTAAAATACAGCCTGAGGTTTTGCTGATGTTTAAAGTCTTTACATTATTTTTGACTAATTTTGAAATAAAGACTAAAATTCTTAAGATTACAGAGGAAGGCCATATGTGTTCTAGCCAAGAATATTAGTGCTAACTGAATCTGAATGGACCCCTAAATTAAAATCATATATCTTTTTTGTGATTCCTGAGAGAACATGGAACCTTCCAGAACATTTATTTCACTTCATGACTGCACTCACCAATGTGATCACATGAGAAATGTTTCTCTCTCCAGTGTAAACTCCAATGGCTTTCTTGTTTGTTTTTGTTCATAGCTATTTTGCTATTAGAAAAATATTTATGGCTTAATAAAAACTTCAGTGAAATGATGGATAGATAGGTAAGTAGTGGGATGAATGGATGGATAGATGGATGGATAAAATCAAATGCAAGACATATTTTAACTTTTCAAACCCAAAGAATAGTACCAAATTGAAGTGCAATTTGAGGGGAAGGGACAAAGGGATACATGGTCTCAACACTCTGGTTTCTTAAATTTAAGATAGAAATTATTTTATAGATAGGAACGAATGCTACAGGCAGATAGAAAGAAAGATAGATGATAGATAGGTATATTAGGCAATCTTCTCAAACTATTTTTATTTCAACCAAAATTTTAACAATTTATCAAGTATCTATTGATGATAGGATACTAAAATCTGACGGTCTGGAGCTGCATTCAATATTTCAGATCAAATCTTTGAGAAAAATTATACAAAATTCTTCTAATTGAAATGTTCCATCTTTAAAGTTCAAGTAGGTGGCAATAATATTAAGATTGTCTTAGATGAAGTTCTACAGTTATTCTAGGAGACAAAAGGTAAAGTACATAATAACCCATCTTATGCAAATGACTGTGGCTACATTGATGCAAATCCTTTGAAAAAGAAACTTACCCACTGAGTAACCCTAATGTATGTTACAGTAGCAAATATTACAATAGCCTACAAACAAAATTATCTTAAATATATAATTTGAATGTAGGAGAAACCTATAGTACTATTCTTGTTTTCAATCTCAATTTGTCTTTTCCTGGAAAGCTTATCAACATTACTCAAGTATTTATGAGTTATTATAGGAAGAAAGAAATGTTGACATTTGTAATATTTGCCAGTCTTGGTGACTTGAGTAAAATCCAAGAACATTTAAATCATTTCCAGTTAAAAGTTTGAAAAAAATCAAAAAGCTAAGGAGCAAATAGATTCTTCTTGCTTTCTACACAATCATGATTCAATAAAAGAAATCCTGAGTTATTTGAATTGTATGCAACTTGCATATACTAAACTGTAGAAAATGTTATTATCTTAACATTTGAGGTATGTGGAGGTTATTGGCCTGTTAATAGAGTCTAGATTCTTGAGAGAGAGAGAGAGAGAGAGAGAGAGAGAGAGAGAGAGAGAGATTTAGAAAATATAAGCATTTCAAATTATGAATGTTCCTGAATGTAAAATAAAATTACTATGACCATATAAATGTTCTGGTCAGAAACAAAGTGCAGATAAGAATAAAAGTAAAATAAAAGGCAATAGGAAATATATCAAAAAGGCAGGTAGATCAATGGACTAGAATTGAAGACCCAGAAATGAGACCACACACCTATGGTCACTTGATCTTTTACAAAGGAGCTAAAACCATCCAGTGGAAAAAAAGATAGCATTTTCAACAAATGGAGCTGGTTCAACTGGAGGTCAGCATGTAGAGGACTGCAAATTAATCCATTCTTATCATATTGTAGAGAAAGCTCAAATCCAAGTAGATCAAGGATCTTCACATAAAGCCAGTTACACTGAAAGTAATCAAAGAGAAAGTAGGGAAGAGCCAGAAACACATGGGCACTGGGGAAAATTTCCTGATAAGAACATCATTATTCTCTAAGATCAAGAATTGACTAAGTGGGACTTCATAAAACTGCAAAGCTTCTGTAAGGCAAAGGACACTGTCATTAGGACAAAACAGCAACCAGCAGATTGGGAAAAGATCTTTACCAACCCTACATCTGATAGAGGGCTAATATGCAATATATAAAAAGAACTCAAAAAGTTAGATTCCAGAGAACCAAATATCCTTATTAAAATATGTGATACAGAGCTAAACAAAGAATTCTGAACTGAGGAATACTGAATGGCTGAGAAGCACCTAAAGAAATGTCATCGTTAGTCATCAGGAAAATGCAAATCAAAACAACAACCCTGAGATTCCACCTCACACAAGTCAGAATGGTTAAGATAAAAAACCCAGGTGACAGCAGATGCTGGCACGGGTGTGGAGAAAGAGGAACACTCCTCCATTATTGGTGGGACTGCAATCTGGTACAACCACTTTGGAAATCAGTCTGGAGGTTCCTCATAAAATTGGGCATTGCACTACCTGAGGACCCAGCTATACCGCTCCTGGGCATATACCCAAAAGATGCTCCAACATACAACAGGTGCAAATATTCCACCATGTTCACAGCAGACATAGGCAGAAGCTGGAAAGAACCCAGATATCCTTCAACAGGGGAATGGATAGAAAAAATTTACACAATGGAGTACTATTCAGCTATTAAAAACAATGACATTATGAAATTTTTTGGCAAGTGGATGGAATTAGAAAATATCATCCTGAGTGAGGTAACCCAGTCACAAAGGAACACCCATGGTATCCACTCAGTGATAAGTGGATAAGCCTAAAAGTCAATTCAAGATCACATGAAGCTTAAGAAGAAGGAAGATCAAACTGTGGATGCTTCAGTTCTCAGAAGGGTAAACAAAATACTAGCAAGAGGAAATACAGAGACAAAGCATGGAGCAGAAACTGAAGGAAAGGCCATCAAGAGACTGCCCCACCTGGGATCGATCCCATATACAGACACCAAACCCAGTCACTATTGTTGATACCAAGAAGTGCTTGCTGACAGGAGCCTGATATAGCTGCCTCTTGAGAGGTTGTGCCATAATCTGACCAATATAGAGGTGGATGCTCGCAGCCAACTATTGAACTGAGCACTGGATCCCCAATGAGGGAGTTAGAGAAAGGACTGAAGGAGTTGAAGGGGTTTGCCACCCATAGGAAGAACAACAATATCAACCAACCAGACCCCACCCAGAGCTCCCAGGGACTAAACCACCAACCAAAGAGTACACATGGAGCAACCCATGGCTCCAGCTGCATATGTAGCAGAGGATGAACTTGTCAGACATTAGTGGGAGGAGAGACCTTTAGTCCTGTAAAGGCTCGATGTCCCAGTGTAGAGAAATGCCAGGGTGGGGAGATGGGAGTGAGTAGTTGGTGGGGGAGCACCCTCATAGAAGAAGGGGGAAATTAGGATGGGATAGGGGGTTTTCAGAGGGGAAACTGGGAAAGTGAATAACATCTGAAATGTAATTAAACAAAATGTCCAATTTTAATAAAGGAAATATACCAAGATGTAATTGACTTTTGTCAAAAATCAAAACCAGGAATACATGTCCATTGACCTTGTTACTCTATGTTTCTAAACATTGGAGCTGAGCTGGAGTTTGTAGAGTCATGCTGCTTGCATAGATTGTCATTGGACACTGTGTTTACAGTAGTTTGAATACGAGTGGCCTCCATAGGCTTATATATAAGAATTCTTAATTATCACAAAGTGGCACTATTTGAAAAGGATTAGAAGGAAAGTCAGGGCAGAGAGGCAGGAAGGAGTGGGTGGTTGGGTGTATGAAAGGGGATAGCATTTGGAATGTAAATAAAAAATATCCAATAAAAGAAAAGAAAAGAATTAGGAGGTATATTATTTAAAAGTTAAAAAACAGATAAACAAAAACAGCAAATAGATTCTTCTTGTTTTCTGAACAATGATCCAGTAAAAGAACCATTGTGTCTTATTTGTATAGACTACACATAATATTGTTAGAGTAGATGTGTCCCTGTTGCAGCAAGTCTGTCACTGAGGGTGGACACTGGGGTTTTAAAACATCATGTCCAGACCTCTCCTCACCCATTTCCTCTCCCTCTTCTCCCCCTTCTCTGCCTGCAGAGATGTAACTCTCAGCAACTTCTCCATGCCTGACCCTATAGTTCTTGTTACTGTGCTCATTGTCATAATAAAAATTGACTAAGCCCCTGAAACTATACGTAAACCCTCAATTAAATGACATCATTTTATTAGAGTTATCCTGGTTAAGGTGTCTTTGTAGCAATACGACAGTGACTAAGAGAGTACTTTTTAAAGTCTGTCCTTGAAAATCGTCTTGTAAGTTTTGATGATGCCTCCTCTAGTTAGCACAAAAGGAAAAAGAACCCAAAGAGGTCCTTCCTGTCCACTGTTTTACACATCTATTGTCTGTATCAGAAACTGAGCACAGCTATAGATTTTATCTATTTTTAAAGCTAGCAACAAAGGCTTTACATGCTTTATATATTCTAGTACAAAGCACGGTTAACCTGGCCTGGTTATAAATGACTTCACTGCAGTCAGAGGTACACTTCACTTTGTGCTGCTTCTCTTATCCCCCTTCCGATTTTCAGTAGGACAGCACATAAGGAGCCATTATGGAACATTGTTTTTGGAATGTGACTTGTGAACTTAAATCCAAGACAGGAGCCCTGTGCTCGAGACCTTGAACTTTATAAGGAGCTAGCAGGTTGCTCTATTTTGGGGGAAAACATATTCCTTCATCCTTTCTCAAAGTAGAGTCCATATCCAGTGAATAGGCATGGCCCTCAGTTGAGGGATGGGGCCACCCACCCACCTCGAAAATATTAATCCAGAATTCCTCCTGTCAAAAGGAAATGCAGCGACAAAGAGTGGAGTAGAAACTGAAGTAATGGCCATCCAGAGATTACCTTACTTAGGGATCCATTCCATCTGCTGACATCAAACCCAGACACCTTTGCTGATGCAAAGAAGTACTTACTGATGGGAGCCCGGTATAGCTGTCCCCTGAGAGCCGGACCAGTACAAATGCAGATATACACAGCCAAACATTGGACTGAGCACGGGGACATCAATGGGGAAGTTAAGGAAAGGACTGAAGGAACTAAAGGGGTTTGCAACCTCATAGGTAGAACAACAATATCAACCAACCAGACCTCCCAAAGCTCCCAGGGACTAAACCACCAACCAAAGAGTACACAGTGGGTACCCATAGATCCAGTTGGATATGTAGCAGAGGGATTGCCTTACTGGGTAGGGAGCTCCTTGCTCCTATGGAGGCTTGATAACCCAGGATAGGGGAATGCTAGACTGCTGAGGCAGGAGTGGGTGGGCAGGGGGAGCACTCTTATAGAGAAGGGAATAGAGGGTTTATGGAGGGGAAACTGGGAAGGGAAATAGCATTTGAAAAGTAAATGAAGAAAATAACCAATAAAAAGTTTTTCACTGTAAAAATAAACCTTAAGGATGCCTAGCTAGAGATGCTATGGCCTTGTATTCCTTGAAGGCCACTTAAACTGCCTCTTTCAACCATATGTGGCTTACTTGGTTCAGTTACTACACGCAATACTGAGTCTACTGAACCTATATGAGAATCCTAGCTTTACCACTTATTAACTGTGTGATATTAAGGAAGGTACACAATGACTTCAGTTTCTCTCTTAATAAGTGAGTCCAATAACAAATATATACATAGATAGAAATGAGATCATGTAAACTGTGTATGTTGAACAGTGCTGGACACATATTAAGCAATACTTCTGTTTCAGTTCTTGTTTTAATGTCTACTTTCCTCTTACCTTTGGGTTAATTTCATATTTTCACGTTCAAATTTCTCAGTGGACTTTTCTGTAAAAGTTGATTCCTAATGACCCAATATCAATATTGTAAAAAATGCCTTAATTACTTCCTAGATGCCTAGAATGATGCTAGATAAGTATTGTCTTTGGGGGTGGGAAATTAGAAAATATTAACTGCATGTATCTGTGCATGTATGCTTGAAGTATATATCTTGATTAATAAAGGTCATTAGAGCAACATATTTCATTACAGCGACTTCACATGCTACTGGCCAACCTGTGAGTCCCACACTTTTGCTGACCAATCGCTATCTCTGTTGGCACTGAGGAAGAAGCAGCTCAGTTTTCTGCTATAATTCTCAGAGGCCTCAGGCATTCCCCTAATCATTTGGAAGACTTTTACACAAGCTAACTAGTGATTTGTGGCTTCAATGCAGAAGAGAATTTCAAAACTACCAAGTGTGAAATAGAGTTGAAATTTTATTAAGAATGAAAAGATACTCAATAAGGAACTGAAAGCACATTTGAGGGCTTGTACATGGTCTTTCCTTCAAGAGAGTTGCAATTAGACATATTTTTCAATTTAACTGCTTTTATATTTATTTATTTATTTTATGTACATGAATACACTGTTGCTGTCTTCATAAATAGCAAAAGAGGGCACAGATCCCATCACAGATAGTTGTGAGCCATTAGGTGGTTGTGAGGAATTGAACTCAGGACCTCTGGGAGAGCAGCTAGTGCTCTTAACTGCTGAACTGTCTTTCTAAACCCTAGACATATATTTTGATACTAAATAACAAGTTATTTCTGAAAATGTTGGGGAAAATCCCCACTATCTCCCTGTTTTCTCTTTTTGAAAACTGACATTATAGAATGGCTCCAGAGATGCCTTGATTGGACATAAAATCTGATAAAACCAGGACCATTGGGTTTGGATAAGCAGTTTAGTATGTGTCCTTTCCCTGTAAGTAGAATTTTCCTTAGATTCTTTTTTATTGTAGGTTCACAGCTAGGGAAAGGAAATTAAGTGGGTTGTTAATTGTGTCACAACTCTTAATTTTTTCTTGGCGAGTGGCTTTAACTAGGTTCCATCTCCCCTATACTTTTCCCCATCCTTCTAATATCCCTCAATCTCTAGATCAAGAAGCAGACTAACACTCTTAGCTTGAATACACTGCCATGTCTATTGTATGCAGATTCTAGCTAGCACTGGGCTGGACACCAACAGATACATCAAAATGTAATTCAGCTAATCAGTGAAGGGTATAATAAATACTACCTGTGACAGTTTATATCTGCTCTATGGCCTTGTCCTTTACATGGACTTCACTAATTATAATATGAATGATTTTGCTCTTTATAATATGATCTTCACTATGTAATCTCATTTGTTTCTTTAACTTACTGTTATGAAATCTAAAAGAGAGAACTTTAGAAGTTAGGTACAAATTAGTCCTTTCTAAGTTAAGCTTTTTATTATACCCTTCACTAATTTGTTCAGCATGGCCGACAGCTTAGCATGGTCTAGTGGTTTATGGGAAGTAGTCCAGGCACATTGCCTTCTAATGATAAAGATTTGAAAACCTAGAGAACTGAAGGATAAATCCTAAATGATGCTCTTTCAATGCTGGGAGCTTCAAATAGAATTTCAGGAAGTTGTGGTTCATATTTAACTGAGGATTGAATATTCTGACATGAAACCCATATGCTTTAAATATCAAACTGTTAGAAGACAGAATTACATTCATTTTGCAAGTTTTGACACTTGACAATTTATTGGTCCCAGGAGTTAGCTTACTTCCTTGTGAGGTTGCCTACAGACTGTCTGAAAATAATTTAAAATATTTGCTCCAAAAAAATGATCCTTTTAAAAGATATTTGAAACTGATAAATTGCGGGTTAAAAATTCATTTGGCATTGAAAAACTTCAAACATTTTGTATGAAGAATGATAATTACAGATAAGAAATCAAAATTCCTAAGGAAATGAGAATAATAACATTAAAAATATTATCATTCTGATCACCATACTGAACTAATATGTGCTAGATTACAGGTGCTGCCCTTGTGAAGGGGATCTTATATCTTTTCTAATGCCTTACCTAAGCTGCTAAACTCCTAGCATACTGCAGCCCCAAGGTAGTATAAGACAATAGGATTTTCTAAATTATGGCCCTATCTCTTTTGAAACCATAGTTACTCTGGTAAACTCAGAGACTCCTTCCCACCAAGCTTAGAAAGCCTTTGAGGTCTATGCATTTGAGGAATTCCCTTTATTCTGGATATTGCTGTTGGATCTTCTGTCCCAGTTTCTCTTTTGTAGATGATTGAATAGCATTATTACAGAGCCTGTATGCATGAAATACATCTTCAACAATGTCTCCTGAGCCAGCATTCACAGCCCTTTCTTTATATACCTAGCAGTGGGTACTGGAGAAATCCCAATGTCCAGGACCTGCTTCAAAGAACTAAACTTATTGACTTAGATATGTTCTGCTGCTATGAGGAAACACCATGATGAAGGCAACACTTGTAAAAGAAAACATTTAATTGGGGCTTGTATACAGTTTCAATAGTTTAGAGCATTATCATCATGGAGGGAAGCATAGTGGTGTGCAGGCAGACAAGATGTTGAAATAGCTCAGATTTCTACATCCAAATCCACAGGCAGCAGAATAAGAGAGACATTAGGCCTAGCTTGGACTTTTGACACCTCAAAGCACATCGCCAGTGGCACACTTCCTCCAACAAGGCCATACCTACTCCAATAAGATGACACTTCCCAGTCCTTCCTAAGTTGTGCCATTCCCTGATGACTAACAATTCAAATGAGCCTCTAGGGACCATTTTCATTCAAATTCCTAAATTCCACTTCCTGGTCTCCATAGGCATATCATAATGCAAAAATACATTCAGTGTAGCTTCAAAGACTATAACGTAGTCTATAACAGTCTCAGCACTGTCTAAAAGTGTAAAGTCTCTTTGGAGGCTCATGGAAATCCCTTAAACGAAAATCAAAATTAAAAAGCAGATCACATAATACCAACATACAAAGGAACAGAATATACATCTTCATGCCAAAATGAAGGAAAGGGAGTATAGTGAGAAAATACTGAACTAAAACATGAATGAAAAATAGCAGGGCAAACTCCAAGCCTTGCATCTTCATGACTAATGTCAAAGCTCTCTTCAGAGCTCCAACTCCTTTCAGCTTTGTAGGCTACAACACACTTCTTTCTCTTGGGCTGGTTCTACTCCCTGCTATCAGCTTTCTTCAACAGATATCCCACTGCTCTAGCATCTCCAGCATCTTGAGGTCATCAATGAAATCCAGGCTTCCCTTTCACAGCTTCATTCAATTGCTTGTCTGGGACCTTGGGCTTCCATACAGGAAGGCACACATCCGGCCTCAGCAGCTTTCCTTAACCATGAAAAGAGATTCTACAATGCCTTTCTTGAATCCTTGATTCTAAAACCAGAGGCATGTGACTGAATATGCCACAGTCTTCTGCTTGCTGGGGCTGGAACTTGGGCCCTTAGTTCCATATTTTCAAACACATTTCTCCAGCTTTCTGTTGCCAAGGGCCTCCTTTAGTACTTAAGCTTTTCTTTAATTCCTTTTCACAAGTTGGAAGGTTAGCTGGTTGGTGTCTTGCCCTGAGGTCACCTTTACTCCATTTAGCAACAGGCCTTTCTTTAAACTTTTTACCTCCTTGAGCCCTGGACTTAGCTTCATTTCATTTCCTGATGCTTCTTTTTCTCATCAAACTGTACATTTTGTATTTTACCTTTCTCACCTTGTTCCTCTGTGTTACAGATCTATATAAGGGTTAGCACTAATAGCCACTTGACAGAATCAATACTAGGCTATCTTAAAATCTCCTCTTCTTTTAATTCAAAACTCCTCAATTTAGCATTGGCAAACTTTTTGGTCAAGGGTAAAAAGTAGCAACATTCATTGCCAAAATATAACAAGAATATTCTCTAGGCCACATACCAATATTCTTCCCCTTTAAAACCTCTTGGGCCATGCCATCATAATCTACATTGCTCTCAGTCCCATTGTCTTCCATGCTTTTACTAGTATGGCCAGTTAAATCTAAATCACATTCAAAGTATTCAACAGCTTTCCTCATTCAAAGTCTCAAAGCTCATAAGCTCCCTAGTACCAACTTCTGTCTCAGAGAAGAGACACCATGATCAAGGCAAGTCTTATTTTAAAAAAGCACTTAACTAGGATTATGTATGTTTTAGTGGCTTAATTCATTATCATCATAATAGGGAACATGGTAGCAGGCAGGCAAGCAGGGTGCTGGAGAAATAGCTGAGATTTCTACATCTAGATTTTCAAGGAGCAGTAAGGAAAAGACACCGGGCCTGGCTTGGACTTTTGAGAACTTAAAGCTCACCCACAGTAGCACACTTTTTCCAATAAGGCCGCACCTATACCAACAAGGCCACACCTCCCAACCCCTCCCAAGTAGTGCCACTCCGTAATGACTAAACATTCAAATATATGAACCTATGGAGGGCATTCTCATTCATGCCATAAGACTCATAAACCTATCAATCTACTGACCAAAAAGTCATTCAGCTGTAATTTGTACCCCTTGCAAATTTATTTTGACTGCAGGTCTGATTCTCAACAGAGCAACTCCTCTGATGATTCCCATTGGGAACAGAAATTAATATTTTTACATTTTGTCAGGAATTTGATTCTTATCTAATTTAACTGAAAAACAAATTATTCCATTTCTTAAATTACATATAATAATTTTTCTGCATGCTAATGTGTTTTACTGTTGGTTTTGTTTGAGATAAGCTAACTCACACATATTTAGGGCTGAATTCAAACTCATAATATAGCAGAAGATGACCTTGAACTCCTGATCATACTGCCTTCATCCTCTTAGTTTTAGAATCACAAGCATGTATGCATATGCCCATTTCACATTCATTCATCTTCAAGTTGGGATGGTTGGCATTAAAGTCCTATGTCTGTGTGAGGTGAGGTTGAATCTAATGGTTATTGATAAAGTTCAGCATGTCTGAGGATACAGGATTGAATCCTCAACACTCTTGAAAGGAAAAGGAATACAGAAAAAAAGTTTCTGTGATGCTAAGAATAGCTTGGGATTCTTTTTTAATTACTTAAAAATTTATACATTGTAAACTGAGTTTTCTTAAATCACACTTTCTTCTATCTGTAATACTTCCTACCCAAAATGAAAACAATAGGGATGCACTAGTACATTTTCATAATTATGTCAATTAATGGGTCTATCACATACATTTTTAAAGCACTCATGAGCTAAAGAATTAAAAGCTCCTCCAAAGTGCCCATGTGTTTTCATTAAAAGTGAAAAAAAAACAAGACTAATTACCTTTCACATAACATACAGACAGAAAATCACAAGCTTTTAAAGGTCATAGGTAGATGCCCCCTACAAAGCCCTCTGTAGATTTTGCAAGTAAATTTGTTTCTACTCTGGTTGCCTACATCCCTCCCTACCTCAGCACAATTAATGGTTGCAGAGGGATCAGAAAGAAGACAGCACTGCACATGCACACATTGATTGTTGGGAGTTAGTTTCCTGAAGCATATTCATGTGTACCCTGAAACTGACCATGAAAACAGGAACTGAGGCTAGGAAGATGAGTCAGCTGAGAACTACTGCCTCCACTGCTATAAGAAGCTGACTTTAGGTCCTCAAAACTAAAGATAGTTTTTAGAGTGACCACTAATATGAAGTGAGTGGGTAGGGGGTTAGACAGATATAGGAGAGATCAAAGGGGGAGGTTGTAGAAAATATTCAAGGAAGGACAGGGAAGGAATTAATGTGATTATATTTTTTCAGTTTTCTTTTTATTCTTTAATCTTTTTTTTTCAGTCCAATCTTTACCTGCCCCACCCACCCACCTACCCTCTGACTGTTCCACATCCCATATCTCCTCCCCCATACCTCCAGTCTCCAAGAGGATGTTCCCACCCCACCAGACCTCCCCACTCCCTGGGACCTCAAGTGTCTTGAGGGTTAGGTGCATCTTCTCTCACTTAGGCCAGACCAGGCCATCCTCTGCTGTATATGTGTCAGGGGTGAGTACAGGAGGGCTCATATCAGCTCGTGTATGGTGCCTTGTTGGTGGCCTCAGTGTCTGAGAGATCTTAGGGGTTCTGGTTAGTTGAGACTGCTGGTCTTCCTATGAGGTTGCCCTTCTCAGTTTCTTCCAGGTTTTCCTGAATTCAACCCCAGGGGTCTCCGGGGTTGACCTTTATTGAGTGGCTTGGTGTATTCGCCTTTGACTCTTTCAGCTTGATGGGCATCTCAGATACACTTCTGTTGGCAAGCACACCATAGCAGAATTTTTTTAGTTGAAAAGCAAAATGATAAGATGAACTAGAAAATAGGCATAGTAAAGCAGATCTGTTATCCCAGCAAAACCAAGGTGAGAGACAGAGACAGATGCCTCCCTGGGAGATTTCAAGCCACATAGCTTAGCCACATGGCAAACCCCAGGCCTTTGAGAGATTCTGTATTAAACAAAAATAAGGTAGGTACCTGAGGAACAGCATGGAGGACTATCTTCAGATCATACACATCCACATATCTACATACATGCACACACCCACACACATGTGAACACAAATACACACACACAGACTTACAGACATATGCACAGATGCATACACACATACATATCTACACAGACATACAAACACATATACCCATATACATAGGTTTACACACAGACATCATGAGGAACACTAACATGAAGACTGTCGACATTTTACTTCTTAATTTATTCTTCTGTTTTAACAGTTTATTACAAATTTAAATGAGATTAAATGTTACATAAAGGAAACTCATTTCATTATTTTTTACATCAGAAATTTAAGTTAGCGAAAGTTATTATTTCCTGAAGATTAAACACAAAAAGGTATCTGTGGATTACAATCAGATGAGTTTTTCCTTGTTTTTAAATTTTGATGAGCTGCAAAAATACCTTGCCATTGCATTTGCAGTAAAAATTAATTGAGAAAGTGAAAAAAGAGAAGAGAGATGAAAAGAAAGGAGAGGGGAGGAAGAGAGGGAGGGAGAAGCGGGGGGGGGGAGAGATCAGAAAATCTGCCCTCAAAAAGAACAAGCAGATATCCAAAAATATTAAGATTTTTTTTTTGCTTTCTGCCATAAAAGATAAGACAGAATTTAATTTCTCTCCCACACAAATTTTACAGGTACTTCAGTTCAAAAGGAAATTACATATCATGTTAGGTGCTTTCTTTTAACTATATAAGGCAGTTAGTTTTTACTGCAAAAAAATTAATGTGAAAGTAGAATAGTCACGGAAAACACATTTTATAGCTGACTTGGCAGAGCATTACATCACAATTTGATTAATGTGCCTCGTTAACATTTAACTGTCTTAAGAGAAATATTTTTCTTGTTTACAGCCTACTTTTCTTCCTTATTCCAAGCTTAATTTAATGCAAAATCTCCCACCAACATAATTGTTAATGCTTGAGATTTTTGTTTCTGTTCACAAAGCATGAGATACATTTTTATGTGCTGTGTTCTATATGTGTTGAAACAGCAATAACACTTCTCACAGCACTGCAAAAATAAAACCTATGCTAGTGTGCTGATTTCAACAAGGAAAATTCTAGCTTTAATTAATTGCAAAGAGCTACTCTTCCAAAGACTAAGTGGAGATTTTATTTAAGTCCAACTCAGCAAAGAAAATTGAGTTTTTAATTGTTCTTTGCTATCTGTCTTGGAGATTCCTAATGAGTTCATTTTATTATCTGTAGCAAAATTTTACTGGAAGTAATTTTCTGATTGACTTGCATCTATGACATATGAAACATAAAAACCTAAAATTCAACTAATACTATTTTATTGTATACTGCACGGAGCATATTACAATTTTTATCAGTCACGGGTATATGAAAGGTGATTCCTAAACATATTTTCACAGGTTACTCAGACTCAAATCAAGTTTAAGTATATAAGAAGAGTATGTGGCATTATAAAAATTAAATTTTTATTTTATTTTGGTTATAAAGATGAAAGTTTAGAACAGAAAATGAGATATGCACAGTCTAAGATTATGAGAATTTCTTAGAAAGGGTTTATTTTTAATAAAAAAGTTAGCTGTAGACTTTATCTTCCTAACAAAAAAACATTAATTCATTTTTAAAATTCACTTTACTCCACTGGGTGCTTACTGTACATAAGATTTGTTTTCTCTTCAGAATAGTGAAAGCACTCTCTTATTTTAAATACTGTTTTGGTGATGTGTAATGATTCACACAAATCTTATAATTATGAGGATGCATACATCTCAGCAAGCACTCCTTTAATTTCAGGTTTTTAACTGTAAAGCATATTAAAATCATTTTGAGATGAATTGATATTTCTTTGATGATAAGAAAAGGAAAGTGTTTTACAATATCTGAATCACCAAAACTTTGACAATTTTCTGTATAATAAAATTTTATTTTAGCTAATGTATAATAGTATAGATCTTTTTATTTCCATACTTATACTCAATGCTTATATAAGTTATTATTAAAATAAATGCAACAATAATGGTGTGGTTTAAAATCCAGTAGGTGCCCCCATGGGGAAGAGAGCGGTCCACCCAGGAGTGCAGACATTCCAAGGTTGCAGGACAGACTGCCACCTCTGCACACCTTGGCCCACATCCCTGGTCCAAGGGAAAAGTGCACAGTGCCTCTGGACAGAGGGATATAGGAACAGACAGTCGCAGGTACCCTTGGGTCTAGTCTGCTCCCAGGACTGAACTGATCTGGCCAAACAGCTCCCTGCACTCAAATCCCATGGGGAGATAGTTGGAACCTCAGAAATGTGGATACTCCTGAGAAGTCAGAGGAGAATACCCTCTGCCCACAGTCCAGACCCAAGAGGGAATCACATAGTGCCAACTGTGCCTGAAGGGTGCAAGGACCTACACCAGCAATCAGGGGCAGGACCCTTTGATTCCTGCCTGTGCCTAGAGCTGGAAGACAGTCTCCAGGAGCACTGCCACAGCTAAGAGCAGAGCACCTGTTCTCAGGAAAGGCTGAAAGAAAACCGGAAAAAAAGTTCTACAAGAGTGCTGACACCGAAGTCTACAGCATGGCCAAGTCACTCCAAAAAATAGCAAGACAAGCAAACGCCAGAGACAACCCAATGGCTAGAGGCAAGTGCAGGAACCTAATCAACCAAAACCAAGATTACTTGGCATCATCAGAGCCCAGTACTCTCACCAAAGAAAATACTGGGTATTCAAACACACCAGAAAAGCAAGATTTGAAACCACATTTTTTGATAATGATGGAGGACTTTAAGAAAGACATAAAGAACTCCCGTAGAGAAATGCAGGAAAGCACAAGTACACAATTAGAAGCCCTTAGAGAGAAAACACAAAAATCACTGAAAGAATTACAGGAAAACACAACCAAACAGGTAAAGGAATTGAAAATGGAAATAGGAACAATAAAGAAAGCATAAAGGGAGACAACCCTGAAGATAGAAAACCAAGGGAAGAGACAAGGAATAGTAGACACAAGCATCACAAACAGAATACAAGAGATAGAAGAGAGAATCTCAGGGACAGAAGATACCATAGAAAACATCGACAGAACTGTCAAAGATAATGTAAAACACAAAAAGCTCCTAGTCCAAAACATACAGGAAATCCAGGACACAATGAGAACATCAAACCTAAGGATAATAGGTATAGAAGAAAGTGAAGACTCCCAACTTAAGGGGCCAGTAAATATATTCAACAAAATTATAGAATAAAACTTCCCTAACCTAAAGAAAGAAATGCCCATAAACATACAAGAAGGCTACAAAACTCCAAATAGATTGGACCAGAAAAGAAATTCTTCCCATCACTTAATAGTTAAAACAGCAAATGCACAAAACAAAGAAAGAATATTAAAAGTAGTAAGGGAAAAATATCAAGTGATATATAAAGACAGATCTATAAGAATTACACCAGACTTCTCATCAGAGACTATGAAAGCTAAAAGATACTGGGCAGATATCATACAGACCCTAAGAGAATACAAATGCCAGCCCAAGTTACTGTATCCAGCAAAACTTTCAATCAGCATAGATGGAGCAACCAAGATATTCCATGACAAAACCAAATTTACCCAATATCTTTCTACAAATCCAGCCCTACAAAGGATAATAGATGGAAAACTCCAACACAAGGAGAGAAACTACACTGTAAAGAAAGCAGGAATATAATTTCCTTGCAGTGAAAACAAAAGAGAGAAAAATAAACATAATTCCACCTCTAACAATGAAAATAACAGGAAGCAGCAATCACTATTCCTTAATATCTTTCAACATCGACAGATTCAATTCGCCAATAAAAAGACATAGACTAACAGACTGGATATGTAAAGAGGACCCAGCATTTTGCTGCATGCAGGAAACACACCTCAGAGACAAAGACAGACACTACCTCAGAGTAAATGGCTGAAAAACAATTTTCCAAGCAAATGGCCTGAAGAAACAAGCTGGAATTGCCATTCTAATATCAAATAAAATTGACTTTCAAGCAAGAGTCATAAAAAAAGATAAGGAAGGACACTTCATATTCATCCAAGGAAAAATCCACCAAGATGAACTCTCAATCCTAAATATCTATGCTCCAAATGCAAGGGACCTACATTCATAAAAGAAACTTTACTAAAGCTCAAATCATATATTGTGCCTCACACAATAATAGTAGGAAATTTCAACACCCAACTCTCATCACTGGACAGATCATGGAAACAGAAATTAAACAGAGACATAGAGAAACTAACACAAGTTATGAACCAAGTGAATTTAACAGATATTTATAGATCATTCCATCTGAAAACAAAAGGATAAACCTTGTTCTCAGTACTTCATGGAACCTTCTCCAAAATTGACCATATAATTGGTCAAAAAACAGGCCTCAACCGATACAGGAAAATAGAAATAATCCCATGCATCCTATCAGATCACGCACTAAAACTGGTCTTCAATAACAACAATAATGACAGAAAGCCCACATATACATGGAAGTTGAACAATGCTCTGCTCAACGACAACTTGGTCAAGAAAGAAATAAAGAAAGACATTAAAGACTTCTTAGATTTTAATGAAAATGAAGATACAACATTCCCAAACTTATGGAAAACAATGAAAGCAGTACTAAGAGGAAAACTCATAGCTCTGAGTGTCTGCAAAAAGAAACAAGAGAGCGCATACGTCAGCAACTTGACAGCACACCTTAAAGCTCTAGGACAAAAAGAAATAAATAAACTCAAGCAGAGTAGAAGGCAGGAAATAATCAAAATCAGAGCTGAAATCAACCAAGTAGAAACGGAAAGGACTATACAAAGAATCAACAAAAGCAGGAACTGGTTCTTTGAGAAAATCAACAAGATAGACAAACCCTTAGCCAGACTAATCAGAGGTCACAGAGAGTGCATCCAAATTAAGAAAAGAAAAAATAAAAGGGAGACATAATAACAGAATCTGAAGAAATTAAAAAAATCATCAGATCCTACTACAAAAGCCTATATTTAACAAAACAGGAAAATCTGCAGGAAATGGACAATTTTCTAGACAGTTACCAGGTACCAAAGTTAAATCAGGAACAAATAAACCATCTAAACAACCCCATAACTCCTAAAGAAATAGAAGCAGTTATTAAAATCTCCCAACCAACAAGAGCACAATTCCAGATGGGTTCAGTGCAGAATTCTATCACACCTTCATAGAAGACCTCATACCAATACTATTCAAACTACTCCACAAAATAGAAACAGATGGAGCAGTACCAAATTCCTTCTATGAAGCCATAATTACTCTTATACCAAAACCACACAAAGACCCAACAAAGAAAGAGAACTTCAGACCAATTTCCCTTATGAATATTGACATGAAAATACTCAATAAAATTCTGGCAAACCGAATCCACATCAAAACAATCATCCACCATGATCAAGTAGGCTTCATCACAGGCATGCAGGGATGGTTTAATATACAGAAAACCATCAACGTGATCCATTATATAAACAAACTGAAAGAACAAAACCACATGATCATTTCATTAGATGCTGAGAAAGCATTTGACAAAATTCAACACCCATTCATTATAAAAGTCCTGAAAAGATCAGGAACTCAAGGCCCATATCTAAACATATTAAAAGCAATATGCAGCAAACCAGTAGCTAACATCAAACTAAATTGAGAGAAACTTAAAGCAATCCCACTAAAATCAGGGACTAGAAAAGGCTGCCCAATCTTTCCCCACTTACTCAATATAGGACTCAAAGTCTTAGACAGAGCAATCAGACAGTGAAAGGAGGTCAAAGTGATGCAAATTGGAAGGGAAGAAATTAAAATATCACTATTTGCAGATGATATGATAGTGTACTTAAGTGACCCCAAAAGTTCCACCAGAGAAATACTTAACCTGATAAACAACTTCAGCAAAGTGTCAAGGTATAAAATTAACTCAAACAAATCAGTAACCTTCCTCTACACAAAGGATAAACAGGCTGTCAGTAATTCACAATAGTACCAAATAACCTAAAATATCTTGGTGTGACTTTAACCAAACAAGTGAAAGATCTGTATGACAAGAACTTCAAATCTCTTAAGAAAGAAATTGAAGAAGATCTCAGAAGATGGAAAGATCTTCCATGCTCAAGGATTGGCATGGAAAGTAAAGAAGGCCAATTTGCCAAAAGCAATCTACAGATTCAATGCAATCCCCATCAAAATCCCTACTCAATTCTTCTTGAAGATATAAAGAGCAATTTGCAAGTTCATTTGGAATAACAACAACAAAAAAAACCCAGGATAGCAAAAACTATACTCAGCAATAAAAGAACTTCTGGGAAGATCACCACCCCTGACGTTAAGCAGTAGTCATAAAAACTGTATGGTATTGGTACAGAGACAGGCAGGTAGATCAGTGGAACAGAATTGAAGACCCAGAAATGAACCCACACACCTACAGCCACTTGATCTTTGACAAAGGAGCTAAAACCATTCAATGGAAAAAGATAGCATTTTCAATAAAAGGTGCTGGTTCAACTAGAGGTCAGCCTGTATAAGAATGCAGATTGATCCATTCTTATCACCATGTACAAAGCTTAAGTCCAAGTGGATCAAGGACCTCCACGTCAAACCAGATACACTCAAATTAATAGAAGAAAAAGTGGAGAAGAGTCTCAAACCCATGGGCACTGGGGAAAATTTCCTGATCAAAACACCAATGGATTATGCTCTTAGATCAAGAATCGATAAATTGAACTTAATAAAACTGCAAAGCTTATATAAAGCAAAAGACACTGTCATTAGGAGAAAACAGCAACCAACAGATAGGGAAAAGATCTTTACCAATCCTATATCTGATAGAGGGCTAATATCCAAAATATACAAAGAACTCAAGAAGTTAGACCGCAGAGAGCCAAATCACCCTATTAAAAAATGGGGCACAACCAAACTAGATAAGATGGATGAAGCAAAGAAGTGCACGCTGATGTAGATCTCTCCTGAGAGACACAGCCAGAATACAGCAAATAGATAGGTGAATGCCAATAGCAAACCACTGAACTGAGAACAGGACCCCCGTTGAAGGAATCACAGAAAGGACTGAGAGAGCTTGAAGGGCTTGAGACCCCATATGAACAACAATGCGAAGAAACCAGAGCTTCCAGGGACTAAGCCACTACCCAAAGACTATACATGGACTGACCCTGGGCTCCAACCGCATAGGTAGCAATGAATATCCTAGTAAGAGCACCAGTGGAAGGGGAAGTCCTTGGTCCTGCTAAGACTGAAACCCCAGTTAACGTGATTGTTGGGGGGAGGGCGGTAATGGGGGTAGGATGGGGAGGAGAACACCCTTATAGAAGGGGATGCTGAGGGGTTAGGGGGATGTTGGCCTGGAAACCGGGAAAGGGAATGATAATCGAAATGTAAATAAGAAATACCCAAATTAATAAAGATGGAAAAACAAACAAAAAAACAAAAAAAATGGAGCACAGAGCTAAACAAAACATTCTAAACTAAGGATTATTGAATAGCTGAAAAGCACCTAAAGAAATGTGAAACATGCTTAGTCATCAGGGAAATGCAAATCAAAACAACCCTGAGATTCCACCTCACACAAGTTAGAATGGCTAAGATAAAAAACTAAGGTGACAGCAGATGCTGGTGAGGATGTGGAGAAAGAGGAACACTCCTCCATTGTTGGTGGGATTTCAGACCGGTACAACCATTCTGGAAATCAGTCTGGAGGTTCCTCAGAAAATTGGACATTGAACTACCTGAGGATCCAGCTATACCTCTCTTGGGCATATAACCTAAAGATGTTCCAACATACAACAAAGACATATGCTCCACTATGTTCATAGCAGCTTTATTTATAATAGCCAGAAGCTTCAAAGCACCCAGATGCCCTTCAACAGAGGAATGGATTCAAAAAATGTGGTACATCTACACAATGGAATATTACTTAGCTATCAAAAACAATGACTTCATGAAATTCATAGGCAAATGAATGGAACTGAAAAATATCATCCTGAGTGAGGTTACTCAATCACAGAAAAACACACTTGTTATGCACTCATTGATAAGTGGATATTAGCCACAAAGCTCAAATTACTCAAGATGCAATCTACAGACCACAGGAAGCTCAAGAGGAAGGATGACCAAAATGCAGATGCTCCTATTCCTTCTTAAAAGGGGGAAAATATTCATAGGAAAGGATATGGAAGCAACTCAAGGAATGGCCATTCAGAGCTTGACACACATGTGACCCATATATATATATATATATATATATATATATATATATATATATATATATATATATATATATATTACAGTCACCAAAACTAGATAAGATTGATGAAGATAAAAAATGCAAATGCATGCTGAACGGGACCGGATATAGATCTCTCCTGAGAAACAAATCCAGAGCATGTCCAATACAGTGGTCATTGCTACTAACAAACCACCGAACTAAGAATAGGACCCCCTTGCAGTGAATTAGAGGAAGTATTGAAAGAGTTGAAGAAGCTTGAAACCCCATGAAAACAACAATGCCAACCACTGACCCAGGGCTCCAACTGCATATGTAGCAGAGAATAGCCTTGTTGTGGCACCAGGGGAAGGGGAAGCCCTTGGTTCTGCCAAGGTTGGACACCCAGTGCAGGGGAATATGGGGGAGGACAATAAGGGGATGTACAGGGGGAATATGGGGGAGGACAATAAGGGGATGTACATATGGGGGAGGGGGATGGAATGGAATTGGGGTTTATGGACAGGAAACCAGGAAGGGAATAAACTTTGAAATGTAAGTAAAGAAATATATAATAAAAAATGTTTTAAAAATCCAGTAGGTGTATTATTTTATCTAATTTTAAAATGAATTTTAATGTTTTCCATGGCTATGTTTATGTGCACGCACACTCATGCTCTGGCCAGTCTGGGGTGCTCTGAAGACAGCTTGTGGGAGTTCACGTTTTCCTTCTACCCTGTGGATCACAAGCATCAAACTTACCTTGCAGCAAGAGTATTTACCTTTAGGCAATCTGCTGGTCCTTAAATTGTAGAGAAATTTAAATCTAGCAACATGCCTACTCTGATTACATCCAAAGACTTTCTAGGTCTGTTCCATATGGGTAGAGTATAGAATATAGACATGCCCTTAACACACCTTTAATTCCCCTGGCTGGAATGTATTAGTACACACCTTTAATCCCAAACAATGAAGTCTCATCGAGGGGAAGACAAAGTGACAAATCAGAGAAAGATTTGACAGAATGAGTCAGAATATGCCCAATCTCTAGAAAGAAGCTATTTAAGAGCAGTGCATGGAGAGAATTCGGTTGTAGTGAATTGGGAGTTAAGTGAGATTGGAGGAAGTGCATTGCAGTGCAGCAGTGGAGTTGAGTTCCTTAGGGAACTCATGCAGTTCAGTGTAGGTTAGCAGAGGCAGTTGAAGCCAGAGAATGGGAAGGAACCAGAAGATTAGAACAGATTGTCAGACTTAGTTTGAGGCCAAACAGAGCAGAAGCTGAGAGAAGCCAGATTGAATCAGTCAGCTTAGAGAGGTGTTTGAGTTGGAACAGCCAGCCAGAGTTCAGAAAGAACTAGAAAGGGTGAGCTTATTCCACAGAAAGCCTCTAAGGCAACAATACCATCAACTGAATAAAAGTTAGTTTTGCATTAAATATAAGGAACACAAAGATAGAGACACGCACAAAAATGAGTCCTTCCAGTTTTAATTAAATTATACTGTTTACAGAGTGAGCTTAGAATTTTAACTGAAAATGTTCCATGACTTTGTGTGGATAGCAGAAGAGCAGATTCTAGTGAAATATTCTAGACAAAAATAGAGCATCTGTTCTTTCTAGTGGTGATTTTCTAAGTCCAGTGAACTCTTGGTGGTTTATATATCAATGTTTTCGGTGCACAGCATGTCTGATCTTCTGAGTTTTATCCCATTGTGCTACATACTTAAGTAAAGATAGTTTTCCTGGATGAACAGAAACACTCAATGGGGTTGCATGTAGCCTGGGGAGTCAGGCATGAGACTGGGGAAGTTAGGTTAGAATAAGCTAAGGGCCTTGTTAATTGTGAGAGGGCGATTTAGTGGTAACCCTGAGAGAACTTACTCCCAGAGCAACATTCTCTGAAGAAGTCCCAGATGATAACATTATTCTTATTCCACTTCTCATTCCTAAATCAGGACTGAGAGTTTTCTTTCCTGCTGTCATATCTGATACTATGGTTTTTACCAGATCATGAGGAGGTAAGCCATATCCCATATTATGAATATTTAGAAGCATTTCATTGTAGGTTGTGTGAAAGGAAACTCTCCATCTCTGGGTCTAGTCTGGGGGAGCATCAGTTTAAAGTGAAGGCATTAGTGAAGTCTCCAGAACAAACAAGGGTCCTTTAGGGATAGCAACTGAACTAGTCATACTGTGATGCTTCACAAGACTCCATCTCTGTGGAACATGAAAGCTAATGCTGACTCTATGAAATTTTGATTTCCAGCCTACCACTGCTGCTCTCATAGCTCTATCCATTCTGCACATTCGCTCTTGTTTTCCCCTAAACTATTTTCATCCTATTCGGAAAGATTGAAATGCAACTTTTAAGTGTCAAACAAAAGAATAACTTCCTTCAGAGACTATGGGACCTAAAATACTTTATTATTATTTTTCAAATTTTCCCTTATTGTTTTATACATATTTAACATTGAGAGGCTTGGTAGCAAGGGCTTTTACCTGTCAAGTCATTTCTCCTTAACTACAATTTGAAACTGATTCCAAGAAGGCATTGGGAAGAAAAGAAAAAAAAATTAATGTGAGGACTTAAGTATTAAATGTTACATATTACACACACACACACACACACACACACACACACACACACACACCTTATTTATATTAAAAGTCTTGAATTCATTCCTAAGGTCGGGTTGCTCCTCAAAATATAGATTTGAGTGCGCCCAGGATCATCACCTGAGATTTCAGTACACACATGATTAAGATGCCTACGAAGTTCTACTCTGCAGACCTGGAATACAGGCAGGAAATCTGCATTCTTACAAGTTCTACCATCGACCTAATGGAACTGCGAATTTCTTGTTTAGAGGAAAAAACTCCTCTTGAGTGAATTCTCATTGATCATCACTACTTTCAATAGAAACTATGAAATCAGAGGGGTTGTTTTGTTGTTTTTGTTTTTGCTTTGTTTTGATTTTGCATCTATATAATTAGTCTAGTCACATCTCTGTGCCTTTACTGGATATGGAAGTTTAAGTAGAGAACTAAAACAGGTTTAAGTTGTCAATAAAACAAATAACTTCATGCCAGAGCTCAATCATTTACCAATGAAAGAAAATTCCTCAAACACAGTTGGCTTTGTTCTTGTCCTATTTGTAGGCCAGTTGGGAAGGTTTTGTCCTCCAGCTCTGACCTTTGGGTATATGTGGTTTACAAAACACTGTAGAGAGTCGTAAATCCACTGAATAAGTCTTCTAGGCCACGAGGCGGATGTTGCTGTTTCCGACCTGCTGCTGCAACCCATTGGCAAATGGACTGAGCTCTCGATTTGTTGTCAGATAAATAATACATACAGTATTCTGGGGAAGAAACAAATCTAGTAGTTATTTTGGCTTGAAATAAACCAGTGTTGTTCACTGGATTAACTTTTAATTAGCTGAACTTGAAGGTACATACTATATAATAATTTAGGAATAAAAGGAGAGAGAGAGAGAGAGAGAGAGAGAGAGAGAGAGAGAGAGACCCTTCGACTACTTATCCTAGTTAGAAATGGTTGAATCAGATTTGTGTTATATTCTTGGCACTCCTCAGATATTCTTTTTGGCACTTTAAGCTTTATATTTATACATCATCAGACATTACCTTAAACCATTTCTGAAGCCACAAACAAACAAACAAACAAACCAAAATATCAATTGTTTCCCAGAAGGAAAATAATACTCCTCTGTAATATTCAGTGACTTCACTTTTATTTATTTATTTTAAACATATAGGTATTTTGTGCTCTACTTTAACAATAAGCAAAAATTCAATCTTAGCTGTGATTTTGAGAATAATGCTCAGGTAGCAATATCCAAGTGTATGACTTTCAGATCCCTGGGATCAGGCAGAGCCTGGTGCATTTCAGAAACAAAGCTGTGTTCCCAGGACCACACTGGTTTGTTTGTAGCTGAGCAAATAACCTAAACCAACCAGGTCAACATCAGCAATGCCACTGGTTGCTGGACAGGTAAAGGGGCAAAGAATCGTTTTTGAGGGTAAATGTCCCATACCTGGTGTTCAGTACTCTGAGGCTGAGCCCTACATGCTGATCTTTCTTTTCCTGGGCAATGGAAAAGTGAGGCACCGTGTGAACTATAAAATCATAGGCTTTGATACTCCGAAATTCAGTTGCGACCGAATGCATGAACAAGCAAGCATTCTCATTATCTCCAAAATCATGGGATAACACCACACTTTCAGAGACTGGTATCTCCTTCCTGGAGGGTCCCGCCTTTCTTTCTGCTGTTGTAATGAAATGCTGTCACCCAAAGCAACTTCAGAAGAAAGGGGAATTAATTTACATTATGCCTTAAGATCACATTCTAACATTGAAGGAAATAGAGTTAGGAACTCAAAGCAGAAACCTGAGGGCAGGAATCCTGAACTCTGGGAAGTTTCTCTTACCAGGGAAGCTACTCACAGCCAAGGAATTAGAACAAATATGAAGGAATCATTGTTGCTTGTTCACTCACTGGTCATGTTTAGTTACATTCCTTACTGACCCAGGATTATCTGGCAAGGCAAATGGTACATCCCATGATAGGCTTGACCCTTCTACATCAACTAATAATCATGGTATTTCCCCATAGGCATGCACAGTCTGAGCTAGATAGTTCCTCAAATAAGGCTTTCTTTTTATTTGACTCTTGGACTGTCAAGTTGAGATTGCAAACCCGGACATTAGTTAAGTGTGAAACTAGCAGTTACTAGCTTATGGCTTTTTTTTCTTGACAAGCTCATAAGCTATTAATTTTATTCATTTCCATATACTATGTCTTTTCTGCATATATATCTAAGCACCACATGCATTCCTAGTACCCATGGAGGCTAGAAGGGAGTATTAGCTTTTCCAGAACTGGAGTTATGGGTGGTTGTGAGCCATATGTAGATGCTAGAAATTGGACTTGGATCCTCTAGAAGGGCAGCTGCTGTTTTTGATACCTGGGTCATCTCTAGTCCAATGATCTAACTCTATCAGTCAGAGAGATGTGAGCCTTTTTTTTCTGTTTGATTTTTTTAATATTCTGAGGATATCTTATTTCAAATACAATATACTGGACATAGGTATTCTTCATATGCATTTTTTACACTCAGCTCCTGAGTACATTATCCAGCATATCCTCACTTCCAGACTCTGTTGTTTCTGATGAAAAGTACACCAATACCTTATTGACCTCTGTTGAAAGTGATAGCTCTTCCCTTACAGTGTGCAATACTTTTATCTTAACATCAACATGTTAATTATTATATATCTGGATGTTAATTTCACTGAGTTCATATTTAGACTTTTAAGAGTTTCTTAAATGTTTGTACTGACGTCTCTTACCAGATTTGGAAGGTGTACAGCCATGAGCTCTTCAAATAATATTTCTGTTCTTCTAATTCTGACTCCTTTTCTCCATGTGAATATATTAATACACTTAAGTGGTCACATTTCTCTCAGATGCAGTTTATTCACCTTTTTCATTCTAACTACAAAAATGCTATTGGTCCATTTCGTGTTCCCTGATTTTGTTCTTAGTTTTTTGTTGATGATGCTGATGCTGATGATGTCATTATTTTCATTTGGTTGTTTGTTTCCTTTACAAATTTTATTTGGTTGTTAGACATTTGAATTGCACAACTTTGAATTGTTTTATTTTAATTTTTTATCTTTATTAACTTGAGTATTTCTTATTTACATTTTGATTGTTATTCCCCTTCGCGGTTTCCGGGACAACATCCCCCTAACCCCTCAGCATCCCCTTCTATACGGGTGTTCCCCGCCCCATCCTCCACCCGTTACCGCCCTCCCCTCAACAATCACATTCACTGGGGGTTCAGTCTTGGCAGGACGAAGGGCTTCCCTTCCACTGGTGCTCTTACTAGGATATTCATTGCTACCTATGCGGTTGGAGCCCAGGGTCAGTCCATGTATAGTCTTTGGGTAATGCTTAGTCCCTGGAAGCTCTGGTTGCTTCGCATTGTTGTTCATATGGGGTCGCAAGCCCTTCAAGCTCTTGCAGTCCTTTCTCTGATTCCTAAAACAGGGGTCCCCTTCTCAGTTCAGTGGCTTGCTGCTGGCATTCGCCTATGTATTTGCTGTATTCTGGCTGTGTCTCTGAGGAGAGATCCAGTTCCTGTCAGCCTGCACTTCTTTGATTCATCCATCTTATCTATTTGGGTGGCTGTATAAGTATGGGCAACATGTGGGGCAGGCTCTGAATGGGTGTTCCTCCTGCCTCTGTTATAAACTTTGACTCTGTATTCCCTGCCAAGGGTATTCTTGTTCCCCTTTTAAAGAAGGAGTGAAGCATTCAGATTTTGGTCATCCTTCTTGAGTTTCATGTGTTCTGTGCATCTAGGGTAATTCAAGCATTTGGGCTGATAGCCACTTATCAATGAGTACAGACCATGTGTGTTTTTCTGTGATTGGGTTACCTCACTCAGGATGATGTTTTCCAGTTCCATCCATTTGCGTACGAATTTCATAAAGTCATTGTTTTTGATAGCTGAGTAATATTCCATTGTGTAGATGTACCACATTTTCTGTATCTGTTCCTCTGTTGAGGGGCATCTGGGTTCTTTCCAGCGTCTGGCTATTAAAAATAAGGCTGCTATGAACATAGTGGAGCATGTGACTTTGTTTCATGTTGGGGCATGTTTTGGGTATATGCCGCAGAGGGGTATAGCTGGGTCCTCAGGTAGTTCAGTGTCCAATTTTCTGAGGAACCTCCAGACTAATTTCCAGAATGGTTTTTATCTTTCAGTTTGTTTATATAATGGATTACGTTGATGGTTTTCCATATATTAAACCATCCCTGCATGCCTGGGATGAAGCCAACTTGATCATGGTGGATGATTGTTTTGATGTGCTCTTGGATTCGGTTTGCCAGAATTTTATTGAGTATTTTTACGTCGATATTCAACAGGGAATTTGGTCTGAAGTTCTCTTTCTTTGTTAGGTCTTTGTGTGGTTTAGGTATAAGAGTAATTGTGGCTTTATAGAAGGAATTTGGTAGTGCTCCATCTGTTTCAATTTTGTGGAATAGTTTGGATAGTATTGTTATGAGGTCTTCTATGAAGGTCTGATAGAATTCTGCACTAAACCCGTCTGGACCTGGGCTCTTTTTGGTTGGGAGACCTTTAATGACTGCTTCTATTTCCTTAGGAGTTATGGGGTTGTTTAAATGGTTTATCTGTTCCTGATTTAACTTCGGTACCTGGTATCTCTCTAGGAAATTGTCCATTTCCTCCAGGTTTTCAAGTTTTGTTGAATATAGGCTTTTGTAGTAGGATCTGATGATTTTTTGAATTTCCTCTGATTCTGTAGTTATATCTCCCTTTTCATTTCTCATTTTGTTAATTTGTGCGCACTCTCTGTGTCCTCTCATTAGTCTGGCTAAGGGTTTATCTATCTTGTTGATTTGCTCAAAGAACCAACTTTTGGTTCTGTTGATTCTTTCTATGGTCCTTTTTGTTTCTACTTGGTTTATTTCAGCTCCGAGTTTGACTATTTCCTGCCTTCTACTCCTCCTGGGTGTATTTGCTTCTTTTTCTTCTAGAGCTTTCAGGTGTGCTTTCAAGCTGCTGACATATGCTTTCTCCTGTTTCTTTCGGCAGACACTCAGAGCTATGAGAGCACAGCTTTCATTGTGTCCCATAAGTTTGGGTATGTTGTACTTTCATTTTCATTAAATTATAAGAAGTCTTTAATTTCTTTCATTTTTTCTTCCTTGACCAGGTTATCATTTAGTAGAACATTGTTCAACTTCCATATATATATATATATGGGCGTTCTTCCCTTATTGTTATTGAAGACCAGCTTTAGGCCGTGGTGGTCTGATAGGACGCATGGGATTATTTCTATCTTTCTGTACCTGTTGAGGCCTGTTTTTTGACCAATTATATGGTCAATTTTGGAGAAAGTACCATGAGGTTGTGAGAAAAATGTATATCCTTTTGCTTTAGGATAGAATGTTCTATAAATATCTGTTAAGTCTATTTGGTTCATGACTTCTCTTAGTCTGTCTATGTCTCTGTTTAATTTCTGTTTCCATGATCTGTCCATCGATGAGCGTGGGGTGTTGAAATCTCCTACTATTACTGTGTGAGGTGCAATGTGTGTTTTGAGCTTTAGTAAGGTTTCTTTTACGTATGTAGGTACCCTTGTATTTGGAGCATAGATATTTAGGATTGAGAGTTCATCTTGGTTGATTTTTCCTTTGATGAATATGAAGTTTCCTTCCTTATCTTTTTTGATGACTTAGTTGAAAATCGATTTTCTTCTATATTAGAATGGCTACTCCAGCTTGATTCTTCAGACCATTTACTTGGAAAGTTGTTTTCCAGCCTTTTACTCTGAGGCTGTGTCTGTCTGTCTCTGAGGTGTGTTTCCTCTAGGCAGCAGAATGCAGGGTCCTCATTGTGCATCCAGTTTGTCAATCTATGTCTTTTTATTGGGGAGTTGAGACCATTGATGTTGAGAGATATTAAGGAATAGTGATTATTGCTTCCTGTTATATTCATATTTGTATGTGAGATTATGTTTGTGTGCTTTCTTCTCTTTGTTTTGTTGCCAAGACAATTAGTTTTTGCTTTTTCTAGGGTGTAACTTGCCCCCTTATGTAGGGCTTTACCATTTATTATCCTTTGTAGCACTGGATTTGTAGAAAGATATTGTGTAAATTTGGTTTTGTCATAGAATGTTTTGGTTTCTCCATCTATGTTAATTGAGAGTTTTGCTGGATACAGTAACCTGGGCTGGCATTTGTGTTCTCTTATGGTCCATATGACATCTGTCTCAGATCTTCTGGCTTTCATAGTCTCTGGTGAGAAGTCTGGTGTAATTCTGATATGTCTGCCTTTATATGTTATTTGGCCTTTTTCCCTTACTGCTTTTAATATTTTTTCTTTGTTTTGTGCATTTGGTGTTTATGGGTATCTCTTTCTTTAGGTTAGGGAAGTTTTCTTCTATGATTTTGTTGAGGTTATTTACTGGTCCTTTGTGTTGGGAGTCTTTACTCTCTTCAATTCCTATTATCCTTAGGTATGATCTTCTCATTGTGTCCTGGATTTCCTGTATGTTTTGGGTCAGTAGATTTTTCCGTTTTACATTATCTTTGACAGTTGTACCAATGATTTCTATGGAATCTTCTGCTCCTGAGGTTCTCTATTCTCTCTCTTGTATTCTGTTGGTGATGCTTGTATCTATGGCTCCTTGTCTCTTCCATTGGTTTTCTATATCCAGGGCTGTCTCCCTGTGTCCTTTCTTTATTGCTTCTATTTCCATTTTAATTCCTTCACCTGTTTAATTATTTTTTCCTGGAATTCTTTAAGGGATTTTTGTGATCCCTCTTTATAGGCTTCTACTTGTTTTATGTTTTCCTGCATTTCTCTAAGGGAGTTCTTTATGTCTTTCTTGAAGTCCTCCAGCATCATGATCAAATATGATTTTAAATCTAGATCTTGCTTTTCTGGTGTGTTTGGATATTCAGTGTTTGCTTTGGTGGGAGAATTGGGCTCCAATGATGCCATGTAGTCTTGGTTTCTGTTGCTTGGGTTCCTGCGCTTGCCTCTCACCATCAGGTTTTCTCTGGTGTTACCTTGTTCTGCTATTTCTGACAGTGGCTAGACCGTCCTATAGGCCTGTGTGTCAGGAGTGCTGTAGACCTGTTTTCCTGTTTTCTTTCAGCCAGTTATGGGAACAGAGTGTTCTGCTTTCGGGCGTGTAGTCGTTCCTGTCTACTGATCTTCAGTTGTTCCTGTGGGTCTATGTCATGTGTCCACCAGGCAGGTCACTTGGAGCAGAAAAGTTAGTCTTACCTGTGGTCCCGTGGCTCAAGTTGCTCGTGGTGTCTGCTTTTGAGCTCTCGGTGAGGGTAGCAACCAGGAGGGCCTGTGCTGCCTTTTCTGGGAGCCCCCGTGCACCGGGGTCCCAAATGACGTTAGGTGTTTTCCTCAGAAGTCAGAAATGTGGGCAGAGTGTAGTCTCTTCTGGCTTCCCAGGCATGTCTGCTTGTCTGAAGGTTTAGCTCTCCCTCCCATGGAATTTTGGTGCAGAGAACTGTTGACTGTATCCCTTCAGGTCTGTGCAGTGTCTATCTTCCGGTTCCCAGAGGCCGTATACATTTTACTTTTGGGCCAGGGATGTGGGCACGGGTGCGCAGTATTGGTGGTCTCTCCCACTCTGCAGTCTCAGGAGTGCCCACCTGTCCAGGCAGTAAGTTCTCTCTCCCAAGGGATTTGGGAACAGTGAGCTGTGTGGAATTGTTTTATTTTTAATGATTTGTCTGACATTTTAATGAAATATTGTCATCCTTACATTCCTGAATTCTTTAGACCTGGTCCTCTTTAATCCCTGAGTATGCTTATGGTGAGCATATTGAACATTTTAACTGCTAAGGCCAATGTTTTCTCCCCTTAAAATGCTCTTTCCATTGACAGACATGTGCTTCCCTTATAAAATCATGCTTGCTATTTCGTCACTCATCTCATAGTACTTTGTTGGAAAGGAGCATGATATCTTTAATATTATTTAATTTTATGTGTTTGAATGTTTTGCCTGCATCTATGTATACTGCACAAGATCCATGTAATGCTTGGTAGCCACAGAGGTAAATAGATCCGCTGAAACTAGTTGTTGGTTAAGAGCCACCTTGTGGTTGTTGGGAACTGAACCTTAGTTCTCTACAAAAGGAAATGCTTTTAAACTTTGAGCCATCTTTCCAACCCCGGTAATCAGTCCTTTTATATAACATATTGCAACACCTGTGCATATTGAGCCTCCTGTCCCATACATTTGACATTATCTTTTTAATGATATTTAGATTCATGTGGCTCTGGTGATGTATTTGTTTGCTCGCTTTAAATCTTTCAGCCTGACTACTTAGGAATCATACTTGGGTCAACATAACCTAATTATTTACCAAGGATTAATCTTCATTCTCTCAGGTTGTTGGTGTTTTTTCCCTTTTCACTAGTATGTATATAATTTAGAAGTTCCTATCATAGCTTATCAGCCAAGGACTAAAAGAGAGTTTTCCTATTCTACTTAACCTAACTTCCTTGGAGCCTCCCTGAGCCAGAATACTTTCTTTTTCAATTAGTGGGTGCTAGAAAGTTATGTTTAAATAGTCCCTGTGCAGTACTGATCTTTTGCTAATAGATTTGTATATGGCTTGGGAGTTCCTCAAGTCTACCCTATGTCCTGCCCCTCAGTAGGAACAACTTGGCAATTGGACATAAACTTCATTTTCCTCAGAATTACTATAACAATAAGACTCACAACCTTTCTTTCCAAATTCTATATATTTATCTTCTGATATGTCAAATGTTTCACATACTAAATTTATGAGTATTCTCTTATACCAAAATGCCTGTTGTTTCTGGCAATACTTTTAGGAAATAATTTGCCATTCACTATTCTAAGTATGTCTCTTGGGATCTGTTCACTTCTTGCATCTTAAAGCATATCTCCTCTCTCTCTCTCTCTCTCTCTCTCTCTCTCTCTCTCTCTCTCTCTCTCTCTCTCTCTCTCATAGACAGAGTCATCTACCACTGCACAAGAGCCCGACATGAAACAATATCCATGTCACACAGTGCCACATTAGTTTTCTCTGCATCATCACTGAGACAATGATTCTTGGTTTTCCTAGCTTGTTCTGCCCACTGTGAAATCTCTGCTTTATATGCTGAATTAGAAGCCATCAGATCCTAGCATTCTCTACTTGGTTTAGGGCTTTGTTCTTACAACTGTGGCCTGGGAGAAAGATGAGAAAAATTCCTATCAACTTCATTTCTGACTTAGCAATATGAAAAATTAGGTGCAAGAAGGATGAGAAATAGCAGCACACTCCATTTCCTAGATGTTGAGGACCTGGACTGGAAAATATTGTCTTTGATATCAGAGAGTTAGATACTGTCCTAGGTACAACCAGATTAGACATTTCAGAGTAGTTTTCTTAAGATAGTTAAGGAAGGGAAGGAGCAATTCTGTCATAATTGCCAAACTCTCACTATTTATAGTTATAATAGAATTCTATTAGTATAAATTTCTTCATTTTCTGAATGGTATTAAGACAATGTGAAGAAACTTTATTTATTATGTTTTGTGAATATCTCTAAGTGGTTACTGGATAAGGACAGAGCCTAATTTCTTCTCCATTTCAGATTCATTTTCTAAATCTCAATATTTTGACATTTTATCCCTATTTTTAAAATGTTTAAATAGGATTATTTTAGTCAGTGATTGTGTAGAGGTCAGAGGAATAGTTGAGGGAGTTGATTCTCTCCTTTCTTCATGTATGACACAGGGATTGAACTCAAGTGTGCACTCTCTCTCTCTCTCTCTCTCACACACACACACACACACACACACATGCTGCATCAAGGAACATGCTGTCAGTGGCTAGTTGTTAATGTAGTTCCTTCAAGTTCAAGAGTCAGGTATATCCCAATGTGTAGTAAAATAGACAGGTGAGAATATCTATTATCCCATTTCAGAGATAGTCAGGCACTTCACCCTCACTCAGGAAACAGTCAGTCCTATTGTTCTATTCAGGATTTCAAAAGACTATATGATTTGGTCAGATATAGTCTACTAATTCAATTATTAATATCATCCACAAAACTCTTTCAGAAGCACTCAGAATAATATTGGACAATATCTGCACAGTTGCTTTTCATCTCAGTCAAGTTGTTATAAAATTAACACAAGAAGAAGAGTTAGTCTTTGCAGGATTCACAGAGGAAAAAGCAACATGAAGTGATTGTTTTTATTAATAACTAACTTGCATGTAGAAGAATGCAAATTGATCCATATTTATCACTCTGCATAAAACTCCAGTCCAGATGGTCAAAGACCTCAACATAAAACCAGATACACTAAATGTAATAGAAGATGAAGTAGGGAATAGCCTTGAAAATATTGGTTCAGGAGACAATTTTCTGAACAGAATCTGCATAGCTCAGGCACTACGATCAACAATTAATAAATGGGACTTCATGAAACAGAAAAGCTTCTGTAAAGCTAAGGACACTATCAATAGGACAAAATGGCATCCTACATAATGAGAAAAGATCTTCACTAACCCTATATCTGACAGCTAATATTCAAAATATATAAAGAGCTCAAGAAGCTGGACCCCAGCAACCCAAATAACCTAATTTAAAAGTGGGATACAGAGCTGAGCAGAGAGTTCTCAACAGAGGAGTCTTTAATGGTAGAGAAACACTTAAAGAAGTGCTTTTCATGTTTAGTCATCAGGGAAATGCCAATCAGATGACAATGAGTTTCTGTTTTAGATCCAGCAGAATGGTTAAGATCAAAACCTCAAGTGGCAGGACATGCTGGGGTGGATGTGGAGCAAGGGGAATGCTCATCCATTGCTGGTGGAAGAGCAGCATGATGCTTTTAAATGCCATTTGTAAGTCATGTGAGTAGTGGCAAATTTCACCAAATAGGAGAAGCACATGAAAGTAAACCTCTCATTTGTTATGATGTTCTACACAATTTCTATATTCAAGGCCTACAAAGCAGTGACCATCAGGAGGAAAACTGCGGTTTTACATGTGCTTGTGCGTGAAGTCTGAAGCATTCTTAGCATTCAGGAAGCTGAGGCAATTAGATTTCACTGATGAAGTTAGCCTGAGATGCACAGTAAGTTTCAGGACAGCCAGGATTATTTTATAGGACCCTGTCTAAGGAGAAGGAGAGGACAGTGGGAAGATGGGAGGAAGAAGGGAAAATTAAAGATTTAGTTAGCCATTTACTTTAGGAAACAATGTTGTTATTTTTTTCTTCCACTTAACTACATCAGAGTGTCTGATGCAAAATAAAAGTAAAAAAGCTTAGTAAAATGCAGTCCTTAATATGGCTATCGTGTTGGGGTCAACTGAGTCTTCGGCTGCTCCTTGGAATCTTACTTTGGCCGTGGCTTTAAGCCATCAATCTCACTTGTTTCATGGTTAATAGGAAAACCCACACTTGCAACAAGAGGCCTAAAAAGAACTCAGGCTTAGTACTTCATCCTCAACTCCCATTTCATCCTTAATGTCATGAAACTAAGCCATATTTACAAAGAAAACAGACTAGAATTGCCCTGCACATTTAATTCCACGCATGTTAACTTCTCTGATTTTTATGTAGCATTTTGTTTTGGAAAATTGGCAAAATAAACGTGCATGGAAACCTCTCAATGAGGAGTAAGTTCTGGCATTTATTTCTACTGATGCAGCTTGGAAAAGTATCATTTAATCCTGATTTTTCTGGCCTGGTTACTCTTCCCTTTTCAAAACCATGAACAGGTAAGAATCTTATTTGAGTTTTTAACACTTAAAGGCTCCATAATCAATAGCCTTTTGTCCAAGAATTGTGCTCAGACAGATAAACTGACCAAATTTAACAAAGTCTGAGGTGATCCATTTTAAAACTCATTAAACAAGCAGTGATGTGGGTTTTTCCTCCATTTTTTTCACAAAATTTATAATACTGTAGTCAGTCAAAATTGATCATAGAGAAAAATGACAATTCACTCCAGATCCTGACATCCTCACACAGGCATATGTGTAGGTAAAACACCAATGACGTCAATAAAAATAAGTTTAAAAAAACTAAACTGTGAAAAAAAATAAAGAAAAAAAGAAAAAAACTAAAGTGTGAATCTGTAGAAAATAAAGAAATGAAGAAATAAATGGCCCTAATTGTAGATTTTTAAGGTTTGTATGGCTCAAGAACTTTAAAATAAAATTGTTTTCCAAAGGTAGGAAATGGTGGCTATAATACATTTGGTATGGTGGGTTTTATGGACCATGGAATGTCTGTTGAACAGGGCAGTTCCAGCATCCTAACATAAATACAGTGCAGACAATAGGCAAACCAAAGAACAAGCTGAATCTCAGGAAATTTTATGTATAACAACCTGCAGTCGAAAGGGCTGTGTCTACAGCTCACTGTCTTTTTTGAAATGTCTGGACTTTTCGTTAAACTTCTTTGGTTAGTCATGAAAGTAAGCCATATTTACAAAGAAAACAGACTAAAATTGCCCTTTTCTTTTACTCTTAACTGGACAAGTAATAACATTGATAGTTTGTTTTGTGACATCATTAATGATAAACAATACTTGTATTCTAAATTTAGTATTTTTATTACATAAACTTGTAGTTGAGAAAAACTCAAGAAAAAATATAATTTTATTTTAAAATATATGGGATCTTTTATCTATATGAAAGCTATTGTTTCCAAGAATTTAATGGTTTAGTCAAGACTGAATATGACACACAATTTTTTTTCAATTTTTTGCTGTCAAAATAAAGCTTTCTTAACAGATGTTACAAATGCAAGAAAAGGTGGCAAGAAAGGTTAGCATATGCTGTTGGATTCAACTAAATCTGTAAATAATCTTTGAATAATTAGATGTTGTCAATGGAAGTTTTATAACCAGACATACTTTGTCATTATGTCATTGGCTCTAAGACCTTCACAGGTGAGACTTTTACCAGCTTAGAGGAGAGTCAACCATCACTGAAGGTGACTTTACTGTGTGCGAAAGCATTTCATCGGTAATGGAGAAATGAATCTATTATCATCCATATCCATTATGAATCAAAGGCCTACAAATGGACTATCTCGAATCTTGCCAAAGAACACTGTTCATGTGGGAGCCACTAGTGTCAAAAATTCATGGCCTTTGTGTCTTGTTTTTAATAACTGCTTACCTACAAGTCTCTTCATTGTATATACAAATTTTTACTTTTTCCAAAGTCCATAAAGAATGCTGTATTCTTATGAGAGTGAAGATTAATGAAAGTTAGATCACTTGGTTCTCAGCAGATTTCTGAGATTTAATACTACATTGTGTAGCAGGATAAACCTAAGATTTTTTTTCTCAAAATTTAGAGTCGACGTCATTTTTATACTCTATGCTTGCAAGATTAATTAATTATTCTTATTTCATATTTACTTAGAGATGGCCATGTTGAATGCTAATTCAAAAGTCCAGTCACTGCCAAGTAAAGCTTAAACCATATTTTCCATAGAGTATTTTTGAGGGGAAATTTTAAATAATGCCTTATGTAAGATGACTTGGATGGGAGAGACGCTTTCAGCTCATAGAGATTTTACATTTGGAATATTGTTTTTCCAGATTTCACAGTCGTTAACTTTCCACCCATGTTTTCTTTCCTTCTAAAATGTAAGATGCTGTTGCTTCTCTGCAATTTTCCCAGAAACCTTAAACTCTATGATAGATTACCTCTGTCCATTTTCACTCCCTTGACATTCGTAATTTTTTTTATTTCTTTTTCTTTTCTTTTTTCTGAAATACTGACTAGGGATGAGAAGCAAACCCAAACTAATACAGATAAAGAAAAATTTGGACTGTAGTCTCTTTACCTCACTGGTTGCTTTATTACTTCTCTGCTTACACCTGACATTTGTGTTAGTTTTCTGAAGATGATCTTGGGTAACTCTATTTTTGTCTGTTTCTCTTCCAAGTGTTGCTACATTGAGTAACTCTTTGCTGTTCAACACCACTTACTCTTTTTAATTGACTTATGCAGACAGGTGGCCAGGTTTACCTGCTGAAACTAAGGTAGTCAAATCTGGACTTCCTTGGTCTATCATTCAAGCTCTATGGGTCTGGCTTTAAAGTTCTACCTTATTTCAAATAGATCGTGTTCCTACCTCATAAACCTTATGCTCCAGTATCTATTTCCTAGATACTAATACAATCATAGGAGAAAAGTCTATATTTCTTTGGCTCATAAAAGATATATAAAGAGTTTGGATACTCTAAATATTTCTGTTTGGTTGTCTTTTTCATTATTTTCTCATGTCATAATCTAGGCATAGATTTGGAATTTATTTCTTAATCTGAGGAGCAGTCACCACACGTGTACTTGCTACTATAAGATACTAAGGGAATATAAAGATGAATACAGGCTCTGACTTGAGCATATATGTTCGGTTTGCTATATCAACCTCAATCAGAATGTTTCAGCATAGGTAAAAAGAGACAAACGATGGTACTAGCCGTACCGATTTTTACTGTGGATTTTTTAAAAGTATTTTGAAGTGGTTAGTCCAGTTCCCAGGCATAATAAGCATGTAAAGAATGTCAGTTAGTTTATCAACTAATTTCAGAAAAGGGGAAATAAAAATAGACCTACTAACTTTCTAGCATATGCTGCATCATATGCAAGTCATTTCTCACATGTAACTTTAATTATTCATTATATTAACAACCTTTGGATCTGTTAGCACAAAGTCATATTTTTATTTTTAACTTTTAGCTTGAAAGTAAATTGTATAACCCCTGACAGTTTGAAATAAACTCATAAAGGTTAGTAGCAGAACAATTCACACCTATCTGCCTGACACCCTAGGACAAAGCCAATGGAAGAACAAATGTGAATTACAAGGGAATTGGGCAGACCTCAAATTCTACAAGCATAACTTCTGTCTATTTGCTACTTAGCTTAGGCCAAGTCCTATACTAAGCAGCCTCCTTCTTTCCCTGATATTGAGGTAATGGCAGTTAGAACTGGATTCAGATTCTGGCTTTTCTGATTCAGTTGTTCCATGCATTTGGAATCACAGCAATTAACTGTGATTCCTCTCTGACTCCTGTCTAGGGAAGAGGGCGTTGAAAGCCTCAGTATTCTAACTAGGATTTGTTATTCGGTATCTAAACATTGTTTCTGTGCTCGGCAAATCTACCTTTCATGTGTCTGTGAGAACAGGCACTCTGTTGTACCCACCATGCTTGGCAACCAGAACTATGATGTCATGAAACAAATGCTTGAGCCATGATTTAGTACATGGAGTTCTAATGTGAGGGGCATACAGTGGGTCTGGTGACCAGTTTCAATGGTAGCTGAAGAAACAATATCCTGCTCACTAGGTTCCCCCAGATGAGAGAGGCACATTCTTTATTCTTGTACATTTTCTGATCAGGGATCTTCCAAATTCCCCTGATCTCATGTTCAAACCAATAATACTTAAATAAATTTTTCTTTGTTCATATCACAACAATGGCTGACAAGAGGATCATCATAGTCAGATGAGCTCAAAGTATCTCTGTGGGGTAATTGAATTGAGCAGTGTGAGTCTTATTCAGTAATCTTTGCTGTGTAATTCTCTCTTCATGTTCAGAGCAAGAAAAAAATTAGTCCCGATTTGGTTTCATTCTATTGAATGAATCATAATGATGTGTTGATGTGAAACTTCCCTTCGCTAGCATGACCTCCCTTGTCAAATTAAGCAATACATTTGCCTTCTTGCTGCTTGGCATTAGTATCAGTCATCCATCCCAGAATCGGAAAACTCAAGTTCAGCATAAGGCTATCTACTGTATTTGTTACTTAATGCAAATCAGCAAGACCGCTCAACCTTTTGTATCAGTGACTTTAAGATATATAAGAATAAGTTCATACTATATTGTCAGACAACTTTAAGACATCATCAATCTTTAAAAATCATTCCCCTAAATTTATTCCAGTGCTCTCAAGTCACTGTAAAACATCCATTTTCAGATTCATAGCATTTTAGAAGGTTCCAAGAGTTAAAGCTTTAGAAGGTTTTAAAATGTTTTATTGATCTAAAACTCCTGTTCAGAGGTCTACTTTATGCTTCCCAGTTACGATCACATTGTCCGCAGTAATCTATACTATTCTTTCTACAGTACTTTAGATCTTCAAGTCTGACATTATTTTCCACTACACTTAGTATTTTCATATATTCTATCGTTTTATGTAGTTTTCCATAGCTAAAGACCAGGATTAACTAAAAGGTGAAGATTTTAAAAATACATTTTCTTTTATTTGTTTGTTACTTTAAGTAAGGTAGATTTCCTGTTTCAATGTGATATTAATAAAAGGCTTCATTGGTTACAGAGACTCAATTTCTAGTAAACTTTATTTGGTGGAGAGGGGTCTCTCTCTCTCTCTCTCTCTCTCTCTCTCTCTCTCTCTCTCTCACTGTGTGTGTGTGTGTGTGTGTGCATACACGTGTCAGTTATCTCTTCACACTATGAGATCTGAGGATCAAATTCAGGTTGGTTAGGTTTGAACAGCAAAATCTTTTACCTGCCCGAGTCATTTTAGTACCATGAATTAACATTTTTAGCTTTTATAAATGTCTTAGGGTTTTACTGCTATGAACAGACAGCATGATCAAGGCAACTCTTATAAGAACAGCACTTAATTGGGCTGGCTTACAGGTTCAGAGGTTCAGTCCATTATTGTCAAGAGAGGAACATGGCAGCATCCAGGCAGGCATGGTGCAGGAGAAACTGAGATTTCTACATCTTCATCTGAAGGCTGCTAGCAGAATACTGGCTTCCAGGCAGCTAAGATAAGGGCCTTAAAAGCCCACACCCACAGTGATACACCTACTCCAACAGGCTACATCTTCTAATAGTGCCACTTCCTGGGCTGAGCATATTCAAACCATCAAAATAGGTAATGGATACTCAGTTAAAGTCAGATTAAAAAAACTGAGTTTGAAGGTATTATTTTATTTACATATATATTATATATACTTTATTTACATGGAAACATATGTATATACATATATGGACGAGATAAATAGTTCAGTGGTTAAAAGCATTGGCTGCTCTTTCAGAAAACCTGACTTCACATTCCAGTACCCATAGAGAGGCTCACAACCGTTTGTAATGCTAATTTATAGGATTCCAACACTCTCTTGTGATTTCCATGGGTACTGCATACACATGGCACATAGACATATATGACTCCAAAACACACAGACACATAAAAGTAAAATAAATTCATCTTTGTAAAAAAATACCAAATGGAAAAATGATCATGCTTCATTATTTCTAAAAAGAAAAAAAATTTAATATAAACATGAAAAATCCCAAATCAAAGGTCCTCCAACTGACCAGCGCAGCTGTGAAAGCTCAGAACCAAACATCAGACTAAGTTCAGAGACCCTGGCGGGAGGAGCTCACAGAGGGACTGGAGGAGCAGAGGGGGATTGCATCCCCATAGGAAGAACAATATAGGCTGTTGGACCACCCAGTGCTCCCAGGGACTGGACCACCGACCAAGAAGTATACAGGAGGGATCCCTGGGATACATATGTAGCAGAGAATGGCCTTGCCTGGCAGCAATGGGTGGGAAGGCTCTTGGTCCCTTGGAGGTTTGATGCCCCAGCACAGGGGGAGGCTGGAGAGGTGAGGCAGGAAAGAGTAGGTGAGAAAACATCCTCATACAGACAAAGGAGAAGGGGAGAGCTGAAGTGGAATGGAGGTGGGGGTGGAAGAGTAACCAGGAAGTGGAATAACATTTGAGATGTAAATGAATGGAATGATAAATAAATAAAAGAATAATTTTTAAAAGTAAATAATTGCAATACTCACTAAGATTATAAAATATGGAGAACAAGTTAAAGAAGATCAAAATAAATGGAA
This sequence comes from Rattus norvegicus, assembly GCF_021556685.1. Lineage (NCBI taxonomy): Eukaryota > Metazoa > Chordata > Mammalia > Rodentia > Muridae > Rattus > Rattus norvegicus. The sequence goes on from NC_141549.1 coordinate 46,305,730, forward strand.
ATAAGTCTGAAAAAAATCCTCCAAAATTAAAATCCTTTTTAACATCCTTATGATGCCGTATTATACAGAAAAAAATTTTGAGCTCATGTGAGAAATGAGTCAAGATAGCAATATAGCAATATATATAAATTAACACCTAGATATTTGTAGATGGTATAACTGAAACATATATGTAGCATTTAACTTTGGTTCCATTCCCAAATTATATCATTATGTATATGCAAAATTACTAAAATTTACAACAGTTCTATCTCAAGCATTTCAGGTAAGAAATTCTCAGTCTACACAACTTAACAGCACTAGATTCTACCTCCAAGAGAAATATTAAATAGTCTCAGTATTAAATTATTTAAGTACATAATAAATGTTTTTTTTACCATGCTTATCACCCTGTACAAAGCTTAAGTCCAAGTGGATCAAAGACCTCCACATCAAACCAGATACACTCAAACTAATAGAAGAAAAACTAGGGCAGCATCTCAAACACATGGGCACTGGAAAAAATTTCCTGAACAAAACACCAATGGCTTATGCTCTAAGATCAAGAATCGACAAATGGGATCTCATAAAACTGCAAAGCTTCTGTAAGGCAAAGGACACTGTGGTTAGGACAAAACGGCAACCAACAGATTGGGAAAAGATCTTTACCAATCCTACAACAGATAGAGGCCTTATATCCAAAATATACAAAGAACTCAAGATGTTAGACCACAGGGAGACAAATAACCGTATTAAAAATGGGGTTCAGAGCTAAACAAAGAATTCACAGCTGAGGAATCCCAAATGGCTGAGAAACACCTAAAGAAATGTTCAACATCTTCAGTCATAAAAGAAATGCAAATCAAAACAACCCTGAGATTTCACCTCACACCAGTGAGAATGACTAAGATCAAAAACTCAGGTGACAGCAAATGCTGGTTTGAATGTGGAGAAAGAGGAACACTCCTCCATTGTTGGTGGGATTGCAGACTGGTACAACCATTCTGGAAATCAGTCTGGAGGTTCCTCAGAAAATCAGACATTGAACTACCTGAGGATCCAGCTATACCTCTCTTGGGCATATACCCAAAAGATGCCCCAACATATAAAAAAGACACGTGCTCCACTATGTTCATAGCAGCCTTATTTATAATAGCCAGAAGCTGGAAAGAACCCAGATGCCCTTCAACAGAGGAATGGATACAGAAAATGTGGTACATCTACACAATGGAATATTACTCAGCTATCAAAAACAATGCCTTTATGAAATTCATAGGCAAATGGATGGAACTGGAAAATATCATACTGAGTGAGGTAACCCAATCACAGAAAAACACACATGGTATGCACTCATTGATAAGTGGCTATTAGCCCAAATGCTTGAATTACCCTAGATGCATAGAACACATGAAACTCAAGACGGATGATCAAAATGTGAATGCTTTACTCCTTCTTTAAAAGGGGAACAAGAATACCCTTGGCAGGGAATGGAGAGGCAAAGATTAAAACAGAGACAGGAGGAACCGACAGGAGCCGGATGTAGATCTCTCCTGAGAGACACAGCCAGAATACAGCAAATACAGAGGCGAATGCCAGCAGCAAACCACTGAACTAAGAACAGGACCCCCGTTGAAGGAATCAGAGAAAGAACTGGAAGAGCTTGAAGGGGCTTGAGACCCCATATGAACAACAATGCCAAGCAACCAGAGTTTCTAGGGACTAAGCCACTACCTAAAGACTATACATGGACTGACCCTGGACTCTGACCTCATAGGTAGCAGTGAATATCCTAGTAAGATCATCAGTGGAAGGGGAAGCCCTTGGTCCTGCTAAGACTGAACCCCCAGTGAACGTGATTGTTGGGAGGAGGGTGGCAATGGGGGAAGGATGGGGAGGGGAACACCCATAAAGAAGGGGAGGGGGAGGGGTTAGGGGGATGTTGGCCTGGAAACCGGGAAAGGGAATAACACTCGAAATGTAAATAAGAAATACTCAAGTTAATAAAAAAAAGAAAATAAATGTATTTTTAAATTTACCATCAATGAAACAAAACTTGACGACACATAATACTCCTTAAGAATTAAAATAAAATACAATAAGTAAATAATATGAAACACCCGCGGATCCCGGCCCGCAGCAGCTCTCTGCTCCCAGACCCGGTGAGAGAGAGACCCAACCGCCTGGTCAGGTGGGCACTCCTGAGGCTGCAGAGCGGAAGAGACCACCAACACTGCTCACCCCTGCCCACATCCCTGGCCCAAGAGGAAACTGTATAAGGCCTCTGGGCTCCCGTGGGGGAGGGCCCAGGAGCGGCAGGACCCCTGCCGGAGACACCGCCGGACCCTGAAGGAAACAGACCGGATAAACAGTTCTCTGCACCCAAATCCCGTGGGAGGGAGAGCTAAAACTTCAGAGAGGCAGACAGGCCTGGGAAACCAGAAGAGACTGCTCCCTGCACACACATCTCGGACGCCAGAGGAAAAAGCCAAAGACCATCTGGAACCCTGGTGCACTGAAGCTCCCGGAAACGGCGGCACAGGTCTTCCTGGTTGCTGCCGCTGCAGAGAGCCCCTGAACAGCACCCCACGAGCAAACCTGAGACTCGGGACCACAGGTAAGACCAACTTTTCTGCTGCAAGTGACCTGCCTGGTGAACTCAAGACACAGGCCCACAGGAAAAGCTGAAGACCTGTAGAGAGGAAAAACTACACGCCCGAAAGCAGAACACTCTGTCCCCATAACTGACTGAAAGAGAGGAAAACAGGTATACAGCACTCCTGACACACAGGCTTATAGGACAGTCTAGCCACTGTCAGAAATAGCAGAACAAAGTAACACTAGAGATAATCTGATGGCGAGAGGCAAGCGCAGGAACCCAAGCAACAGAAACCAAGACTACATGCCATCATCGGAGCCCAATTCTCCCACCAAAACAAACATGGAATATCCAAACACACCAGAAAAGCAAGATCTAGTTTCAAAATCATATTTGATCATGATGCTGGAGGACTTCAGGAAAGACCTGAACACACTTAGGGAAGCACAGGAAAACATTAATAAACAAGTAAAAGCCTACAGAGAGGAATCGCAAAAATCCCTGAAAGAATTCCAGGAAAACACAATCAAACAGTTGAAGGAATTAAAAATGGAAATAGAAGCAATCAAGAAAGAACACATGGAAACAACCCTGGATATAGAAAACCAAAAGAAGAGACAAGGAGCTGTAGATACAAGCTTCACCAACAGAATACAAGAGATGGAAGAGAGAATCTCAGGAGCAGAAGATTCCATAGAAATCATTGACTCAACTGTCAAAGATAATGTAAAGCGGAAAAAGCTACTGGTCCAAAACATACAGGAAATCCAGGACTCAATGAGAAGATCAAACCTAAGGATAATAGGTATAGAAGAGAGTGAAGACTCCCAGCTCAAAGGACCAGTAAATATCTTCAACAAAATCATAGAAGAAAACTTCCCTAACCTAAAAAAAGAGATACCCATAGACATACAGGAAGCCTACAGAACTCCAAATAGATTGGACCAGAAAAGAAACACCTCCCGTCACATAATTGTCAAAACACCAAACGCACAAAATAAAGAAAGAATATTAAAAGCAGTAAGGGAAAAAGGTCAAGTAACATATAAAGGGAGACCTATCAGAATCACACCAGACTTCTCGCCAGAAACTATGAAGGCCAGAAGATCCTGGACTGATGTTATACAGACCCTAAGAGAACACAAATGCCAGCCCAGATTACTGTATCCAGCAAAACTCTCAATTAACATTGATGGAGAAACCAAGACATTCCATGACAAAACCAAATTTACACAATATCTTTCTACAAATCCAGCACTACAAAGGATAATAAATGGTAAAGCCCAACATAAGGAGGCAAGCTATACCCTAGAAGAAGCAAGAAACTAATCGTATTGGCAACAAAACAAAGAGAATGAAAGCACACAAACATAACCTCACATCAAATATGAATATAACGGGAAGCAATAATCACTATTCCTTAATATCTCTCAATATCAATGGCCTCAACTCCCCAATAAAAAGACATAGATTAACAAACTGGATACGCAACGAGGACCCTGCATTCTGCTGCCTACAGGAAACACACCTCAGAGACAAAAACAGACACTACCTCAGAGTGAAAGGCTGGAAAACAACTTTCCAAGCAAATGGTCAGAAGAAGCAAGCTGGAGTAGCCATTCTAATATCAAATAAAATCAATTTCCAACTAAAAGTCATCAAAAAAGATAAGGAAGGACACTTCATATTCATCAAAGGAAAAATCAACCAAGATGAACTCTCAATCCTAAATATCTATGCCCCAAATACAAGGGCACCTACATATGTAAAAGAAACCTTACTAAAGCTCAAAACACACATTGCACCTCACACAATAATAGTGGGAGATTTCAACACCCCACTCTCATCAATGGACAGATCATGGAAACAGAAATTAAACAGTGATGTAGACAGACTAAGAGAAGTCATGAGCCAAATGGACTTAACGGATATTTATAGAACATTCTATCCTAAAGCAAAAGGATATACCTTCTTCTCAGCTCCTCATGGTACTTTCTCCAAAATTGACCATATAATTGGTCAAAAAACGGGCCTCAACAGGTACAGAAAGATAGAAATAATCCCATGCGTGCTATCGGACCACCACGGCCTAAAACTGGTCTTCAATAACAATAAGGGAAGAATGCCCACATATACGTGGAAATTGAACAATGCTCTACTCAATGATAACCTGGTCAAGGAAGAAATAAAGAAAGAAATTAAAAACTTTTTAGAATTTAATGAAAATGAAGATACAACATACTCAAACTTATGGGACACAATGAAAGCTGTGCTAAGAGGAAAACTCATAGCGCTGAGTGCCTGCAGAAAGAAACAGGAAAGAGCATATGTCAGCAGCTTGACAGCACACCTAAAAGCTCTAGAACAAAAAGAAGCAAATACACCCAGGAGGAGTAGAAGGCAGGAAATAATCAAACTCAGAGCTGAAATCAACCAAGTAGAAACAAAAAGGACCATAGAAAGAATCAACAGAACCAAAAGTTGGTTCTTTGAGAAAATCAACAAGATAGATAAACCCTTAGCCAGACTAACGAGAGGACACTTAGAGTGTGTCCAAATTAACAAAATCAGAAATGAAAAGGGAGACATAACTACAGATTCGGAAGAAATTCAAAAAATCATCAGATCTTACTATAAAAACCTATATTCAACAAAATTTGAAAATCTTCAGGAAATGGACAATTTCCTAGACAGATACCAGGTATCGAAGTTAAATCAGGAACAGATAAACCAGTTAAACAACCCCATAACTCCTAAGGAAATAGAAGCAGTCATTAAAGGTCTCCCAACCAAAAAGAGCCCAGGTCCAGACGGGTTTAGTGCAGAATTCTATCAAACCTTCATAGAAGACCTCATACCAATATTATCCAAACTATTCCACAAAATTGAAACAGATGGAGCCCTACCGAATTCCTTCTACGAAGCCACAATTACTCTTATACCTAAACCACACAAAGACACAACAAAGAAAGAGAACTTCAGACCAATTTCCCTTATGAATATCGACGCAAAAATACTCAATAAAATTCTGGCAAACCGAATTCAAGAGCACATCAAAACAATCATCCACCATGATCAAGTAGGCTTCATCCCAGGCATGCAGGGATGGTTTAATATACGGAAAACCATCAACGTGATCCATTATATAAACAAACTGAAAGAACAGAACCACATGATCATTTCATTAGATGCTGAGAAAGCATTTGACAAAATTCAACACCCCTTCATGATAAAAGTCCTGGAAAGAATAGGAATTCAAGGCCCATACCTAAACATAGTAAAAGCCATATACAGCAAACCAGTTGCTAACATTAAACTAAATGGAGAGAAACTTGAAGCAATCCCACTAAAATCAGGGACTAGACAAGGCTGCCCACTCTCTCCCTACTTATTCAATATAGTTCTTGAAGTTCTAGCCAGAGCAATCAGACAACAAAAGGAGATCAAAGGGATACAGATCGGAAAAGAAGAGGTCAAAATATCACTATTTGCAGATGACATGATAGTATATTTAAGTGATCCCAAAAGTTCCACCAGAGAACTGCTAAAGCTGATAAACAACTTCAGCAAAGTGGCTGGGTATAAAATTAACTCAAATAAATCAGTTGCCTTCCTCTATACAAAAGAGAAACAAGCCGAGAAAGAAATTAGGGAAACGACACCCTTCATAATAGACCCAAATAATATAAAGTACCTCGGTGTGACTTTAACCAAGCAAGTAAAAGATCTGTACAATAAGAACTTCAAGACACTGAGGAAAGAAATTGAAGAAGACCTCAGAAGATGGAAAGATCTCCCATGCTCATGGATTGGCAGGATTAATATGGTAAAAATGGCCATTTTACCAAAAGCAATCTACAGATTCAATGCAATCCCCATCAAAATACCAATCCAATTCTTCAAAGAGTTAGACAGAACAATTTGCAAATTCATCTGGAATAACAAAAAACCCAGGATAGCTAAAGCTATCCTCAACAATAAAAGGACTTCAGGGGGAATCACTATCCCTGAACTCAAGCAGTATTACAGAGCAATAGTGATAAAAACTGCATGGTATTGGTACAGAGACAGACAGATAGACCAATGGAATAGAATTGAAGACCCAGAAATGAACCCACACACCTATGGTCACTTGATTTTTGACAAAGGAGCCAAAACCATCCAATGGAAAAAAGATAGTATTTTCAGCAAATGGTGCTGATTCAACTGGAGGGCAACATGTAGAAGAATGCAGATCGATCCATCCTTATCACCCTGTACAAAGCTTAAGTCCAAGTGGATCAAGGACCTCCACATCAAACCAGACACACTCAAACTAATAGAAGAAAAACTAGGGAAGCATCTGGAACACATGGGCACTGGAAAAAATTTCCTGAACAAAACACCAATGGCTTATGCTCTAAGATCAAGAATCGACAAATGGGATCTCATAAAACTGCAAAGCTTCTGTAAGGCAAAGGACACTGTGGTTAGGACAAAACGGCAACCAACAGATTGGGAAAAGATCTTTACCAATCCTACAACAGATAGAGGCCTTATTTCCAAAATATACAAAGAACTCAAGAAGTTAGACCGCAGGGAAACAAATAACCCTATTAAAAAATGGGGTTCAGAGCTAAACAAAGAATTCACAGCTGAGGAATGCCGAATGGCTGAGAAACACCTAAAGAAATGTTCAACATCTTTAGTCATAAGGGAAATGCAAATCAAAACAACCCTGAGATTTCACCTCACACCAGTGCGATTGGCTAAGATCAAAAACTCAGGTGACAGCAGATGCTGGTGAGGATGTGGAGAAAGAGGAACACTCCTCCATTGTTGGTGGGATTGCAGACTGGTAAAACCATTCTGGAAATCAGTCTGGAGGTTCCTCAGAAAATTGGACATTGAACTGCCTGATGATCCAGCTAGACCTCTCTTGGGCATATACCCAAAAGATGCCTCAACATATAAAAGAGACACGTGCTCCACTATGTTCATCGCAGCCTTATTTATAATAGCCAGAAGCTGGAAAGAACCCAGATGCCCTTCAACAGAGGAATGGATACAGAAAATGTGGTACATCTACACAATGGAATATTACTCAGCTATCAAAAACAACGAGTTTATGAAATTCGTAGGCAAATGGTTGGAACTGGAAAATATCATCCTGAGTGAGCTAACCCAATCACAGAAAGACATACATGGTATGCACTCATTGATAAGTGGCTATTAGCCCAAATGCTTGAATTACCCTAGATCCCTAGAACAAACGAAACTCAAGACGGATGATCAAAATGTGAATGCTTCACTCCTTCTTTAAATGAGGAAAAGAATACCCTTGGCAGGGAAGGGAGAGGCAAAGATTAAAACAGAGACTGAAGGAACACCCATTCAGAGCCTGCCCCACATGTGGCCCATACATATACAGCCACCCAATTAGACAAGATGGATGAAGCAAAGAAGTGCAGACCGACAGGAGCCGGATGTAGATCGCTCCTGAGAGACACAGCCAGAATACAGCAAATATAGAGGCGAATGCCAGCAGCAAACCACTGAACTGAGAATAGGTCCCCTATTGAAGGAATCAGAGAAAGAACTGGAAGAGCTTGAAGGGGCTCGAGACCCCAAAAGTACAACAATGCCAAGCAACCAGAGCTTCCAGGGACTAAGCCACTACCTAAAGACTATACATGGACTGACCCTGGACTCTGACCCCATAGGTAGCAATGAATATCCTAGTAAGAGCACCAGTGGAAGGGGAAGCCCTGGGTCCTGCTAAGACTGAACCCACAGTGAACTAGTCTATGGGGGGAGGGCGGCAATGGGGGGAGGGTTGGGAGGGGAACACCCATAAGGAAGGGGAGGGGGGAGGGGGATGTTTGCCCGGAAACCGGGAAAGGGAATAACACTCGAAATGTATATAAGAAATACTCAAGTTAATAAAAAAAAAAAAAGAAATGTAAATAAGAAATACTCAAGTTAATAAAAATGAAAAAAAAGAAAAAAAAATAATATGAAAGAAAGGAAGATAAAATATTAGTAAGAGTATAGATATTGAAGCATAATCAACATTTGAAAGTTAATTATCTATTTGTATTCATATTGTTCGATAGTCACTGAACACTTCTGAAAACTTTCTCATTTAATATTTAGCAGATACTCGTCACTCATGTAAAACCCATGTGCAATCAAGTAAAACACATCCTAAAATGAAAGTTGAAACCATTGGTTAACTGGATAGATCCATTAATGATATATATATAGAGAGAGAGGGGGGGGTCTTTTTCTATGTTTTCTCTATGACACAGAACACACATGATATTTCCCCATGTTCTTATAAAGTTGTTTATTTTTTTCTCTTGACTCTTAGTTTTATATTGATTCTTCTCACAATTATGTCTGATAGTGCAACATAATGTAGTCATCGAAAAGCCCGGGCTCTCATCTATACTCAATGAATGAATAGGTAAAATGGAGCCAGACACATTTCTCATTGTTCTGTGTAACCCATGCCATCATCAGTTGGTTTGACTTCAATCCTTTTGATATATATCTAGAAAGAAATGAAACCCAAGACTTTGAGTCTCCCGTTTCATTATGCAAGACAGCTGTATAATAATCTCACTCTCCTGACTGCAGATCTCTTCCTAACTGATGGTGATAATTATCACCGTCGTTTGCACCCTCAAAATAAAAGGAGATGGACATGCTGCAAAAGGGAGTCTATGACAAAGTCGTTTTAAATACATTTTTCTGCAGACTTAGCTGTCATTTTATCTGCTCCATCTTCCAAAATTAATAGATATAAACTCTTCTTCTCCATTGAAATAATAACTATTGACTTGAGATTTTCAATTAAATGCCTTGGCATTGCACCAGACTGTGGAGGTTCATTCGGCCAACCTTGGGTGTGAATTCTAAATTGTCTCTACTAAAGAAAGGAAATTCTGTAGAAATTTCTGCTGCTACTGTTTGATTAAGATAGCACTGATACCTGAGTTCAGTTTTCATTGTGTCACACTATCTTATTAAATTACTCTCAGATTTGAGAGGCATGCTTTTTATACTACAGTAAAATAGCTAGAATGATTCTTAGAAACAACGTAATATTAAGCCAAAATGTATTCCATGCATTATTGCACGGCATATGGAAAGTGTGGCAGGAATTGTATGAAAATTAATTTTAGAACATTTTCAGTACCATAGAAATTGAATCAAAATGGTAGTAGACTGTTTTGGGCTAAAGTATGTTGTATCTTAATGTTGAAATACAAGGGAAAATGGCTTCTTTTGTAAATCATAAGCAAAATTACCCAAAGAGATATATCAGGAAGTTAATGACTTCTGTCAATAAAAGATGTGTGTGTGTGTGTGTGTGTGTGTGTGTGTGTGTGTTTGGGTGTGCGCGCGTGTGTGTGTGTGTTAAGCATTACCAATACTGACATTATGAAAAGAAAAATTCTCACTGTACTACCCAGGCTTGCCTTCAATTTCTTGACCTGATTGATTCTTCTGCCTTAGCCACTAGAGTAGCTGTTCTTGCCAGGGCAGCTGATTTCTGTGTATTTATTAGTTAGTTTGAGATGACTTCTTTAGCTGAAATTTTAACACAATTCTTGGGTAAGTATGAGGAAAAAAATTACAAATGAAATTCATTCATCATGCAATTCAAAAGGAAGTTCAATAAAATATTTTATACCCCAAATTTTAGGACATCATTTAGCCAGTTAGTATTTTTAAGACCTCTAGTTTGTTGGTGAGTCAAACTTTTGTAATGAGACTTAGAGAGGCAGTGAAGGATGCTGCCTCCGTCTTATGAGCCACACTGGCTGTCTACAAAGAGTAAGATGTCACTGTTTCCAGAGTCCTTTTGTGCATGCTTTAAATTTAAAAACAAAACTTTTTACTTTAAAAAAATTAAGATTTCTCAACACCTTCCTCAAAATCATGGTTTATACTTCCTATCCTACAACAAAATGGCTTTAAATCTAAGCTTTAACATTAAAATTTTTACTTCTTTTCAAAACCATTCCTTTTAAAATGAAGAAAATAAATTAGTTCTAATCCACTCTACACACACACACACTGTTTCATTCACAGATAATATAGGTTTTGCTTTAGAAAAAAAGTTTAGACAAATTCTTTCCTAAAACAAATATATGGTTGGTCATATGTAACTGAGGTTCTTGGGGTTATAATCAGGACTAAAAAGGGGAAAGTGATGGTTTGGATTCATGGAAAATAAAAGGGGGAAAAAAAGCTGTAATCAGGCAGCTTGTGTTAGAGAATCCTTAGTTCTAACCCCCTGAAAATTCTTCTGGGCGAAGAACTAGAGTCACATGTTCAAGACCTAGAGAAAAGAACTAAGGAGGAAAAGAAAGAGGCTGGCACTACTATCCAAGCCCCCTCTAGTGATCTCATGACCATTAAATAGATTAGACCTATATCATCATTTGCTCTGATATTTGTGGTCTGCCCCAACATAAAAATTAAAAGTAGCAATAAGCAAAACTACACAATGCAGCTACAAAAGAAAAACAAAAATTTAGTATCAAGACTGAAGATTAAATTCTTATTATTTCAGAAAAAGAAGCAAATATTAACCATACTTCTTAATTAATACCAGTGTAAATGTTGTTACCTAAAGTAGTCTAGCTTGTTAACAACATATGTTATAGGCTATGCAGATTTTAAGACTATATATTCTTGTAGATGGAGAGATAGTTCAACCACTGAGAGCACATAGGCTGTTGAAGAGGACCAGAGTTCATTTCCCATAGTAGGTTGACAGCAACCACCTGGAGCTCCAGCTTCAGTAGATCTTGAACACTATTCTGCCCTCCAAATGCACTGTGCATTTTCATGCACAGTCACATACACACATCCAAACATCCACATTCACACAAGTTAAAATAGTAAAGACTCATATATTCTCTGAGACTACATAGAGTTCAATTATTTGTTTTTTTCTTCTGAGGTAAATTCCTGCGTTTTTGCCCAAGCTAACCTTGAATTTCTGAACTTGGAGACCCTTTTGTCACTGCCTTTGCCTCTTGAGTATGTGGGACTGTAGATGTATGTCACCAGACCAAAACTAAGTAACATTTGTTTTTAGAGAGTATCTGTTCTAAAAGGGTATTTTTTTTGTTCGTTTGTTTTTGTGTTTTGTTGGGTTATTTTCCAAAAACATTACTTTTAAAAGATGATTGTCCAGTATCAAGCACTCAGATTATCCCTTATAAATATGGTTCTCAAATGAAATGAACAGGAGGATCATTGGACACAGAAGAATAGAGGGTGGATTTGGGCTGTTTACCAGTATCATAAATAAGAAAATACCCCAAATGCAGAGACCTGTCATAAGAAAAGGAACCAACAGAAAGAAATGCAAATGGCGCCAAATGGGAATCATTAGGATAATAAACAGATGTTAGTGTTGGATCATTATATAACAAGTTTTCTTCATAAGAAAGTTCAATTAGCATGCATAGGAGAAACAGTAGGAGTACAAGGTCACTGCTAGGCAAACGTCTATTATTCTGCTTTGGATCTTGAATGGCTTCTGTTAGAAGCTTGGTACACAGCTTGAAACTACAGGGAGGTAGTGTACACCTGAGGAGGTGAAGTGCGAGTTGTTTCTGCCTAGTCTTATATTATAGAGCTCCACTATTTCATTTTTATTGCCTGAATTGAAGCTGGTAGTTATAATCCACCACAGGGCACCACATCATGATGCACTATTTCATTATAGTTCAGATGCAAAGTGACCAGTCCCACATGGACTAGAATATTTTAAGGTCAAAAATATACTTTAAAAATTTATGAGTTCAGATATTTGTTAAAGTGAAAGAGAACACACTAATAAAAGCATAGTGGAGGCAAAATTCTTCAAATAGATGCAAAGAAGCAGCGAGTAAAAATTGAAGATAAACATATTCCCACAGTAATATTATAAAAAAAAAATCTTCCCCCAAATACTGATCAGTTTTGAGAAGGAAATTGAGGTTTTATAGTGACTAAACACTATGTTGTCCATTTACCATAATTAATATCTCCAGTGACAAGACACATCATATCAATGGCATGTACCCTGAGAGCAGACTCAGCACCACCTCTCTTCTGGTTGTAAGCATAGCCTACCTATATCTCCCAGATATGATCAACTTAGACATCAATGCCATGTAGTCCTGAGATATGCCTACACCACTTCTTTAATTTTTATAGTAAAAATACATAAAAACATGTACTCATGGAAAAATGATAGGTAAATTAATATTGCAAGAAAATCTACAAAACAACTGACTAGGTGTCAGTAATGAGTCAAGGTCATTGAAGTTTAAAAGAAAATAATGAACTATCATGGTTGAAGAAAGTTAACCCTTGTTAATGTTTAACACCTGGTAGCAGTTCAGCCTTAAGTGAGGATATAGAACATGGATAGTATTTTTTTGTTCCCACTTCTAAGAAGGACTGAAGCATCCACACTTTGGTCTTCCTTCTTCTTGAGCTTCATGCAGTCTCTGAATTGTATCTTGGTTATTCCGAGCCTTTGAGTTAATAACCACTTATCAGTGAATGCATACCATATGTGTTCTTTTGTGATTGGGTTACCTCACTCAGTATGATATCAGTCCTTAGAAGGGGAGCAAAAATACTCACAGGAGGAAATATGGAGACAAAGTATGGAGAAGAGACTGAAGGAAAGGCCATTCAGAGACTGCTCCACCTGGGGATTCATCCCATATAGAGCCACCAAACCCAGACAATATTGCGGATGCCAAGGAGTGCATGCTGACAGGAGCCTGATATAGCTGTCTCCTGAGAGGTTCTGCCAGAGCCTGACAAAACAGAGGCAGATGCTTGCAGCCAACCATTGAACTGAGAACATGGTCCCCAAAGGAGGAGTTAGAGAAAGGACTAAAGGAGCTCAAGGGGTTTGCAACTCCATAAGAAGAACAACAATATCAATCCACCAGAATTCCCAGAACTCCCAGGGACTAAACCACAATCCCAAGAGTACACAGGGATGGACCTATGGCTCCAGCCACATATGTAGCAGAGGTGCCCTTGTTGGGCATCAATGGGAGAAGAGGTCCTTGGTCCTGTCAAGGCTTGATGCCCAGTGTAGAGGAATGTCGGGGGGTGGGGAGAGGGTGATTAGGGAGGGGGAACACCCTTATAGAAGAAGGTGAGGGAGATGTAATAGGGGGTTTATGGACGGGAAACTGAGAAAGGGGATAATTTGAAATGTAAATAAAAAATATCCAGCAAAAGAAAAAATGTAAAAAAAAATTAAAAATAAAGAAGTGTTGAAGTCAAAACACACAAAGAGAAGTAAACAGAGTGATGGAACAAGGGGTGGATTGTATCTCTGGATTTGACAACATTTAATGTCAAATTCACTGATAGTCTAAGTAAATCTATATTTAATTTTAAAATCTAAAACATAGGAACATGGATTGTTGCTGTAAAATTTTTTAAAAGGGGTTTTCTTTTACGCCACACTAATGCCAGAACCGAATGACCCTATGACATGTTTGATATTTTCATATCAGTCAGCAAAGCGTCTCACCCACTGAGCTCCATTCCATATCACACTGCCCGTGGCTACTCTCTGAGCCTGGCAACAATCTCTCTACCCATCTAGTTCCCAAGGCTTGTGGCCACCATGCCAGACATACACATGTCTCCAGCCACCACATACTCTCTTGAACTTAAATAGTCACATGAAAGAACACACAACACAATAACCCCTGATCCAATTGATAATATATAATTTGCTCATCTAGACATACAAAACTCTGCTCATCCACACCCCTTAAGAATATTCATAACAACCTGCAAATGTGCAGAGAGGAATCTTAACATCAGCCTCCATGTTCTCTCAGCTCCTTTTCCTTCTCTCCAGTCTCCTCCTCGTCTCTAAAACTTTTCTGCTGCCCATCCTTCCTTCTCATCCAATGACAGGCCTCATTCTATCTTGTACCTGCCTTCACCTGCATGACATCATCCTACAATGGATAATGAGGAAAATTTTAATATGGTTTCAAGTTTTCAAGTGTTGTTTCAATGATAATATCTTAGATTTGATCATTGTTTTATAGTCATACACAAGGTTTGCTTGTAAGGTTGTTAACCTTAGCAAAAGTTAGGTGAGAAGTATATGAAAGAAAACACGGAAGCATTTGTGACTTTTATGATCAGGGTGCTCCTGACTTATTTACCATGGATAGGATATTCATAAGAGAATTTACCTTGATGCAAATCAATTCTATTAACTACTGTGGAGAGAAAAGAAAATGAAGGCTCGTCGAAAAATGATTTTGCCAGGCAATGAATAATGTAAATTGTCTAGGCTGACAGCTGAAATGCTTTAAGCATGATCATGACAGAAGAATAAATGTTAACCATTCTCCTGAAATAGTAGGCATGAAACTACCCATGTATACTCCAAAATGAAATAATTAATAACAATGGCATACAGCTACCGAAGCTTGTTTTCCAGTCATATTAAACTGCCTAACAAGCTGATGAGTTAAATATGCAGTTTGACCTCTTGACACAGCCCAATAGCTTTTACAAGATTGCAGAGATAAAGCTGAGCTGTGAATTTATTTCTTTTTAAAGTCTGATGCTGCCCGAAGTCAGCACACTTGACAACAAGGCTATGTGAAATATCTTTGATCTCTGAGCTGTAAGAGCATTCAGTGATAGACACTGCCATTTTCTAACATTACTAATGAAAAGCCAGCATCCATGACTGAAGAAAGTAGCTCCAGTTTGTGCTTGTAAAGCAGGTTTTTTTGTTCATTGAAGATCAGGGAATGAGAGCTTAAAGTTCATGGTCACTACACTCTATCAAATGGTTCTCAACCAGTGAGTCACAACTCCTTTGGGAGATCAAATGACCTTTTCACAACGGTCCAATATCAGATATACTGCATATCAGATATTTACGTTATGATTTATAACAATAGTAAAACTGCAGTTATGAAGTAGCAAATGAAAATAATTTTATGGTTGCAGGGTCACCATAATATGAGGAACTATATTGAAGAGTCACAGCACCAGGAAGGTTGAGAACCTCCACTCTAGTCTATTGAGCTAGCTGTTCAAAAATCTCTGATGTTATGGCGTGTTGTGACGACAACAACTCTACCAAACACAGCAACAGGTCTCCTCTCTAAGACATAAACTTAATCCAGTGTTAGAATGTCACCATGGACCGATAAAAAAGTAGAAAAATAAGTTCTACCCTACTTACTGGCAACTTGGTCAATTTTGTTAGAAGAAACAATTCTTTCTGTACACATATTTTTAATAACTGTCATCATCCCATTCCCGGGATTTGTAAAGGTGTATATGAAGGCTTCCAGAAATGTACCCTATAGTCCTCATTTGAATGTCGAGTTTGAACACAAACACATTACTTACTAATGAGGAATTTGAGGGACCAAATTCATTTCTAAAGAGCTCAGCACTAAAAATAGCGGGGAGGGGAAGGATAAAGATTCATATGAAATACTTTATCTTCATGTTCCACTGCTCTCATCAGCGTTGTTGTTTAAGTGAACTTGCAAATTATGGCATTAATGTGCTGGATAACATATTTTAGATTTTCAAAATTTGATTCCCTTTCAGACTTATAAAATAATCAGTGGGGATTTCCAGGCTGTAACATGAATGGAATATGTGTACTTTGCCAAAAGTGATCTGAACATTCCTAATCCATTAACCTAGAAATATCTTAAAAGATCTGTGTTCCATGGACACAGTACATGTCAGTAAAAGCCAGCCTGTAGAAGCCATGGAGATACTAAGCCAAGAGTTTGCTCCCTGATCTTCCTACCAGTTAAAGTAGATTGAGGGAGTAGAGAAAGAATAATTTCTTGGAGAATTTTTTTCATAATTCCTACCAAAATATGAAATAAGAGTCACATTATTTCTGGTCCACATAATGAACTTATGTGAACTGCAGAAAACACTATAAGTTCATTTCAATTTTGTCATCTACTTAAAGGTAATGGTAATTTTTAAACAAAAAGATGTCTCAATATCCACTGGTATTGATTTTGCTCAGTGCATTTCTCTCCTTTATAGAATTATGACACAAGGTTTACTTCTCAGCTTTTAGTTAATTAGTTCTAAAGTTTTCTTAGTGCCAAATTCAGTGCTAGACACTGGTGGGCAAGCCATTTAGCATTTGTGGCCTTTAGTTTGTTATCCACAAAATGAGAATTTATGAGTAGATAAACTGTAATACATAATTCAGTTGTAAAACTTAATCTAAATTTGAATTTTATTTTTACTGAAAACAGACATTTTAGAACACATTGTCATAGCTTATCTGTTCTGAGCTTCATTTTTCTTAAAATCTCGTTAAAAATAACTACAAAATGACAATGAAAATATTTTCAATAAATTCACCCATATCAGGAATTGCTGCAAGAAAAATGAGTTGACAAGTCAAATTGAAAATTGGAGGTTGCAGATCATACCAACTACCTGTCTGAAACAGCCTAATTTTTTAGATGCTACTAATAGAAAAAATACTTGTTCCTACAGTTGCCACTTAGGCAACAGTAAATGGTTATGGAAACTGTGCATTAAGACTCCCAAAACAAACACTGGAGGAGTCTCTTTAGTTCATAATTTAGTAGCAGAGGTTTGTACAGATTCCCTGGGAACGCCTTTGAGGCATCAGTTTGCCTCTGAAAATACCTTTGATTCTTAAAATGGATCAAACTATTCTATATGATACGTTCAACTCTTCATCCTTCCTTGCTATCCATTTGCGATTCATTCTATAATATCCTATGCTAATTGGCTGTATACATACAAGTATGTGATATAATACAAACCTTGAAATGAAAGGATACATCACTTAAAGGATTTCATACTCTGAATGAAAGGTGATGGAAACTACACTGTTTCCTATTTGAAAAAAAATTCAGTAAGTTATTTTCCTACTATTTCTTAGGGCTAAGCCAAGATTTTGAAGCTATTTGCAAAATGTAGTTGTCAGCATATTTTGGAGCAAGCTTAGATGTTCTGTCTGATAAGACTTGCCCATGACCTGGTTCATGTGGGTGGGTTTCCTTTACCAGGAGGAAATTCTGAAATTGCCTCCTGACAGTTGTGGCACAGAAGCATACAAAAAGCTCAGGAAACATTTTTTGTCTTTCCTTTCTCTTTCTTCTTTCTTTCTTCCTTCCTTTTTATGTTTTAAATTTTAAAGCACTACTTGATATTACTTAATATTCAAATACTCCAACAGATGGCAGAACTACTTTCCCTGATTTTATTCTTCTTCTTTGTTGTACAGGCAAACATTGAGAAACTTCAATATTGTGTTTCAGGAGGCAACATTTACTTCCACCTAAAAAATTAAAATGTGTCATTAATTCACAAACAGAATTCTAAAAATGACAATAAACATCCTAACATAGAGGCTGGAAACCTACATCTTAGACAAAGAAATATAGGTGCTTAGAAAACCTGAGAGTGGAGAAACAGGCTTCCCAGGAAGAGTGCACAAGTGATTCTCCAATACTACGTGTCAGCCTTGTGGTAATATACACATATTTGGGGGGCTAAGTGGGTTGTATTTATGTATGTAGGAATATGAATGTATATTTGTAACAACAATTAAAGGAAAAGAGGCCATGAATTTGAGAGACAGTAAGAGAAACAGATACATGGTAGGGTTGAAGGGTGAAAAGGAAAGGAAAAAATTATGTGTATATAATTTCCAAAATTAAAAACTTAATGTATTAAAAAGAAAGAACTCCTTGGAAAACTGTCTCCTGAAACATACATACATACATACATACATACATACATACATTTCACATATGTGTATATGTGGTATATTATATAATGCATGTATTGTATATAGTGTGGTGTGTGTGTGTGTGTCCTGACACTCTACAAACAACTGAAGTTTTTTTGAATAGTAGGTGAACAAAGTCTCTTTGATGAGGACACCCATTTTTTTTATAGGTAGCAGTAGATGACCTGAAACTTTAGGAATCTGAGAATCTACATATGTAATTTGTGAGACAGGCTTCCTGAGGAGATTCAACACACACACACACACACACACACACACACACACACACACACACACACACACCTACTTACCCCAAATAGGGATTCAGGAGAAGATCAAAGAACAGATACCATCAAAGGCCAAGTAGTGAACAAATGAGTTTAATTGTTTTACTACTTGAAATGATGAGGTGTTACTTGCAGAATCAGAAATGGCTAAAAGACAGCTGAACCAACAAAGCCCACCCCAGCCCTGGTGACAGCTCACAGAAGCTGAAAATCTGAGATGTACTACAGAAACTTCGGATAGCTGAATAGGTTAAAGAGATGCCCCTTCTAGGTGACTCAGTTCTTCTAAACTTCTTCCACTGCTCTGTGCATCTTCCAGACAGCTTGGCTGATTTCTCTTCAGGCTGTTTGGTTGACCTCTGCTTCCTCCCAGCAGCTGAACTCCTGGAAGCAGGACTTGTCTTAGTACCCTTTACAGCTTGTCTTGTCTGAGACCGACTCAAGCAGTCTTTCATTATTTACTCTTTTTTTTCCCCGAGACAGCCAAATCTTTTTTTATTGGGGGAATGGGTCTCTAGGAACTGGGCTGGGTCCTCACTGCACAGCTTGTTCATTGGCACTGCCTCCAGAATCCTGTGGCTTCATCACATCTTGAAGCTCCAGAGGGCTAGAGCAAGGGCTCGATGCGCAGCGCTTTGAAGGTGTCATCTGCTGGAAAGGCCAGGCCCACTGTGGCTGGTGCCTGTGGCCTTGCCTTCTGACTAGTGAAGCTACATTCGCCCAGAGTTTTTCCATCATGGAGGAGCTAACTGTCCTTGTACAGCCGCTGTTCCTCTGGCGGTCTCTTGAGGATGCCCTCTACGCTTGAGGATGTCCTCAATGATGCTCACTGCTTAATCTTCGGAGGGAGGGATCTAGTGAACTTGGACGGACCCAGGGATTTCCTGAAGTTATTTTGAGTTGTTTGTTTTGTCTTAGGGAGTTTGCCTGCAGGTTAGAATGTGTCAGTCTAAGAAAAAACTGATACTATTTTTCAATTAGGAGGCTAACTGTTCCTTCTTATTTATCCTGATCAAGAAAAGTGATCCGACAGCCTTGGAAAGCTCTGCTGGGGAGATAAATATCCCCAGCAGTTCAATAGAGCAACAAGTTTCTGTTAGCAGTTTTCCTGTGTTAAGCAGAGCAAACCAACTTTATGTAAATTTCTACCAAGCAGGTTGGGGCTTTGTGCTATTGCTTACCACACGCAAAGGAACCCGCCATTAACTCCAGGGGCTGAGTCATACAAAGCAATTGGTTCAACTGGTAAAGAGACTGAACTGAAAATAGGTTATTTTTCTCTTTGCCTTCCCCACTATGTTCACAGCAGCCTTATTTAAAATATCCAGAAGCTGAAAAGAACCCAGATATCCCTCAACAGAGGAATGGATACAGAAAGTGTGGTACATCTACACAATGCAGTACTACTCAGCTATCAATAACAATGATTTCATGAAATTCACAGGCAAATAGATAGAACTAGAAAATATCATCCTGAGTGAGGTAACCCAGTCACAAAAAACACACATGGTATGCACTCATTGATAAGTGAATATTAGGCAAAATGCTAGGAATACCTATGATAACAACCTGCAGACCATATGAAGCTCAAGAAGAAGGAACACTAGAGTGTGTATGCTTCAATTTTTCCTCGAAGTGGGAACAAAATACTCACAGGTGGTAGAAGGTGGGAAGGACTTGAGAAGAAAAGAGGAGAGGAAGGGGGAAAGGGAGGAGGATACGGTATGGGAGGAGACAGGGATAACACACAGAGGGTCAGGAAATTGAACAGAGATGTGTAGCAATGGGGGATGGGGAAATGGGGGTAGCCACCAGAAAGTCCCAGATGCCAGGAAAGCAAGAGGCTCCCAGGACCCAATGGGGATACGATTAGTTGAAATGCCCAACAAAGAGGAGGGAGAACCTGTAGAGACCATATCCAGAGGTGAGGCAAGGCCCCTTGTTGGGGGATGAGGCTACCCACTCATCTTCAAATTTTTAACCCAGAATTGCTCCTGTCTAAAGAGAATATGGGGGCAAAGTGTAGAGCAGAGACTGAAGGAAAGGCCATTCAGAGACTGCCCTACCTAGGTACCCACCCCATATACAGACACCAAACCCAGGCACTACAGCGGATGCCAAGAAGTGCTTGCTGGTGGGAGCCTGATATAGCTGTCTCCTGAGAGACTCTGCCAGAGCCTGACAAATACAGATGTGTATGCTCACAGCCAACCATTGAACTGAGCATGGGGACCCCAATAGGGGAGCTAGGGAATGGACTGTAGGTGCTGAAGGGGATTGCAAGCCCTTAGGAAGAACAACAGTATCAACCCAAATATGTGTTTGTGGTTTCTTTGTGATGTGCATACTGACAGTATCGACTATACTATCATTAAAAAGAACAGTTTGTGACTTTCAGTTTGCTGTGCCACAGATATGTAAGAGAATATATTCAGCAATGACTAAAAAAGTGTTAGAATCCCCCACAGGACTCAGTTGCATTTCATGGCATGGAGTCTGGAATTTGGGAGTGATTTTGTAACTGTTTGCTGCTAGTCTCAGGAGAGTTTGTTCTATGTATTTCTTCCCTTTTACTGAGAATGTAACCCTGAGCGGTGGGGACTCCGAGAATAACTGCAGTGTGGGAAGTCTTCTTGTGCAATTGTTGATGTAATTTGATCAGTATCAAAAAGCAATTTGTCTTAAAGCTACTCACATGCAACTAAATCGTTGTTTAGTACCTGTTTATCCAATTCCTAGAGAAAAGACTAAAGAACAATTTAACTCACATAAGGCAGGAGGCAGTGGGTGATGACAAAACCCCAAAACCCATAGCACTGTCATAAGCCTTCTCCCAATAAATTACCTTTCTGGATCTCCATTGTGTTAATATTAAAAGAAGAGAAAAATTGAAGGTAAATGAAAGATTGTTAGTTGGTTAATAAAAATAAAAGTTTGGATTGACAGGAAAAAGAAAACAGAAAGCAATATATTCCTGGGTTCAAAGAACCCACTGAAGGTTGTAACCATCCTGGTCATCCGTTCATGGTTCTAGAGCACTTTTCTTCTCTCTTCTTTTGCCTTGTTTTCTTTTCCTCTAATGACTGCCACTCCTGCAATCATACCATTGCAGAGCTCTGCATTAAACAGTTTGGCTCAAGTTTTCTTTTCTCTTTCTACTTGTGGCTGTCCTGTCTAACTATTCCTCACATTTGATTTTTCCTTTCTATAGCTTCTCCTATTTACTAGTTCTTGGTCCACTGTTTGAACTACATCGTGAATTCTTTGCTTCTATTCCTATATAGAATCTTATCAGCTTTAGCTGTGTTCTCCGAGGGACACTAAAAGACAAGTAAGCCAAAGAATTCCTATTTTAGTCACTGCAAAGACACATATCAAGCCTCTGCATCCCATCTCTTTGTAACTTACACCTCTGCATCTAAAAGTTATTCAATTTAAAAGTGTTAAAGACTTGGTGTGGCAGGAGGTGATGTACCTGTATATTAATATGTTGTATACTGTATATACAAGTTAGTGTCTGTACCATACGGTGCTCTCCGCATGTAGTTTTGTTAAACATTTTGTCTTCTTATACTCACTGATGCTATACCCACCTAAAGTTGGGATATTTTGGTATTTCAACACCTGCCAAATTTATATTCTTTTCTGATTACATCCTATGACCAGAAGATCCTCTAAAATTACAAATGAGGTTATGCCATTTCCAAACTTCAAGTTTAGCAAGGTCATTAGTGAATCCACATGTTAATGTCTCTAAGCAACTAACAAGGCCTTGCAAACAGCTCTCGGCTTAATCCCAACTTCCTTTTCTCCCTCTCCACCTTCCTGTCATATTGAAATCTCACAGTTCCAATCTTTCCTTCTTAAATCCTATTCATCCCACAGGTCTCCATTTAATTGTGAATTTATAAGTGTGGCAGCCCCTGACCCTCTTGACTAGGTTAAATGATTTTCCTGGAATTATAGCATGGCTCCGTAGCATTTGTCACACTTGTAATTACTTGTTGCTGAACATCTGTAACTTCCTCAGTGAAGCTATCCCAAGTCGTTCTGATGAGGAAAAATATAGACATTAAATATTCTCTACTGTTGCTGAACTTTCTTCTCTAGCATGCATTAGAGTTCAGTAATTACTCAGTTGAGTTGAAATGAAAATATATTTCTAGTCATGAAACTTTGGAGGTTTGGTTTCAGATAGATAAGCCTATGTGAGCACACGTGCGGGTGTGTGTTTGCATGTGGGGGTGTGTATTTGTGTGTGTGTGTGTGTGTGTGTGTGTGTGTGTGTGTGTGTGTGTGTGTGTGTCTGTGTTCCAGTCTCTCTCATTGTTTGCTTCAGGTCTCCTATCAACAACTATAGAAACTTTAGCTAAGCACATTGCTGGATTCAATCCCGCTTTCAGATCTCATATACTACCTGTAGCACATTTCTTCATTGCATCTGCTAAGCTCCACTGTTGTTAGTATGGATAAGTTTCTTGCTAAGGAAAATTTCCCCTGAGGTGACATATAGCATCTTATTTACATTTTATATTTCATAAATAAGTTCCACAAATTTTTATTTAATAAAAGAATGGATACTTGTAAAATGGGAATTAGGTGACCTCTTTCCACAGAGAAATATGCGTTCTAATTGAAGGAATATCTCAGTGACAAGAGTATGCAGACCAGTGAGTGGTGCCTTCAGAGGCATCACTCTCAAACACATGAGCATAAACTTGAGTCTATGTCAGCATTTTTTACAGATGCATGCACATCAATGTACAGCACTCTTTATAGTAGTTGTATTACAACAGATAAACTGATAAGAAACATATTGCAAATTGATACAATGAAATTTTATTCAAGCATACAAAACAAAATTATGTTGTTTGCTGGAATGTAGGTGGAACTAGACTGGAGATCAACATATACAGCAGTATGACCTAGACACAGACTGAGAAATTCTTCATTCCATTGATATGCAGATCCTAGGTCAGATGCACACATGCGCTCTCTCTCTCTCTCTCTCTCTCTCTCTCTCTCTCTCTCTCTCTCTCTCACACACACACACTCAAGTACACACTTACATGCCCACAAGCACATGTGTGTATACAATAAGGGATAATTGATATCATAGTTTGAGACTATTTTAGAAGGGAATAATTGATTTGGTCAATTCATACTCAATTCATTTCTATTCTTAATTTGAAACTTCAAATCATTTTCAAACTCCCACTTCATAATACAGAGTGTGAAACGACTCTTTTTGGCTTCTAGCAGGTGGTTGTCACGTCTTAAAAATGAAGAAACATAAATATGAAGGAGGAATGTGATAACTATTGTTCAGCAAATAACTTCGATAAGCAAGTAAATTAAATGTTAGGACTTGCACCTCTAACTTTTAATATTTTCTTAAAGAAAACATTACCAGAATTATCAACATCATCTATACACTCTGATATTTCCACCCAGGCAGATCTTGAAATTCCCAGCCACTTGGCTGTGATCTGAAGCAGCAGAACTGGTTTTAACATTTACACTTGCTTGATGAGACGATGTTGACACACTCAGGAGTACACCTATTAAGTAGAAGAAAGCACTGGCTGTCTCCAAGTGTTGACGAGTGACCTAGAGCTAAAACAGGTAGATGTTCTCCCAATTTTAAGTTTTGCATGAAAATAAAAGTCTGCCTTCTAATTTTTTTCATATATCTCCACTTAGATTTGTTTAATCTAGCTAAAATTATTTTATAAGTACCAAAAGGAAATGTGCCACCAAAAAGCAGTTCAGATGAAACTGAATTTTGAGAGACACTATAAGGCCAGAGGAAGTCCCAGGGCATAAATTAATCATTTGTTAACATTTGGATCTTATACCTACAGGCATAGAGTCAGTAACTTATACAGAGTATTTATCTGCTGATTTGGTTATTTACTTAATGGATGTGAGAGAAATTCAGAGAAGGTTTTGTAAAATGGCTAGAATACACTTTTTCAAAGTAACAAGATTTGCAATAAATATTGTGTAAAACTTTTAAAAGGCATTCAATGTATTAGAATACTAATTCATTTATTGTACTTTAAGAGTATCAAACAGATAAGACGTGTGTAAATCTTTAAGTGCTATACATAGATTCGAGTGGGTATATATCATATAATCCAACAAGCTATATACCAATGTAGAAATAAGTAAGAAGTAGTCAAAACATCCTCCCATATGATTTGTATCTTATCTCTTTCACTTTAGATATTTGAGCCCACAGAGGCCCAGGTAACTAAGCCTCTATTGAGGCAATATGAGATAGGATTTCCTTGAGATCTGTTTTGCTTTTAAATAGAATGAAAGAATTTCACAAAATATACATGCCAGTTGTTTTCTTTATCTGGAAACAAAGATGTTAATCTATGACATAGTATTGAGTGTGCATATTTTGATAAAATAATTCTCTGATTTAATAAACTTTTAAACCACTGATTACAAACTGAAAAATAAAAATACACCTGTAATGTAAAGATATCTGAAATCATTTTAGGCCCTAAACTATTGCTCTAAAGAATTAAGGAAACCTTAGAGTTTTTTGTTGGATAAGATTTACACTCACTTTTAATATCAGTGTTTCTCTTGGGTTAACTATGTTGGGGCACTTTTTCCTCAAGTAAAACTGTTCTAAATCTTGGATCGGATCTGGCAGCATCTCTGTATTTAAATATAGAACAGTATTACCATGGTTCAAAGGAATGGCTTCGACCCAGCTTAATTATGTTCAAGCTGCAAATAAATGCATATGCTGTGCCCATGGATTTGAAAATACAAAGCAGGGGCTCCCTCTGCATCTCCATCTGTGCACTGCCTTTGTCTTCCATGTGTAATAATATAGATAATAAAGCCAAATTCTTCTTAAAATTACAAGTGCATAATTGGAGCATGAGGCTAACTACGTGTAACACAATGGTATTATTTCTTTATCACTCAGTAAATCTGAAATAATAGCCGTGATGACAGTAATAAATGTTTTGTTTTGTTTTTGGTTTTTTTTTTTTGGTTTTTTTTTTAGAAAAAAATAGAGTGACCTGTTTGGCCACAATGGAAGAGTTGCATGAAATATTAAATGCTATGACAGAGAATGAAATATTACAGCAAAAGTTAGTAAGTGCTTGGGAAGGGATTCTGAATACATTTTAAGAGGTACCTTAGGTACATCGCATACCTAATGTCACCATCAGGGACTTTTGTGAGAGAAAATAGCCAATAACCTAGCACTGATGAGAACAGGATATAGAAACTGGTAAACCAGTTTTATAGAGGGGCCCTGAGAGACATCAGTTGTAATCCTTGTCTTAAGCTAGAAACCAGAAAAGTCCTCTGTTTTGTCTTGACTAGAGGCCAAAAATGCCAACAGAAGTGCTATTTACTGGTCTGGTTTCTTGCTGTCATCCTGTTTCATACAACCTCAGTACCCTTAAGTCGAAACCCTATATTGAAGGATGTAATGGAATCTAAGAAACTCCTGCACACCCTATGTGTGGGACCTTGGGGTCACTCATCTCTCCATTCATTATGCCATTCTACCAAACATCCTATAAAAAGTGTTTAGACTAGCAATGTCTTAGTTAGGATTTTATTGCTGTGAACACACAGGATTACCAAGGCAACTCTCTTATAAAGAAATTTAATTGGGGTTGGCTTAGAGGTTTAAAGGTTCAGTCCATTATCAAGTTGGGAGCATGACAGCGTTCAGGCGATGTGGAGCTGAAGGAGCTGAGAGTTCTATAGCTTCCTCCAAAGGCAGACAGAAGACTGACTTGCAAGCAATGAGGATGAGGGTCTTAAAGTTAAGGCCAACAATGACAGGCAGTGACACGCTTCCTTCAACAAAGCCATATCTAATCCAACAAGGCCACACCTCCTAATAGTGCCACTCTCTGGGCCAAGCATATTCAAACTATCACAAGCAGTTTCATGTCAACATATGTATGGTCTCTTCTATGAATTTCCCTTAATACTGTGGCAGCAAATTGTGCCTAAGATTCTAAGCTATAATTATGATCTACCAGTTACAAACTCAAGAGGGCAGCGTTAGTCTCTAGACTGGTCTCCCCTTTGTATTTCAGACTTTCAAAAAGCCAGAGTCATATTAGACAGCCCCTCCCCACGTGTTTGTCTATCAGTTTGTTGGTCTCCACTTCAAAAATAGCATAGAAGATGGCTTCAACTGCAGAAATTCACTTTTTCCTGTTACAGGAGGTTGAAAGCAGGAAGATAAGATTCACTTGTTGGTAAGGGCTTTCTTCCTCCCTTCCAAATAGAACCTTTTGTAGGAAAAGGAGACAACAATCTTACTGCCATTTTTGTTTTCAAGTGCATCACTCATGCTCATAACCATATGTAAACCTAATCATGACTGAAGGCTTCCACTTACCAATACATTCACAATTTAAAGTTTGCATCCTGTAAACCTGCTTAGAGTATACACCAGCAGCTAGTACAGTTCTCTTTACACCCAAGCAGATATCTTACTGGTTGTGTTTTTCTAGAAAACTCTGATTTCTACATCTACCTTGTCATCTCCAAAATCTACATTCTGGAATGACACTGACAAATGTGGCTCTTCTAGATCCCTCACAGTTTTACCCCCATCATAGCTGCTTTTCATTTCAATGAGACCCAAAGACCTCTGACCACTTTCCATCTTGCAAGACACTCAACAGCCTTCCAGTTTCAGTGGGAATTCCCACCTTTGTCCTCAAAAAGGCCATCATAATTTCTTCAAAAGTTATTCCACACTTTGTCTCCATCACTCTTCATCTAAAATTTCAGATGCCTCAGTTTTCCCCAGACAATTGAAACATCTTGCTTGTTTCTAATTTGATTAAGATCCCTGTTCTTTTGACCATAATATCTGTCCTTCATCTCTACAATACATACATGCTATGTATTCTTCTTGCTTGTGGCATGTTTCTTAATGTTTTCTTTTTAGGTTTAATTATTTTATGTATGATGTTTTACTTGCATGTTTGTCTATGTGCCGCATGTGTTCCATATGTTCATAAAAGTTAGAAGAGGCATAAGATCCTCCGGAACTGTAGTTATGAGAGTTGTGAGACACGGTGTGAGTGCTGGGAACCAAACCTGGGACCTCTACAAGAACAAATACCTTACCACTGAGCCAATTCTCCAGTCCTGTGTCATATATCTTAAAAACATGTATAGACTATTTTAATTATAAAAATTATGTTAAAGGAACACCATGGGTTTCCGTGCTTTCACATACTTAGCACTCTAGGGCTCACCAGTTTATGATGATTAATGAGGTTTTACTGGATAAATAATCCCTTTTATAAAGAAAAATTTTTAAAGGCTGATGACTATAGAGAATAAGTAATCATCGTTAAGGTAGGAAGTCTGGCAAATGCCCAGGTGTTTATTTAATGGTAACTCCCCATCCTTTCCTTTTCAATAACCAGTGGCAGAATATGTGGAACCCAGAATGATGAGGTAGAGACGCTATACCAATCCATTCTGTCTGGTAATGAATGTATGTGAAGAGGCCATAAGCATTCTGACAGAGTGAATTTTGGAGTACACGTATCTTTTCATGGTTTGTAAAATGCACTCTGTAAATATGATGGGGCTTGACAGGACCCAGCACAACCAATCTGCAGCTGTGTTTCTGCCTCATGTGCTTTTTCTCTGAGAGTTCGTTAACTTCCTCAGGACTCAGTTTCAATGCATGTGATTGGACTACGTTGATTCTAAAATCTCTTTGAGCTCTGAATTTCTATTCTGGCCTAATAAGGCTTAAATTTTTAAAACCTTTACAAGGTACCTTTTCTTTTAAATATTAAATTACTGTGTAGCACTTTTCCTCCCCTCAAAAAACAAATCTTTGTCAGCACTTCAAGAAGCTTAGATATAAACTTTTATCCAACCTCTGCCAAAATGCTAATTACTTAGTTATTTTACTCTTCATACAGGTTAATCAGAAGGTTTTACAAGTAATATGTAACAATATATTTATATTGTTAATATATTTAACAATATACCAGAGATGTTTGTATATTGTTAAAAGTCACTTAACCAAGACAAAATAGAAAATATCACATGAAAAGTATTAACTTTAGAAATCCTGACTTAACCATTTAATGTGTTTCATGGTCTACCAAATGACCAAATTAGATTATTTAAGACAAAAATATTCCCTTTTCATGAATTCATGAGGATAATTGATGAATGACATCCAATTTGAGTTATATTATGAGAGTAAGTTATCAAAGAAGAAAAGAAAGAGGACTCCTAGGTAGAAAGTACAGCTTAGATATGACTGACTCACCTCTTTGCTACTGTTGCAAAGAATATTTGTTGAATGTTCAGTTAACTGGTTTTACAGGTCACCGTGTGCATAGAAGGTAGACAGCATTGTCTTAAATCTATAGATTTTTATAATTATAGCTCAATCTGATAACAGGGATACATTACGGACAATCAGGGGATTAAATATGTCAATTTCACAACTCATGCTATAACCTTCCACTCCCTAATCTAGAAGCATCTATGAAGCAACAGAAAGGAAATTTACTAGTCCAACCAGTGAGCAAATAGGGATGAGTGGGGGGAGGAGGTTAAGGAAGAACAATCAGGAAATTACCATCAAAAACATCTAACAGAAAGAATAAATTAAATTTGTTTGGTTAAAATGGTAAAGATGAAATATCTGAGTAAGAAAACTAGTCATCATATGCTGGAACAATTAAAGCAAATATGGGGTAGGAAGCTAGAGAGATAGCTCAGAGATTAATAGCATTGACTGCTCTTCCTAGAGGTCCTGAGTTCAATTCCCAGCAACCAGATGATTGATGGTCTACAGCTATCTGTAATGCTATACAATGTCCTCTTCTACTGTGTCTGAAGACAGCTATAGTGTACTCATAAATAAAATAAGTAACTCTTTAAAACAAATGAAACAAAAAAGCTTATATTTGAAAAAATAAAAATAAAAACAAATATAGAAAGATCCTGAAAATAGAATAAGTAATCTTACATCTAAAGATGTCAGACAAAACTACTCTATAAACGGAGACTTTTATAAACTGAAGCATCACAAATTTACATAGATTAGAGCAGAAAGAAAAAGATTAAAAATGTTAACACAAATAAGATATGAAAAGATGGATTAAAAGGAGCTAGCATGTATCTAATTAGATTTTGAGAAAAGTATTAGAAGTGATGGCAAAGAACTAGACAATAATTCAAAATGTTGTAAGAAAAGAAACATGATATTAATAACAGCATGAACAAAGCTAAAGCACAATCATCAGATACATTTCTCTAAAATGGAACAAAATTTTGATGCTTAAATAATACTTAAATATTAATTAAAATCAAACTCAAGAATAACAAACGAAGTATGCATGAGGCTCTTCTAAATTGAGAACAACATTATTGAGAAAAATTAGGGAAAACCAAGTAAAGGAAGAGTACAGAATTATGTTTTATGTGTTGCTGCAATTGTGTGCATAAGATGCCACTGCAGTTCAGGGCTCAGAAAGACCAGCATGTATCTAATGAAGTTTACTCAAAAGACATTGAATGAGATGTGTCATGGCCTCGACTGACATGTGTAGGTTGGCTGTTACAAGCTGGAATTCACTCGTCTGGTTCTGGCCAGGCTCTCAGTGGGATGGGCCATCTCAACTCTAGGAATTATTCTATCCCTTGTTTAGATTATCTTTAATGAATTTTCATGGCAAAAAAGTAAGAGTAAAGACAAAACTTGATGGTTTCCAAACTGTTGCAATGTGTCAGTCAACAAGGCAATGTCCAAAGGCATTAGTCATTCTATGATGCTTGAGGACTACAGTCATAAGATAATGTATGGCTATGGGGACAGGTGAGGAGCTGGAGCCAGAAATATAATTATCATATGACAGCTGTGTTTGTGAAGCAGAGAGGTCAACCTGTAAACCGTATCTATTCACCATTTTTTTTGTTTTGTTCCAGGATTCACTTATTTTCCACGGTTCACCCTGAAATCAGTCACACCTCTCAAAAACCTGACAGGTTTTGAACATTCTTTTTAAATTTGCATTTCATGTATATCTAGTTCAACCCATAATGTTGAAGAATTTTCAAAACGTGCTAATGTATCCAAAAGAATTATGACAAAATATTTTCTACTGTACACACATTTGAATGTAAATTTTCAGATATATTTAATAAATCCAAATAATGTCTTTTGACGTTACACTTTTGTGATTTTCATTATCTATCACATAAAACTTTGAAGTTGCAGATTAATTGATCCTGTTTTAGTTCAAGGATGCCATGAATTTCATTGAAATTGGTTTTAAATTGTATTTCATTCTAAAATCAAGTTTGGGATCATGCAGAGATGGGTCAGTAGCTAAAAGGCATACTGTTCTTGCACAGGATGTGAATTTGGTTCCAAATACCTACTTAATGTGGTTTATAATTTGAGTGTAACTTGGGCCCCATGGGGGTCTGTTGCCTCTGGCACTTTCCCTTATACACATATGCCTACTTCCAATATACATACACTGTCTTGGTCACTGTTCTATTGCTCTGAAGAGACACCATGACCATAGCAATTCTTATAAAAGAGAGCAATTAATTGCTACTTGCTTACAGTTTCAGAGGTTTAGTCCATTGTCATCATGGTAGGGAGCATGGGAGAATGCAGATGAATATGATGTGGGAAAGTGGGAGAGAGTTCTACATCTAGCTAGGCAGGCAGCAAACACTGAGCCTAGCTTTGGGTCTTGAAATCTTAATGTGCACCCTCAATGACACACTTACTCCAATGAGGCCACCTCCCTAATCTGTCTCAAATATACATGGCTATTGACGTTTTTCTGACACAAACCACCACACATACACACAATTTAAAATAATAAAAGTAAATATTTAAAAATCCAAGCTTGAGTGTACTCTGGACAACTGGCTTTTACAAATGCCAAATTGGTTCCATCCATTTGCCTGTGAAATTCATGATGTCCTTCTTTTTAATAGCTAAATAGCATTCCATTGTGCAAATGTACCACATTTTCTGTATCCATTCTTCAGTTGTAGGACATCTGGGTTGCTTCCCATTTCTATCTATCATGAATAAAGCTGCTATGAACACAGTGGAATACATGTCCTTGGAGTGTAGTGGAACATCTTTTGGGTAGATGCCTAGGAGCAATATAGTTGGGTGTTCAGGTATTTTCAATTTTCTGAGAAATCACCAGATTGATTTTCAGAGTAATTTTACAGAGTAATCTCACCAGATGTGGTCCCCTTTCTCCACATCTTTGCATGTGCTGTCACTTGAGTTTTTGATCTTAATCACTCTGATTGGTATAAAGTGGAATCTCAGGGACATCATGAATTTTGTAAGCAAATAAATGGAATTAGAAAATATTATCCCCATTGAGGTAAACCAGAACCAAAATGACATGCATGATATATACTCACTGACAAGTTGGTGTTAGCCAAAAAGTTCAAAATACCCATGATGCACCCCACACACCCAAAAAAGTTAGCAAGGGTGAAGGCCCAGTGATGATGCTTGAATCCCATTCAGAAGTAGGAAGGAATAAAATAGTTATGATCAGAGGCAAAGGAAGGGACGGACTTGAATAAGAAAGGGGGACCAGAGGGCAAGAGGAATAGTGAGGAAGGAGCAGACCTGGAGAGAGCCAGGAAAGAGTTCCAGAGATCCAGGACAATGAATTTAAATATTCAGTTGGGGGTGGGGGGATTCTAGGAAGTCTCAGAGACCTGGGATGAGAGAGGACCCTAGCAGGCAATGCAGGGAACCTTAGCAGAAATGCCCAACAGTGGACAGGTGGAGAGATCACCTCTAGTCGTCAGATAGGACCCCCATTGGAGGGATGGAGACATCAACAAATGTCAAATTAAAGAAAATCTTTCTCTAACTCTACTAATGAATAACAAAGAGAATAGAAATCATAATAAGATGTTAAAAATCATGAAAATACAGATCTGAATATATACGGAAAACTATGCTTGTTGATGAAACATAGCTACAAGATTATTAAAATAAAATTATTTCCAAAATGATTCATAATTATATTTTGATTCCAGTCAGAATTTTAATGAATGCTTTCAAAGAATTTACAAGTGCATCCTGAATATAACACAGGTAAACAATGCCACACAATGAGCTTTTATAAATAAGAAGGAACAGGCTAAGAGACATTTCCATGGATCTTTGTGTGAAGTTGATGCCATATGAGCTTGCTCTGGTTCTGTATGTCTTGCCCTAACAGACACCAAGCTTTCTTCCATAAGGTAAAGCTGCACTATTGCAGAAGAATCAAGAAGGCAGAGACACATGTGTGACTATTTGAAACCCTCACACATGACAGAGGTGTCATGAAAAATAAGCAAACAACATACGCATGTAAGAACAGGTTTTACTTTACTTATAATGGTGAAATTAGAAATATACCTTATAGTCCATATTAGGTGGATCAAAGATCTACACATCTTAACCGAAAGTATAGAATGTCTTTTTAAAAAAAGAAAGAAAAAACTTATTACTGGTTCTTTGTTAGTTTTACAACATGCTCCGCAATCCTGTTCAGCTCTCTCCCCTCTACCCACCCTCTACCCTTGAAACCTCCCCACTCCCAAATAGAAAATATCTTGTTGTAGAAGCTATAGTGTGTCACAGTGTGCCTCACAGTATACCCTTTTCTCTACAACTCTTTACATACGTATGTTCACTGCAGTTCTGGTAGGAGACCTTTGACTTCTTCTACTCTAAAGATACTGGATCTTCATTTGGACTTCTCTTGTATATACTGTTGTTGCCCTTTGTCATAGAGATTAGTTTTGGAATCTATAGGACCAGCCCCTTCATGTACTCCAGCAGTTCAGCTATGAAGTAGATGTTGGGGTTGGTCAAATCAAAGACCTGGATCTGGGTCTGAGAGGTATCTGAGCTGATAAGCCTGTGCTCTCCCACTCCTATGTCTTCAGTAAGGCTCACCCAAAACTACCACATTCAGGGTCAACTCTAACAGGCTGCCCAGGCAAGGATCAGGGCCCAACCTCTTGAGCGCTGCAGCTGGTGAGAGGCAGGACCAGTTCTTCTGTTTTCATGACTCCAGGGCAAGCTCTTCCACCTGCTGCAGGGGATTAGTCACAGAGCAGGGAGGAGGGTATCACTTCTTCATCCGCATCACCTAGAGACAAGTGGTTGGGCTAACTCTCCTATGCTTTTCTTATCTTCCGGCTTGCTGACCCACAACTCCTGCTGTGTATGGGCTCACTTTCCTCGAGTACTGCAGCTAACTAGGGACATGGTCAGTTCTCTTGCTTTCATGCCTTCAGGGCCAGCTCTTCCATGATGCTCAGATGTGGGGTAGGAACGGTTATGCCCAGGTGTGAGGTAGGGACGGATTTGCAGAGTCCTAAGACATCAATTTGTCCCCAAGTGACAAGCCAGACCAGGGACCCAGACCCTGGCCTATGGTGGTAACAGACCCCCTTCTGCTGTAGGGCCAAGGACCCAGCCATGACCCCTAGTGGCAGCACAAGCCAGGTCCCCACTGTGCTCTCAAGTGCCATCAGCAGCTACTCACATAGGGCTGTTCCTTACTACCCTCAAATCTCCAGTTCTGTCTCTCTTCATTGTGCACATATCCTTCTGTTTCTCTTTCCCTTTCATTTCTCTAGCACTTGCTCCTCCTAAGGGTGCCCAAGGTCTCTTTGTGTCTGGGGTTATCTCAGGAGCAGTCTCAAGAGTGCTTTGTGTTATGGCAAAGGGAAGGGGTCATTTATTACATGTCTGCCTACAGGCCTGGCAGTAGTAGCACCGGACTACCGGGGGTCATCTCAGGCTAGCTCAGGACCCCATGGTGCCAGTCTGTCAGTCGTCTTAGGCTCACTCTTCATCTGGCCCACCAGGTTGTCCAAAGATATTCTATCTCAGACTCATTCTTGCCCAGTACCTGTCATTCCAGGTAGGGTTCTTCTAGTTTCTGGCTTGTTCCCTAACCTAGGAGCCCACCAGGCCAGGCTAATGATCATGTCAGGCTCCTTCCCTGTCCAGGACCCCTCATATCAGACTGGTGGTCATCTCCAACTTGCTTTTTTTTCAGGGTATGTTAGGCTACTAATCATTCAGATGCTCGTAGGTCAGAACACTGAACACAGACATAGCCTCTATCTTCTCTGCCACCTACTGACACACATGTGACACAGTTGCCACACCCATAATGCCTCTAAGGTCAGATATGGAATGTCTTTATGACAACCATGTAAGAAAAAGAAACTTTAGTCATGATTCGAAAATTCTCAAAATATGAAGGCTGACATTCAAGAGAAAAGAAATTAAATATGTAATTATATACACATATTATATAAAACTTGCATGCAATCCAGGAGTAAAAACTCAGTAGAATGGGAGCTAGAGAGATGACTCAGCAGTTAAGAGCACTGACTACTCTTCCAGAGGTCCCGAGTTCATTTCCCAGCAACCACTTGGTGACTTACAACATGGGATCCAATGCCTTTTTCTGGTATGCCTAAAGACAGCTACAGTGTACTCATATAAATAAAATAAATTTTAAAAAATTAAAACACTTTAAAAATTCAGTAGAATACTGAGAAATAAAGCAAGTTACATAGTGGTATGTATTATACATGTATACATAAACATTAAGAAAAATACAACATAATTAAGGATAAATCATACATCAATATGAATAAAACATGAAGTGAAATTAATAAGTAGTCTAACAGGAGTGAATAAAGAAAGAGCAGACAGATGAAGACAGACAAAATTCTGTAGTTTCTTCTGTCATGTTTCCTTCCTTTGGAATATATGAATGTATCAAATTGTTAAGGATTTGGCAACATTTTCTGGTGTGGTAATGATACTGTTTCTACAGACTTCTGAATTTTTGAATTTTTTTTCTGGAAAGAGAGAGGGAGTCTTAACCATATTTATGATACAAATATATAGAAAAAAATGTTGCTGCTGTAGAGAAAAACAAATCCGAGGCAGAATAGCAAAAGCTGTATCAAGAGTGACAGCAGGCAGGCAGTTTTCTTCCTCCAGAAGTGCAAAATGTCATCTTTGATTATTTTTAATGATGCATAAAAGTAGCATAAATTTGCCTTTTAATATTCAGCAAAAGAGGAAATCAAGTCATTTTCATTGAGTGTTTGTACTTCCTAAAAAAGAAAAGATTTTTTTTTTGTTTACAACTGTACTAAATGATGGTTATACTTAATAGCTGGTGGTTTGAGGAATCAAAAACAAAGGTCTGAAAGAGACTCATGTGGAATCTGTAAATTGTCAGATGTGTGTGTAATGACATAAATTTTTGTCTAGGTAGAACCCTGAAAGCCATTTTGAAGTGAGAATAGAAGTTTTAAAATGAGATATTTACCTTCTGGTGACGCTCATTGTAGAACACACATTGAACAGCCGAGAAGCACTGGGTTTGATTTGCCACAAAGGGAAAAAAATCAATTTACATATGTAAAGCATATTAGTGATGACCAAGCCATTTAAAAAATTATTTTTAGTCATTTCAATGCCAGACCACAGAGATTTCAATGTACTAAAACCCTTCATTTTACAAGTGACTGTGGCCATTTCCCCTGGACTTCTGATTGTACTGTTTGTTCTGATACTAGCAAATACCAACATTCCCTGTTAGGCAGATCTCACGCACCCCATTGCCGTTTAACAGAGTGGATGCCCATTTGTAAACAAAATGGTGATACATTATGATAGCCAAAGGCCAGAGCTTTACCTGGAAAGAGATTCATCACTTCTTAATGCAACACAGCTTGATGCTTGCAATATCATCAAGCATTCTGAAAGCGCCTTGCCAGAGATTGATGACCTAAACAATCACAGAGACCTAATAATAGCATCAACAACTGTGGGTTAATATTTTACACAGATAGAATACTACCTTTTTTGCCCCGTGGTGGAGATCTATCCCAAGGCTTTGAATGTGAGAGGCAAGCCCTATATACTGAGCTACATGCATAAAAAAAAAAAAAATTGTCCTTGTTTAAATAGTGAATAGTGAATAGAGTTATAGCAAGAGTTTAACTATGTAAAGTGTTAAAGAAAGATACGATACTATTATTCCATATTTCTAATCCATGAGTCTTAGAGACTATTTAGCAAATGCATTAGAAATAATTTCCTTGCAAATCTCCAATATATTTTATACCACAGTCATTGATAGGGGTTTCAATACAGCGTTGTGTTGGATATGTGACACATGGAAAGCACAAAATGGAGACACAGGTGAAAATAACAGGATGTGAACCAATGGACTTTAATATCAAATATGGTCAACAATTCCATGACAGATATTATACTCACCACTTATGATGTATCTTTTATATAACTCTGTCAGAGAGGATGGTTTTTGTGCTTTTCTTCTCTTTGGCTTTTCCAGAAAACACTTTAATTCCAGCTTACATTTCTTACAGTAGCAATAGTTTTTCTATATAAATCCCAGTGGTGGTGGCAGCTTGGTTCTGCTACCCACGCTAAGGTTAGGGGTTCTGAAATGAAACACACACACACAGCCTTTATCTTTTTTTTCAGCCTTTATCTTTTGATACGCCTTAAACAGCGTAACAGATGGGCCTCTTCTTAACCTCCATGTGGTTAATCCACCTCCTGCTGATAATCCCAAGTTATTACTTACTAAATTCTATATTCTACCTTGACTGCCCTGGACCCAGAGGGTTGCCCAAGTGGGCAACACTCTCCTGGCTCCTTCACAAGCTGGCTATGGGTCCCTGTCTTCCACTGTTCTTAGGCATGGCATCTTTCCTTTCCCCCCCTCTCCCTCCCTCTCCTCCTTCTCTTTCTCCAGGGATGGTGGATCTCCTTCTGTCTCTTTTCTCCATCCCAAGCCAGGGAACCCTATAAGCCCCTCCTTTGTCTGCCCTGCTCAGCCATTAGCTACTGGTATCTTTATTAACCAATCAGAACCAACTGGGGTGCAGGGTCACTCAGTCTTGGGGACACTGTATAAGCAGTTTGGGTGACCCAAATTAACATTATAATACAAGCAGCATTAAGTCAAGCCCACTACATCTTACATTACTATGACAAAACCCCTGGAAGAAACAGCTTAAAGGTGGAAGGGTTTATTTTAGCTCATGTTCTAAGAGGGATCTGGTATCATTTTGGGAAAGCGAGGTGGGTTATATTGATTTTCAACTTGACAGGATCGAAAATGTCCTTAAAGATAAACCTCAACACTCATGTGTGAGAAAGTTTTCAAATTAGGTTAAATGGGGAAGGAAGACTTAGACTAAATCTGAGTGGCATCTTTCCACAGCCTATGGCTCTAAATGAAAAAAAAAAGGAACAAGCAAGGTAAGTGTAAGCAGTAAGCATTCATCTTTTTTGCTTCCAGACCCAGATGCAATGTGGCCTTGCCCTGCTTTAATAAACTATTAAAATAGAAAGGCATCGCAGAATGGAAGCAGCGCAGTTCATGATGGTAAGAACATGTGATGCAGGACCAGGAGATCACAAAATGGTCTGGAAGCAGAGAGCTAGGGCAGGAACCATGGGCAGGTGTGGCCTTCAAAGGGCTACTACTAGTAAACTACCTCCCACTTTCTACTTCAAGCTTCCCAAAGAAAAGTCTGTGGGGGAAGATTCAAAAAATCACAATAACTGATTATCAGTTTGATAGTTTCATAAAAGTATGTGCTTCTCCGGAGGTCATCCCTACTGGGATCTAAAATTATTGTTGTGCGTTTCATTCCAAATAATAGTGAAATGCTCAAAACGATGCTGTGATGACTGTGAACCAAGCACTAAAGCACACAGCTCTTGGCATTTTCAAAGGTATCATGGGTAGGTTCATGCTCAATTTTCCCTCTTACTATTTCTCTCCTTTCCAGAAGTCTCTTCAAGTGCATAGATAACCAAGAAAACAACTGAATAAAATATGAGCCAGCGAGTTACTTACGTATTTGAATTTCATAGGGGACATTATTAACAAAGGCAGACCATTGAAAGGCTTATTTCTTTACTAGTGAATTAACGATAGGAAGACACCAAATGTAAACCAGTCTGCAGACAAGCCAATAATGAAAGCGTAGCTTAGGCTGTAAAGCTTGCCAACTCCTGATGAGACTCTGGAGAAATTCCTTAACAGATGTTTCCCCGAGCAAATATATACTTTTCCTACTTTGATTACGATGGCCTTGAGAATTCGTGATTTGATTCAACACTCGGCTACTCTTCAGCAGCCTCATAAAAATATGATGCGTACAAAGAGTATACTCTGCATTTACATTTGCCTTTCTTTAAAAACCAATATCTAGCATATTTATCACTCCCGGTCCCATATGGTGAAGGGATGGTCCAACTCCACTGTTTATAAAATGATAATTAAAGCCGTGTCAGCATTTTATTGTGAACAAAAGGAAACAAAGCTTTTTCTGCCCCCATGTCCGAAGCAGCCTTCAGCTGAGTACCCTCTGACTGCAGGAACGTGTTCTGACCACACATTTGCCTCCTGCTAAGAATTTCTGATGTCTTGCTCTTGGCTGAATAGAATAGAATCAGCTTATAACATACATGCGCATGCACACACACACACACACACACACACACCTACCTTTCTTTTTAAAGACTACACATAACTTTGTCTCTGACACAACTTAACCTTTCAGGTTCAAGTGTAATCAGGGAAACATTCTGAGGAGACAAAGGCTGCAATTAGCAAAAATAACACAAAAGTAGAGGCAAGGACCACAGTTACTGTGTTCCGTCACAATGCTTCCCACACCCATCTCTGGGAGT
Source organism: Rattus norvegicus (assembly GCF_021556685.1). Classification (NCBI taxonomy): domain Eukaryota; kingdom Metazoa; phylum Chordata; class Mammalia; order Rodentia; family Muridae; genus Rattus; species Rattus norvegicus. The sequence goes on from NC_141549.1 coordinate 46,345,224, forward strand.
CCCTATTTCTATGGGCCAAAGTCTTTAATACTTTTAGCTATTTCTTTCTAACTCTCTTTCATTGTCTACATTTTTTAAGTGAGTGAGATACATCAAAACATGCCCTCTTACTCGTGTGAGCTGGGCAGTAGGTTTAAATTGCACCTTAGCCTCAGGGCTTCTGAGATCGAGTGTGAATAACACCTGCTCCCCTGACGTGAGGTTGCATTGGAATCCTGTGTAATGCACAGTGACTGTGACCTAACTATAGCTCCTAGTCACCACAGCTCGAGCCTTGTTATTACCACAGATCCCCTTATTCAACTGCTGTCCAACTCAATGTGTATACATCTAACTTTCTATCCAAACCTTTAAACAACCTGGACCACTTTTCTCTTTATTCTAAAGCAAGCTGAAAATGAACCACAATCAATTATTGCTGTGAAATTAAAATTTTATCCTCCAAGCTCTACGAAGGGGAAAGACCGGGTCTCTTTTATCAAAGTAAAGCCCTATGCTTGACATTAAGGTATGTACTTCATAAAACATTAGTCTTCGGAGCTATTAGCTACTTACAATATGTAAAAATAACTCATCTTCGGTTTATGGATTCAAATGTTCGTGTGGCTTGTAAGAAAAAAATAACTTTTTGAAACTATATCGGCTTTGGCATTAATCACAATTTGATTAACATCAACTCACACTTCAACAACAGGCTTTGGGCTAACATCATCAAACATGTTCTATGACTATCAGGGCACACTAATTAATTGGCCTAAAAAGCCGCGAAGGGCAGGAAACCAGAACCCTCAGATAAGGATGAATCCAGCAGTTCTCTTTACATATATATATGTATGCCTGAGAATCTAATCATACCTACTATCTGATGTTGCTAAAACAATATTGTCTCTGATTCTTCCTCGCCTCTTAATATATATAACAATAATAATAAATTAACAATCTGTACAGTTTATTGATGCCCCGGGAATAATTTTTGCTGTACCCCAAATTTACCAGAGAGAGACTGACCAGCAAGACAGCAATTCATTATCACAATATCTCTTCGTTCTTATTCTCAAACCAGATAGGTGGCAGTTCAGTAGCACAGCTTTATGAAACTGGCATTAGAGAACAGTTACCATGGAGTCTAAATATTTAAGTGTGTGTCCTGCATACTCAAATGTGACAATTTTCCTATTATGGGGAGATAAATCACCCTCGCTTCCTTCTGCTTTCTTCTCTAGTTTCATGTAACATTCTCGGCGGTCAAAAGCTACTGGGGCCACTAGATGCCTCCAAATTAAACATGTCTTGCGGGCCCTGGCCTGTATCCTAAGTGCTTGCTTGCCTTGCCTCATCTGCTACTTTCCCAATCAGTGTCTGGGTTTGTGGCTCCTCGCATTGCTCCAGCAGCCTGTGAGGCTGCTATTCCTGCCATTGCCCTCCTGGGAGCGCTGCTGGACCGTGAGCCGACTCGCACAGTTCAGCGCTGCTCTCCTGCCAATCTCCAGCTGGCCTGAGAAACGGAAAAATTCTTTGTTAGAGCAGGATGCATGCTCTTTAACCGGAGCTACAGGCCACGGATTCTTTTTTTTTTTTTTTAACTTTTAACTCCAAAAGACAACTTGTTTATATCAATGAGGTACGAACAACGACCACCCACACGAAAGGTAGCCACATTCTTTTTCTAGATGATAGTTTTTCAAAGAACTAGCATCCAAGAGTCTGTTTTTCTTAGTATTTGATAATACATGATCATGTAAGTATCCTTTCCTTTCTGCTTTCATTAAAATAATGATTTTTTTGCATTTTGGTTTACAATATTTAAAACATGGTTGAAATAACAAATGAATCGGTTTATGAATCCTACCACAGATTTATGTCCTAATAAACCTGTTTGTGTTTTACTGTATCCACCATGTTAGTTACAATAAATATACTTTAAACACTTGAATGTGTTAATATTATTCAATGGTTACACATTAGGTAGTTTTAGATAGTTCCAAAAGTAGCTTACAGTCATTTTGTAAATAGCACATTTAGGAACGTAACAGTGTCTCAGTCACATATCCTTAGGTGTATTTCAGTGGAAGATGTAAAGATTTTATAAAATTAAATTATATATTTATCACATTTATTTGTAAAAATTGTGTATTTAACGTATGTGGGTTCTGTACTCATAACTTCCATGTGTTATTTCCGGTACAAATGAACTAGTTAAAGAAGTGAAGAAATTCCCAGTTATAGAAACAAGTGGTGCTTTGGTTGTTTTGTTTTGTTTTGCTTTGCTTTGCTTTAGAAATGTTCTGTTTAGCATCATGATCCTTATCATGAAAGTACAGACTCAAGCAAGAGTTAATAAAACATACGATCACATCACATCCCTCCTAAAATCTTACACTGAGGTAAGAGTGAACTATACAATTTGCATAATGTACATAATCAACACACTGTGCCCCTCCTCTCTAGCCTCTGCTTCCAGTGTCCCACATCCCTTTTGCTTTGGCCTATGAGTACAATTTGGTCTCCATGAAATCCTAGCTCTTTATGTGCCAGCCCTTCCCAGCCCCTGCATACATTTTCTGGTTTCTGAAAGTGCCTTTCCTCCTCTGATCTGCTTTAAGATATTAGCTTTAAGGTTATTGTCTCAGACACCTAACAAACCCAGACACCCTCTCATTACTTCTATGTTGCTTCCATGATATTTGTAACAGTAACAACTTTTGGCAGGCACTTGTGTGAACAGTCATGCTTCACTGCTATTGTAGTGAGACTACAAACCATAGTTTACTGGATAAAATTAGCACCTAAACAATGGCTAGTTATCACCATAACCCCAGCTTTGGCAACTGCTAGCTTTATGCACTTTGTCATATATTAAAGGTGGCAAGTATTCATTGACCATATATTATACTCATATATATTCATTGATACATCTTTTATACAGTATGCCTTTGGAAAAGTTACTTTTAGTAACTGGGAAACATTTAAAGATGTCTATCACAAGTGTTTTTACAGGAAATACATATAACTTATGAATGATTTAAAGTAATTAATATGTGGGAGCTTGTATGGTATTTTGATTACTAAAGTATTCTGTCACATATTGGTGTAATAGTCAGTGGTAGAGTACATATATGACTATGTTCCATAAAATTAAAACAGAGGTTAAAAATACCTGTTGCTTACTGACATCATAGCCACTGAACCATCATAGCACAGGGCATTACTTATATGTTGTGATAGTTCTGGGGGTCACAAGTCCACTGAGCAGATAGTCCTATATAAGTGTTGAGCATACAGTTCTATCAAGTATATAATATTGATAATGTATGATAAAACACTTCCTAAATTATATACCAACTATGTTAATTTTTCTTGTATTCTAGAATATATTACCTATAAAATGTATATTATAACCCACAATGTTATGTCACTAGAATCTTTGTGGAGCCCATGTTCAATTTCTGTCTCTTTCTCCCTGTCTCTCTTTGTTTCATTTGAGAAGACACTTCCCTATGTTTTCATGGTTGCCCTCCTGGACCAAAATGTTCTTGTGGATACAGGCATGTACTATTATGTCCACCATCATGCCTGATTTATCATGTTTCTGTTCTTACAATATTTTACCTTAAAAATGTGTATATATATACACATATATTTATACTGTATATCATTAAGAAATATAATATACTTGCTTGTTCTAAATCTTTAAATATACATATATATATTGACATACAATTTGAACATATAATTCTATCAAGTATAAAATATTTGATAATAAAATAAAACAATTCTCAAAGTATATACCTATGCTAATTTTTCTTGTATTCTAGAATATATCCCCTATACAATGTTTGCTATAAGATACAATGTTATATTATATTATTAAGATCGTCACACAATAATTACAATATTCCATATATATATACATATATATGTATATATATATATTCCTTAGAGCTACAGTTACAGAAGTTTTGAGCTGCCTAGCATTAATGTGGGCAACCGAGCTGAGATCCACTGCAAGAACCGTGTGCTCTCTTGACTACTAAGCCATGCCTCCATCACCTTACTATGTCTCTTGATTGCATCAAGAGTTGATGTGGAGTGAATAGCCATGTGGATTTACATAAGTACACTCTATGATGTTGACACTCACCACAAAGAATGTTATCTAAGGAAATATTTATCCAAATACTTCTACTACAGAAATATTTTTAAAGTGTTCATCGTTTGAATGCATGAATGAACCTTTTTTTCATGTCTCCATAGAAGACACGTTAATGAAGGAATGGTTTTAGTCCACTTGGACTTGTATCTTAGCTTTCTTAAGAATGCAGGAACGTGAATGATGGTTAGAAAAGAAGGATAGGCAATTTAAATGACACAAGTTTGAAATCATTTTCCATTCTACATTACCATTCCAATAACCTGTACTTTAAGATTTAGAACAAATCAAGTACACTTCTTAATGATGGTAAAAGAGAAGTATTTAATGCCATTATTTGTTTATTTTTTTGTACATCCACTATCTTCTAGACATTGTTCTAATGGTCCAGGATATAGATGGAACAAAGCAGATGAGTATCTTTGGACTTGCATTCAGTGACAGTGGGAATCAAATGGAGCACATTTGTCTCATTCCCAGTTCTGGAGATTTTCTGAATAATTGTAGTGGGGTGTCTTGAAAATCTCCATAAAAATCCAGACTTATTTTCTAAAGATCACTAAGGGATTCTGGAACTTCACAGGTGATTAGTCGTCTAGAAGTGTAGTCGTGTAGAAACTACATAAATCAATGAAGCATCCCCAGTGCATGCTGTTGCAATATGAGTTTCTCAGAATGCACATTTTATGAACAAATGTGCATGCACAAACGGCAATGCTTATAAAAGCATTTTTGTGACTGGCATAGTGGCTTTTGTTCTTTGCTCTGTTTCATTTCTATGTTAATCCAATGCCCTCTCATTAACATAGCTGTTTAAATAGCAAATCAGCCTGTTCCTACTGTGTGTACTTTCTCAAGTTACTAAACCATTTTTTTCTGTTTTTGTTTCCATATCTGCAAAATGGGGATAATAACAGCCTTTTACTCAGGAAATCATTGAGAACTAAGTAAATCAATACCTGTAAATTGTTGGCTGTAGAGTTTGGCACACAGTAAGTACTTAATAAAGGCTAATTGTGTTCTTAAGTTTATTATATGTGTCCTGATTACACTGAGAGACTTTATTCCAGAAATTGATTTCTATCAGATGTACTTGGGAAATTAACACGTTAAAAATGCTGAAAAAGCCAATGAAGTTCATGCTGAGAACTCCAACGATTAAACTGTAGGTCAACAGACTGGTTCAAACCGCCCTTTTAAGAGAAAAAAAGTAGTAGAGAAGCAGCAATCCTTATGCCAGGGGAATGCTGAGGCCACTTCAGTGACTTTACAATCGTGTGCTAACACGGGCATCCATGACAATATGATAAAGTGCGTTTCCACACTACCATGACAAGTGATGGAATACACTGCATTTAGGAAGATCTCACCAAGAAGATCCCTTCCATTTTCTATAAAGTTTATGAAAATAAAAATGAAAAATACAGATAGAATATTCATAGGAAATGCTATTTAATTCCTAAGCTAGCACAGTATCTAAATGTCTTTTACAACAATTATTCTCTTATCCCTTTCCCAAGACCTTTTAAATCTCTTATAACCGAATTTTCACTGTCAGGTGACTCATCTCTTACTTGTGCCTGGGGAATATTATTAAGCAATGATTAATAAGGTTAATGTAAATGCCTAGAATACCTTTTTAAAATAATTTTCTTTAAAAATAATGTCCCTTTTCCCATTTGTTGAGTTCTTTTTTTCAATTAACAGGTGGGTAGTATAAAAAGTAACCAAGTATAATAAAACACAGAGGAGGTTAGCTTCTGTGTACGCAGCTTTGGATCAGAAAACATGAAAGACAATGAAGCTTCCTCTCATGGCTTGTGTGGGGTCGATACTTCTCAGGTTGCCTATGCACACTGAGCACTCAGCTGACTCTCAATTTGATTGACATCGGGATGCTGTTGTTGAGCAAGATAGTTGACACATGTCTTTTGTTCCAACAGTGGGCCCAAAATGAGATGAATGCCCTTAAACTTCAAAGTAGTTTACAGTTATAGATTCCGTCTGTTTATTATTAATTTCTTCTTAGGTGAGATCCGATATTTCAAGATGCATCAAATTGGATATCCTTTTAATTAGCGGTCAAACTGTGATATCACATCAATATCTATGGTATAGTATTTCATAGAAATTTCAAAGAAAGTAAAATTTTTGTGGCTTAGGAGGATAGGATGTTTCCTAGCATACTGTTAAAGATTGGGTTCTTTGGAATATACCTCATTCATATTCTCAGTCATTTCCCTTATTCATATTCTCTGTCTCTCTCTCACTCTCTCTCTCTCTCTCCATATATATATATATATATATATATATATATATACATATATATATATATATATATATATATTCCTCGCTCCTCTCTCTCTCTCTACTGAGGATTAATCGCAGAACTTGCACGTTAGGCAAATATTTTACCATTTTACTCCTACCCTCTTCCTACCCCCTCTTGCCTGAAATGCAAATATATTAATGATAATATGTAATTACTGATTCATGACTGTAACATAACGAGTTCATTAGAAAAGAAAATTGCATCTTCATTAAATATAAGACTGAATGTCAAAGATCAGTTTAGTTATGAGCTACATACTCTATGTTTTCATGATTTAAGAGTATTAATAAAGTGGGAATAAATGTCAAATAGTTTTGGAGTAATCAGCATCATGTATTTAGGAGTTGTCTGAGATAGGATTTCTAAATATAAACTATAAAAGTTGAGTCAAATATTTACAGCCTACAGCTATCATTAAAAAGACATTGGGTTAGTGTGTGCCTGGGTCTGTCTGTACGCCGCTGCTTACTTTTGGACGATGGGAAACCTTATCAACTGTCTTGCTCAAGCGGTATTCCAATGGCAATCAAATTGAGATTCAAGAAGATTGCTAACAGCTTTGTCCTCTCAGGCTTGGGATGCAGGATGCAAATGAGGTCCCTCATATTAATTGCACGTGGGTAAGATTTACAAGGTAAACATAAGACCCAGACCATGTTCTTGTCTCTTTCCCTGTAGTTTTTCTAATGATCACATAGAAATTTGTCGTTTAATTGCCTCATTTGTGAGCCTTCATCTTCACTAATTCTTAAATTTCCGTAAGGGATTGTCATCAATAGTTGGGGAATTACTCTGCTATCCTGGAGGCTTAGGCAGGAAATGGGAGGTCAGACCTCTAGGAGGAGGAAGAATTCTGGCATAGAGCCAGGTGGGAGACCTGCCCAGGGAAGATGTGAGAAAACAGATGCATGGTGTCTGAGCACAGGTAATCAGTCACAGAAGGAATGTAGACTAAAATAAATCGGTTATCTTAAGGTATAATTCTAGTCATAGAAGAGCCTAGCTATATGACCTAGGTATGTGTAAATATATTTTGAGTCTGAGTCTTATTTCTGGGAGCATGGGGCTGGGAGAAAGAGCCAGGCCCCAACTTCAACACATTCCCCAGTGGTTCAACTATTCATTAACCTTTAATATAAGGGGTATTTTCTATTTTTCTATTTAATATTTTTCTTCAAAAATATTTATACTAAACTTTATTTTTACACTGAATTCTAACCTGTATTGAGACTACAGTAGTTAAAAAAAATCTTCATAGATGGAAGCTAGAGATTGGTTGTAAACACAGGTTTTGAAACAAGGATGATCCCAATGCCATTAAAAAATGGAAAACACGTAGCCCATAGCACACAGTTACTCATAATATCACCTTCAGTCACTTGAAATAAACTGCCTGTCCATGGGAAGGTTTTGACAGATGAAATGACTCCTGTGATAGACCATTATGGAGGGAATGAAGAATACAGAACTCTGGCTATTTCTCATTATATGAGAGAGTTTAAAAAGGGAGAAGAACGGCAGGGGGAGAGCAGGAAAGGACCAGCTCTGAGTTTTAAATTCTCAGCTCAAGGCATGAGTAGAAGATTACAGAACATCTATTACGATATCTTGCAGCCACAAAACTGACACAGCCAGAAATCAGATACAGTCAGTTCCTAGATTTGTTAAATGACAACATAAATTGAATGCAAACTTTGCCATGCCTCATTTGTCATGGAACATTTCCCAAAAGAAAGTGGAAGCCTGACTGAAGATATTTTGGTGAAATTCAGATGAATCTGGGCATTCCACAACCCTCAAGCCCACAGAAAACAGTTCTCTGTATAAAATAAACTCTAATTCATTTGGAATATCTTCCAAAGAAATGACAGCATTGCTACTCTATCTCCTGGACTCCATATCAGTGAGAAAGCCCAGGTTACTCTAAGGGAAGAGATACTGGGTCTAACGTGGGTTGCATTTCATAGCAAATAGGTTTACAACTTGGCTAAAATAGATATTGACAGAAGACTGGAATTTTGAGGCAACAATAGGTTCTAATACAGTAGGATAATGCGAAAATAAATTTATGTATCAGACCAAGTGTACCGATATATGTATGTCTACCAGAAATTATATACTAAAGATGCCAAACCATGCCTCCCATTATGGTATGGATTATCTGTTGCCTAGATAAATTGACTGGATTATGGACTCCTGCAAGAAATGAAGGTTAGACTCCCAATATTAGTTAAAGGAATGCAGAAACAGGAATTTGAATTTCAGGCAGATAAAAATGGAAAGAATTTATTAGATGTCCCTCTATACTCAATCTAAAAGTAGGCTTCCTAAAAGGGGCCAGAGTGTTATCAAAGCAGAGCAGAGTCCATCTGCTAATACTTGCTGGTTCTTATGCCCCAGGACAATATCTTAGAACAAGGACATATAAATAACTATAGAGTTATGGGTAGTTTATTAAAAGAGACAAAATGGCATTCCTGAGCATGGAAGTGAGCTAGAGACATCAGAAGACAGATACACAAAAGCCCCTCATTATCTGAGTTTTGGTCCTTTGTAGGTCATTTACAGATCTGTTCTGTTTCTTACATGGAAACTCTAATGGGGAGACATTTTCATTCTTTCTACCAGCTGGCTTCTTTTATTTCAACCTTCATGCCTGTATTGTTTTGACACAAGATGGTCCTCTATTTCATGAGCAATTTGGAAATAAATTAATAAAGGCAGGAGAGGGTAGGCAGGTGACTCATTAGCTAAAAGAACATGCAATTCTTTCAGAGGACCAGAGTTCAATTTCCAGCACCTACATACATATGTCTAAAATCATAAAATGAAATAATAAATGAGAAAATTAACAGTGTTGTGGGGCTCCCTGTTTTAGAAGGCCAACATTGACTAGAGAACGTGAAGAGTCTACAGAAGTTGGAAGGAATTCATCATACTGCAGTCACTGTGATACAAATTAGTCTAAAGAAGAACTATCAACAGATGATGATATTCAGGTGATAAGTCTGAGGAGCACAGCATCATGAACTCAGGAACCATCAACCAATGATAATATTTAGATGATAAGTCTGAGAAAGATACAAACAGCATTATCTAAATCTGTTCCTTTACAGATTGCTTATGAACTGAAATGTCTAAAGTTTAGACTTAGTCCTTGAGTTTATACTTGCATTTATACCCTCCAAGGTGCTGCCATCAGTGAGGTCTCTAGGTGAAGAAAGCAGCCACAACTTGCTTGCAATGAAAACTGGGATGTGGTCTCATGATGGTAAAGCAAGTTATCTCTTGGTAGTGACTGAGTTATGCAAGCCTCAAGGCAAGGTGTTGGAGCCTATTCTGTCTCTGGGCACAGACTGACCTGCTGGCGTGGACACCCAAGTCCACATCAAGTGTGGTAGTGTTAGAGCCCTGATTTAAGGTTTGTGACAGTCCATCTACAACACCTTGGTGGCTTATTAGCAAAAATACTTGAGGGGAGGTGTGAGGGGGTGGGTGGGTGGGGAAACACCCTCATACAAGAAAGGGGATGAGGGAAGGGAGACAGGGGGTGTGATAGGGGGTTTATGGACAGGAAACCAGGAAAGGGGATAACATTTGAAATGTGAATAAAAATATCCAATAAAATAAAAGAAGTACTTGGCTTAAGCTTCAAAGGAACAATCAAAGGTACCCTCTTTCAGTATGACTGGATTCTGTTGTGTTTAGATGTCTGTTAAGTTAGCATCTCCTGTGTCTAGAAGACACTGTTTTCTTATAGCTATCCATCATCTTTGGCTCTCATACTCTTTCCACTCCCTTTTCTAAAATTGTTCCTGAGTCTTGGAAGCAAAGGGTATTGTATAGATGACCCATTTATGGAGAGCATTGCATATTCTCTTATTATTTACACCTTGACCCATTGTGGATCTCTATATTAGTTGCCATTTACTATGAATAGAAACTTCTCTTGAGGATTGAAAGATACCTGTGAGTCCAATGATGAATCATCAGAATGCGGCTAAATCATATATCTGTTTGGCAGAATAATAAAAGTAGGTTTTCTGCCAGGACCTATAGTCCGCCTGAGACAATGTTGACAGTGGTGAATCTCACTTTGTGAACTGGGACTTCAATCCAGTCAGAAAGTGGTTGGTTACTCCCGTGATGTTTTATGCCACTGTTCCACCAGTGAGCATGTCTTCCCAGGCAGGTCATAACCTTAGCTTGCAGGGTTCACAGCTAAATAAGGTTGATGATTACTTTTCTCCTCCCGTAGCATGCATAGCACTTTCCATCACTATGAAATGAAGTTTATAGGTCAGTACCAGTTTGTGATCTCCGTGTTCTGTAACTCAAATATGTAGTGCCTTCAGCGATAGGGTCTTAATCATCAAGTTCTGGAAGGTAACCAACAGCACTGGCAATAGTCTTCAATATCTATGCGAACTCACTGACCAACAACTCCATAACTACTGAGCCATCTATCCAGCCCTCAAAATTACTTCCTAATGTGTTATTCTATATGCTTAATCATTTGAGTTGTCCCAACAGTTGATAATAAGTCATATAACATTCTGGTCCTTTACCACTAAGTAGCAAGCCTGTGGGCCTGTTTGCCTCCCTACACCCTATGCAAAAGCTGGATGTGGAAGTATAGATCTGCAGTCCCAGCATTAAAGGCATAGAGACAAGAGGAGCCCTGGAGGTCATTGGCCAAGAAGTGTGGCCAATTTGTTGAGCTTCAGAGTCTATCAGAAAGTGTCTTAAAAAATAAGGTGTTACAAAAAATAAAGTAGAGAATAACACTTGATTATCAATCTGCAGCTTGCCTTTGTACATTTAGACACCCACATGTAGCCATGTACAAAATTAATTAAAACAAAGTGGAGATGGATATAAAGGGCTCTTGATACCTTTAGAACAATACGGAGTCATAGCATCCCTTATGTAGTATTGGGAATAACTACATCTATACCCAGTTATGGATAAACAAGATTAAAAAAGAAACACTCTATTCTGACTCTTATTCTTCTTCTTAAATGATAGGAATTATAAGTGACATAAGTACTAATACAATAACAGTGCAAATTAAATGAACAAAAAATGAGACCAGTAAGTGTAAGACTTGCCAAAGGACAGTCAAATTCAATAAAGGACAATGCTGTGTGAAATGATGAAACACAGTGTGGACTAGAGATTACATAACATAATGAATTCATGTTTAATTTACAGGAGATGCTAACAGAACAGTAGAGGACATATTAATTTCTCAGGAAATAGTTATTTAGTGGTGCAAGGCCAGGAGGTTACAAAACTTATTATTAAATGCTCAGTGAGCTAAAATGAAAAAGTATATGAATATTAAGAAAAATTCTGAATCGAGGCATTGCAATATTTTATTGTTTTATTTCTGTACCTGTCCTACAATTTTTAAGTTATAAAATAACTGAAAAGTTCAAAATATAGGTTTATAAAATGTTCATATGGCACCTTGCAAGGTGCTGCTTTTATACCAGGTAGGAAGCTAAAATAGGCCATCTCTGTATAATCAAAGGAGTTTAGTATTGGTAATGGATCCTGGAGTGGGAAAGGCTAAATGGCAGCACATCACCATTAAAACAAGGTGTTGATAATCACACAGGCAACAGGAACACAGAGATAATCAGAACAATGTGTCCCATCGGGATCTTTACAAATTGCTAATTAATGACCATGTCTCTTGTTAGGCTACGAGTAGGGTCCTACTTGATCTGAATAAACAAAGAGACTTGTGCTATGTGGAAGAAAAATTTGGAGAGCACAGGGAAGGACAAGACAGCTTATCTAATTCTTAGTCATAAACCATGTCTGGGAAAGTGAGATACCCTCACCTAATGAGAAAAATAGCATTCCCAAGGGAAGGACCTTATGAAATTGTCACTATTTTTCGAATGTCTTTAAAGGAGATAGAGTGATATACTGTGAGACTAAAGCTCTCCCACTCCATAGAGTTTTTAAGAACTCCCAAAGAGTATACTGTCAATCTCACCATCTAGAATTCAGGCTCAATTGATATTTAGACAAACCGCAATAGCAGATTAAAATTACATGGTAAATCCAATAAATACTGGAAAATTTTGCCAGGTATGGTCAAGGAGGTTAGTAACATGTCACTCATCTCTAATCACTATAGAAATATTTGAGCTACATTATAACCTTCACTCAGTATGTATAATATATGAGAATGCCTTAATTCACATCTTGGTTTGAAGCTATTACTTCAGTTTTATAAAACTCTGAAAGTAAATTGGACATTTTATGCCCTGCTTGGCCATTTGAACTTTTATTTATGAGCCATTGAATAGAAAAATGACCGAGACATGGCACTTCAGCCACGTGAATCAGCACTTCCGTGAAAAAGGAACTTGAAGTCTTGAGGCAAAGGCCACCATGAAGCACTATTTACCTCAAAAGCTTTAAAATTCTGTCACTTTCAGACGGGAGCCATGAATCATGTTAAAGATATAAAGGGATTACTGATAACGAAAGATTTTCCTCAACCTGACAGCTATGCAGAAAAATTTTCTTAATAATGATTACATTTAATTGCATAAAAAGTGGTAAAGTCTCTTTCATTTTATCTCCATAATGAAGCTTTGATTCTGAGGCTAATCCTGGGCCTTCTTGCCAAGGCCAGCATGTGAGTAACACTGAATTCAATTCCAAGTCTTAGCTCTCCTTAGAGGATAAAACAAGAATAACTTTTCACATACATTACAGAGATGAAAAACGTTACCTTGGGGCATGATTTCTTTAATGTACTCTAAGGAACATATTGGTAGATTAATAGCAGCACAGAAAGAAAAACAAATTAGGCCCTGAGTAGTTTCTAGAGTTAACTGCAATACCATTCAATAAAATTAAAGAATATAAAAGAAAGTCCTCATTAAAAAAATACTACTTTGTTAAATTTTCTACTATGCACACTTATTTGAGATTTAGCCATGGCTTCTGACGGCTTACAAGATCACTGGTTTTATGAAAATAATTAGGGAACCCACTCTGCTTTGTAAACCAGAGCCGTGAGGTTAATTAAAATGGAATGAAGGCTATGCATATGAGTACCACCAAGAAAGGCTGACAGTGAGGTGTGCAGAATCCTGCCCTCTGTGAGAATACAGGTGAAGAAAGACAGCTCTGCTATGTCAGTAGACTTCGGAATTGTATACACATTGCTTTTCCTCTTCACAGCATTCATACAGCTCCCAAATGACTTCTATGAACTTCTTGGTATTTGATAAATACCTTTTCTACATTTTTCAGGGAGAACTTGATGCAGAGGCTTTTGAAAGAGGCCAGAGACTTTGGTGATGGTAAGAGATGTCAGACGGAATAACTGGCTTCTCGGTCGCACAGACTTCCATGAGATGTCAGACGTAAGTCATATCATCTGGCTAGATTTGACAAATTCTATTTTGAAAATTTCTTAGTCTCAAAAGTCATTTTAAAAAGTAATGATAACACTAAAGAAAAATCAAATATCCTACTTCTGGAAAGGATTTAGTGTCAAGAAATCTGAGTTTAGACCTAGAATCTAACTTTTCAAAAGGAAAGTGACCTGGGCCTGCCTTCTGAACTTTCAAAGCTCCTGTATAAAATGGATGTAAAAAGCAATAAGTTATCTATGGTGTTTGCATAAGAAAAAATTATAAATGAATGATCTTTATACTGATAAGCACAGGGAATGTGCTGTAATTTCACTAAATGTAAGCTCTGTATTTATTTAGATAAACATATCTTCAAAGTCAGATGGTAAGAAACAAAGAGTTGTGTCTTCACAAATGTGGGACTTACAAAGTCTCTGCTAAGTAGTCACAAGTTGGCAATAATGCCCAAAAGAAGAATAATGCAGGAAATTCCACAGACACACTAACGAATAATGGAAAATAATGTAAGTCAGAGACAGGGAGATAGATGACAAACTTGTCCAAAGTGCTTCTCTCTACAACATACAGAGGTAGGACAAGCACATCCATAACATAAGTCAGTCTCAATGATAGAAATCTAAAGGCTTCAGAAAACATGCAACCAAACTAAATGAATGTTCCCCTGTGGCAGACTTTTAATAGCTGGCATATCCAAAGTAATACCCACACCAGCGTAAAGAGGATTGCTTTCAAATTAAGAGCCCTGGGATGTTTCCAATAGAAGAGGAAAACATAGTTTATCAGTAACTAAAAGAGGCCTGCAGAAAGAAACAGGAAAGAGCATATGTCAGCAGCTTGACAGCACACCTAAAAGCTCTAGAACAAAAAGAAGCAAATACACCCAGGAGGAGTAGAAGGCAGGAAATAATCAAACTCAGAGCTGAAATCAACCAAGTAGAAACAAAAAGGACCATAGAAAGAATCAACAGAACCAAAAGTTGGTTCTTTGAGAAAATCAACAAGATAGATAAACCCTTAGCCAGACTAACGAGAGGACACAGAGAGTGCGTCCAAATTAACAAAATCAGAAATGAAAAGGGAGACATAACTACAGATTCAGAGGAAATTCAAAAAATCATCAGATCTTACTATAAAACCTATATTCAACAAAATTTGAAAATCTTCAGGAAATGGACAATTTCCTAGACAGATACCAGGTATCGAAGTTAAATCAGGAACAGATAAACCAGTTAAACAACCCCATAACTCCTAAGGAAATAGAAGCAGTCATTAAAGGTCTCCCAACCAAAAAGAGCCCAGGTCCAGGCGGGTTTAGTGCAGAATTCTATCAAACCTTCATAGAAGACCTCATACCAATATTATCCAAACTATTCCACAAAATTGAAACAGATGGAGCCCTACCGAATTCCTTCTACGAAGCCACAATTACTCTTATACCTAAACCACACAAAGACACAACAAAGGAAGAGAACTTCAGACCAATTTCCCTTATGAATATCGACGCAAAAATACTCAATAAAATTCTGGCAAACCGAATTCAAGAGCACATCAAAACAATCATCCACCATATACATATACAGCAAACCAGTTGCTAACATTAAACTAAATGGAGAGAAACTTGAAGCAATCCCACTAAAATCAGGGACTAGACAAGGCTGCCCACTCTCTCCCTACTTATTCAATATAGTTCTTGAAGTTCTAGCCAGAGCAATCAGACAACAAAAGGAGATCAAGGGGATACAGATCGGAAAAGAAGAGGTCAAAATATCACTATTTGCAGATGACATGATAGTATATTTAAGTGATCCCAAAAGTTCCACCAGAGAACTACTAAAGCTGATAAACACCTTCAGCAAAGTGGCTGGGTATAAAATTAACTCAAATAAATCAGTTGCCTTCCTCTATACAAAAGAGAAACAAGCCGAGAAAGAAATTAGGGAAACGACACCCTTCATAATAGACCCAAATAATATAAAGTACCTCGGTGTGACTTTAACCAAGCAAGTAAAAGATCTGTACAATAAGAACTTCAAGACACTGAGGAAAGAAATTGAAGAAGACCTCAGAAGATGGAAAGATCTCCCATGCTCATGGATTGGCAGGATTAATATAGTAAAAATGGCCATTTTACCAAAAGCAATCTACAGATTCAATGCAATCCCCATCAAAATACCAATCCAATTCTTCAAAGAGTTAGACAGAACAATTTGCAAATTCATCTGGAATAACAAAAAACCCAGGATAGCTAAAGCTATCCTCAACAATAAAAGGACTTCAGGGGGAATCACTATCCCTGAACTCAAGCAGTATTACAGAGCAATAGTGATAAAAACTGCATGGTATTGGTACAGAGACAGACAGATCGACCAATGGAATAGAATTGAAGACCCAGAAATGAACCCACACACCTATGGTCACTTGATTTTTGACAAAGGAGCCAAAACCATCCAATGGAAAAAAGATAGCATTTTCAGCAAATGGTGCTGGTTCAACTGGAGGGCAACATGTAGAAGAATGCAGATCGATCCATGCTTATCACCCTGTACAAAGCTTAAGTCCAAGTGGATCAAGGACCTCCACATCAAACCAGACACACTCAAACTAATAGAAGAAAAACTAGGGAAGCATCTGGAACACATGGGCACTGGAAAAAATTTCCTGAACAAAACACCAATGGCTTATGCTCTAAGATCAAGAATCGACAAATGGGATCTCATAAAACTGCAAAGCTTCTGTAAGGCAAAGGACACTGTGGTTAGGACAAAACGGCAACCAACAGATTGGGAAAAGATCTTTACCAATCCTACAACAGATAGAGGCCTTATATCCAAAATATACAAAGAACTCAAGAAGTTAGACCGCAGGGAAACAAATAACCCTATTAAAAAATGGGGTTCAGAGCTAAACAAAGAATTCACAGCTGAGGAATGCCGAATGGCTGAGAAACACCTAAAGAAATGTTCAACATCTTTAGTCATAAGGGAAATGCAAATCAAAACAACCCTGAGATTTCACCTCACACCAGTGAGAATGGCTAAGATCAAAAACTCAGGTGACAGCAGATGCTGGCGAGGATGTGGAGAAAGAGGAACACTCCTCCATTGTTGGTGGGATTGCAGACTGGTAAAACCATTCTGGAAATCAGTCTGGAGGTTCCTCAGAAAATTGGACATTGAACTGCCTGAGGATCCAGCTATACCTCTCTTGGGCATATACCCAAAAGATGCCTCAACATATAAAAGAGACACGTGCTCCACTATGTTCATCGCAGCCTTATTTATAATAGCCAGAAAATGGAAAGAACCCAGATGCCCTTCAACAGAGGAATGGATACAGAAAATGTGGTACATCTACACAATGGAATATTACTCAGCTATCAAAAACAACGAGTTTATGAAATTCGTAGGCAAACGGTTGGAACTGGAAAATATCATCCTGAGTGAGCTAACCCAATCACAGAGAAACACACATGGTATGCACTCATTGATAAGTGGCTATTAGCCCAAATGCTTGAATTACCCTAGATCCCTAGAACAAACGAAACTCAAGATGGATGATCAAAATGTGAATGCTTCACTCCTTCTTTAAATGAGGAAAAAGAATACCCTTGGCAGGGAAGGGAGAGGCAAAGATTAAAACAGAGACTGAAGGAACACCCATTCAGAGCCTGCCCCACATGTGGCCCATACATATACAGCCACCCAATTAGACAAGATGGATGAAGCAAAGAAGTGCAGACCGACAGGAGCCGGATGTAGATCGCTCCTGAGAGACACAGCCAGAATACAGCAAATACAGAGGTGAATGCCAGCAGCAAACCACTGAACTGAGAATAGGACCCCCGTTGAAGGAATCAGAGAAAGAACTGGAAGAGCTTGAAGGGGCTCGAGACCCCAAAAGTACAACAATGCCAAGCAACCAGAGCTTCCAGGGACTAAGCCACTACCTAAAGACTATACATGGACTGACCCTGGACTCTGACCTCATAGGTATCAATGAATATCCTAGTAAGAGCACCAGTGGAAGGGGAAGCCCTGGGTCCTGCTAAGACTGAACCCCCAGTGAACTAGTCTATGGGGGGAGGGCAGCAATGGGGGGAGGGTTGGGAGGGGAACACCCATAAGGAAGGGGAGGGGGGAGGGGGATGTTTGCCCGGAAAGCGGGAAAGGGAATAACACTCGAAATGTATATAAGAAATACTCAAGTTAATAAAAAAAAAAAGTAAAAAAATAAAAAAAAATCTTATAATTGCCTCATAGATTTTTCTCAGTTAAATTTTACAACCATTCAAATGTATAATTATTATTTATTTACAAAAGCTGGATAGAGGCTAGAACTAACCCTTGTGTGAGTAGACAGATTTAATAAGTTTCGGTGTCTTCTACTTGGTTATTATTCAAGTAGATGTCAGAATAGAATCCTCAGAAAAATTCACAGTCAAAGAGAGTACCCCTCAAAAGCTAACTCTAAATACATGGCTATCTTCATTTTCATACAGTGAACATTCTAAAACATTTTAATGTTTGAAGCTTTTGTATATAAATTGGTGATAGTGTTGACTATCAAAATGATCTGTAATTGTCTAGAAGACCAGCCTCAAGGATCAGCTGTAGGAGAGTATTTGGATTAGATTAACTGAAGTAGGATGACTGACCAGTCCCTGAGTTTGGATCCAAGATTCCATAAAATTAGAAACTAAGCTACGCACCAGCATTCATCTCTGTCTGCCTCTTGATAGTGGATGCAAGGTTACCAGACATCTCAAGTTCCTGCTGCTTTGATTTTCCTGTATGATGACCTATATACCTTAGAACAATGACCCAAAATAAACCTTGAGGAACTTGTGAAGGAAAGGGTTTATTTGGATCACACTTCCATATCCCTGTCAGTACAGGAACCCAAACAGGCAGAAACCTAAGGCAGAAGCTGATGCAGAAGCAATGGAAGGATGCTGCTTTCTGGCTTGCTCATCCTGATTTCTTATAGAACCCAGAACTAGTTCAGGAATGGCTTCCCTTACAATCCATTGGGTCCTCCCCATCAATTATTAATTAAGAAAATGCCCTACAGGTTTGCCTGCTTACAACCTCATCTTCTGGAGGCATTTTCTCATTTGATGTTCCCTCCTCTAAGATGAATATAGCTTGTGTTGTGTTGACATAAAACTAGCCAGCACAGCAGCCAGAACAGTGTATGGGACTTCAGGGCTCTCTGTGGTACTATCTGCCAATAAAGTCAAAGCAAGCTGAAAATATTATAAAATGGCCAGCCATAGCCTTTAATCTCAGGACTCAGGAAACAGAGGCAGGTGGGTCTTTCTGAGCCTGAGGCCAGCCTATTTCATATAGTGAGTTCCAGGCCAGCCAGGGCTACATAATGAACATAATGAACTTAATACTTCTAAACTATCAAGCATTCAGAATATAGGAACACATTAGACTGCAGAGCACGTTTACACTCCTAACAACATGACCGATAGTTTCTTATGGTTTTTCTTTGCTTACCGTCATAGAGTACCAGACTGTGATATGTAATAGCTAGTCCAGAAAATACCCAAAACACAAAATTTAAAGCATCATGAGCCCATAATGCTTCCATATCACCATTAAGCAGAAGAATTTTATATAGACTCATGGTCAGATTAGGAGACATCTGTACTAACGTTCTAAGACACTGAAGCACTTGCTAGTACTCATGGAGCAACCATGGGTCATAAATTCCTAACTTTTTTTGTGAAGGTTCTTCATCAAAAACTAAACCAACTAAAAATCTCCCTAAAAGTCTGGTTCAGTAGCAATGATTTAGCTGTAGCTTTAGCTACTCAGGAGACAAAGGCAGGAGGATTGCTTGTACTTTAGAGTTCAGGATCAGCCTAGGCAGCATAGCAAGATTCCCCATCTCAAAGAAACAGACAGATGCCTCAACAAGCCCATCAAACAGCACCAGCTTGGGAAGCATAGTTAACCATTTGAGAAGCAGTAGCTGTCAAAGAAGATGCACATATGCTAAATAACAGGATTCAAAGCTACTTTTTTATCAGATATTTTCTTTATTTACACTTCAAATTTAATCCCCTTTCCTGGTTTCCCCTCTAGAAACCCACTACCACATCCCCCAACCCCCTGCTTGTATGAGGGTGTTCCGCCACCCATCCACCTACTCCCTCCCACCTCCCCACCCTGGCATTCCCCTACACTAGGGCATCCAGCCTTTATAGGACCAAGGGCCTCTCCTCCCATTGATACCTGACAAGGCCGTCCTCTGCTACATATGCGGCTGGAGCCATGGGTTTTTCCATGTGTACTCTTTGGTTGGTGGTTTAGTCCCTGGGAGCTCAGAAGTGTCTGGTTGGTTGAAATTGTTGTTGTTCTTCATGGAGTTGCAAACCCCTTCAGCTCCTTTGGTCCTTTCTCTAACTGTTCCATTGGGGATTCCGTTATCAGACCAATGACTGTGAGCAATTGTCTCTGTATTTGTGAGGCTCTGGCATTACCTCTCAGGAGACAGCTATATCAGGCTCCTGTCAGCAAGCACTTCTTGGCATCTACAATATTGTCTTGGTTTGGTGACAGTGTATGGGATGGATCTCCAGGTGGGGCAGTCTCTGGATGGCCTTTCCTTCAGTCTCTGCTCCACACTTTGTCTCCATATTTCCTCTTGTGAGTATTTTGTTCCTCCTTCTAAGAAGAACTGAATCATCCACACTTTGGTCTTCCTTCTTCTTGAACTTCATGTGGTCTGTGAATTGTATCTTGGGTATTCCAAGCTTTTGGTCAAATAGCCACTTATTAGTGAGTGCACACCATGTGTGTTCTTTTGTGATTGGGTTACCTCACTCAGGATGGTATTTTCTAGTTCCATCCATTTTATAAATAGACTAAACCTCATTCTGAATACCAGAGACTATCATTTTATCAATGATATTTCAGGACTTTCCAAGGAAATTTTAAAAATCAGTACGGAAAAATATATATTCTCCAGGAAAAACAAATAATTCATCAGTCTGACTAGGGTCAGTGCTTAATTTTTTTGAACCGGACTCTCTCAATGTTAACTATTACCTGCTTGTTCAGTAGAAATGACTCCAGTCTGTTACCCAGAGCCACCAGAAGGCTTGTCAGTTGCCTGTTCTTTTCTTTGTCATGCCCACTGAAAAAGTACACCAGAAGCTCTCCTAAACAAAACAGAGCCATGAAAACATAATTACCAAGGCATTTCTGCAGAAGAATAAAACTGTCCCTCAGAAAGCTGAAATCACATTTGGGAACCATGTGCTTCTGTCTTTACATGCAGTCAACAAAATTGTTCCTTTCTTGGAAACAGTTTGTTTGTGATAAGTGAGCCTTCGTTCTGCAGACAAAGGTCTCAGAGAGTTTCTCTCACTGGTGTTTCCTTTCACTGGGCTTTATAAATTCATTTATACCCAACACACTTGCCGAGCAGCACAGAAATGTGCTAACTTCATGGGACTTCTGAAAAACTTTAGGAAACAGTATCTCACCACACATACTGGGGAGTACCAGGGATTGTTTACAGAGGTGCTAACACTCTACAAATGCCCAGTCATTTTTGTGGTAGATTTCTCAATTGGTCTTTCTGCAGCTTTTGTGCTAAGGGTGTTTAAGGCTCTTTGAAGATTCTAAACGTCACACAAGTGTCAGAGATAAGTTTAAACTAAGTATTCATAGAAAAATTTTCTAGGAGAAAAAAGAAAGTGTTTCCTAAGACACTTCCAAACACTGGCATAGATGTCAGTAACAGACACAGTATGGAAGTGCTCTCAGCTTAGGAACCCTACTTTGACTAAGGGTTGTTTCTTATAAACTCTATTATTAATTAATTTGTCTGGATCTTTCCTTGTCTAAAGAGAATAAAGGTCAGGAACACCAAATATGAAAATGTTTGCAGTCATTTTGCATTTAATGACTTTATTGAGTCAGACTTCAAATTAAACAACAAGAACACAATCATAAGAAGACATCAAAACATTGTTGTATAAATAGACATACATGGGGAACCTATGAAGCAAAAGATGAGTAGTAGCAGCCTCTGATAAAAGAAAGTTTTTTTGTTTGTTTTTGTCTGTTTCTTTTTGAGAGATGGGACAATAGATGGATGGAGAGAAACAGGAAGAACATGATGTTGAGTAGGTATGAAGGTGGGGAGGATGTGGGGGAAGTTGAAGGAAGTGAACAAATGTGATCAGAATATATTGCACGAAAAATTGAGTAAGAATAAAAGGAGAAAGGGGAAATAATGTGTTTGAGGTACACAGCAAAGATATACTATAGGGTTTCTGTTAGTAGATAATAAGTAAGAACTGTAACTCAGTGTCAGTGCATTAGAGAAAAATGCATATTCACATCAATTTAGAAGATTTCCTTAATATACAAGATTCTGCATATAGAGCAAATTATCATCCAGCAACAGGAAAAGTGATGGAAACAAGAAACAGAAAATGCAAGTGGGGGCCAGGACTCCAATGCTTAAGAGTTCTGAGGATGTCACTGGAGAGGCAGGATGTAGGATGCAGGGTGCAGGGTGCAGGGTGCAGGGTGCAGGGTGCAGGATGTAGGATGCAGGGAGCAGGGTGTAGGGTTCAGGGTGCAGAGTGTAGGGTGCAGGATACAGGAGACAGCAATCTTTTCCATTTCCTTCTTTCAGCTCTTACATTCACACCAAGTTAACACCACTGCCTGTCCTCATGTTTCTGTGGGCACTACTTAAACTAAGAGGAAGAATGTGGACACCTTGTAGTGAGATCTGCTTGTCTGTTCAGCTCATCCCCTTCCCCATACCTCACTCAAGTATCTGCCACTTGTGTTTTTAACATTCCCACAATGGCAGTACTGTATTTCTTGGGACTCTTTGGGACTCTTCATAATATACACCTCTGCAACCCCCATCTCTCTTTCTCTTCATTCACACCTATGCATCTATTATAAACTTCCTATAATACTGGCCCTCTGTGGCCCACTGATTCTATGCCTTGAATTTGCAAGACAAGAATCTGAAGATGAGCTTAGGGATGGGATGGTTTTAGAGGCCATCTCGTTTTCTAGAAACCTCAATTCCCAATCCAGGTTCCCCAAGAGCCAAGAAAACCTCCATCATCCTCAAAAACACCATATCTGCATGAAGAGATGACTCAGTGGTTAAGAGCACTTGCTTTTCTTGCAGAGAGAAGATCCAGGTATAGTTCTGAAAACTGGCACAATGACTCACGCCTTCTGTGGCCCCAGTTCCAGGGTTTCTGTGCAGTATTTTCACTTCCTTAGCACCAGGCCTGCATGCTGTGCATAAATATACACACAGTCAAACCCTCATATATATAAAATTACATATATGAACTGTTTTTAAAAACTCAATGTTCCTATATCACAATGGATTCCTCCAACCATACGCCAATCAGTCCTATTCTGTTTCAGTTATTGTCTAAGCCACTGAATAAACACAGTTAAGACACTGTTCTTGTTGGCAGTGCAATCTGGATATGGTTTATAAAACTGGCTACAGCAGTTCAGCCATGTGTAAAATTAGATTACTGATAAGCCATATCAAAACACATTCAGGAAAACTGTTCAGCCAAATTTATTAATCAAACACCAAATACTTCTAAAGTATTCCTACTGAAAATAAAGGAACATTGTTCACATACTAATGAAAGAGTTGAGCTATCTTCCAAATGTAACAAATCTTACCAATTATTATTTGGTTTCATTGAATAACTCAAAATATATAACTCACAATAATTTAATGTTGATATTTTACACTTTCTGTTTTCTCCTTCAAAGCAAATCCATGAGTGCATTCATAGAGTACAGTTAGCATGGCTTTGTGATGAAACTGAGTTCAATAAAGACAGATGGCTCTGTGCGGTCATCTGATGCCCTCTGCCATATTTCCCCACAATATGATGAAGCAAGAAGCCCTCACCACCTGCTTTTGGGTTTCCCAGCCTCCAGCACTATGAGCTAAATAAACCTATATTCTTTAGAAGCCCAGCCCATAACATTCAGTCACAGCTTTTATGTCCTGGTCCTTATCTTACCTATTAGAATGTTGGAAGGACTGAATGCCTTGTTCAGTATCTTCTCTTCTTGGTGCCTTGCTGCCAATTGTTCAATAGTTTCTGTTTGAGGTGGGGGTATATTTATTTTACATGTATGAATGTTTGGCCTACATATATGTATTGTAGCATAGGCATGCCTGATGCCCCCAGAGGCCAAAAGAGAGCATTAGATTCCCTATAACTGGAGTTGCAGATGGTTGTGAGTCACTATGTGGGTGTTGGGAATCAAACTCAGGTCCTCTGCAAGAAAAAAACAGACACTGAACCATCTCTCTATCCCTGCTCTTGGTTTTTGTGGAACTTGGGAAAAACTATAGCATGATTATGAGATTTTAAAATATACAAAGGTAGGATGGAGTTTGTGGCTTCGCACACATGAAGACAGAAGTTCAATCCCCATTAATACACCACCTTCCAACACACAGATACATATACATACAAATACACATACACATATATACACATCACACACACATACACTTACCACACACATACCTACATATACTTACATACACACAAACACAGAATACACACATACACAGACACCACACAAACATACTCATATGCGTACAGATATACACAAATAAATACTCAAATACACACATCACACATATATACACATACACATAAGTACGCATACACACATATACTTATACTACACACACATACTCATGTACAAACACACACACAACATTTACTTCCATACACACACAATGCAAAGAAATGTTGCTATTTTACACATGATTCTCTATTTCAAAGCAAGTCCATTTTCCTTTACTGATCTATTTATTTGAAAAGTGCTTTTAGATCAGCTTTTCTGTTTGTTTCAGCCTCTATGAGATTAAGCTCTACAGTTGGTATTTTTCCGGCTAACTATATAATTATAGAAAAGTACATGTGCCAAAAAACAAATGCTTGTTCTTGTAAAAGTCAATGTCTAGGTGTCAAGAAAGTATACAGCTAATGAATAAAGCCATGAATATCCATAAACACAGAGTGTACCTCATGTCACCAGGTGGGAAATGTAGGTTAAAGTTTAGAGAATGTGCGATAAGAAACCGTCGAGATTAATGAAGGAGATTTAAACTTTAGTTTTTAGCATAAATACTTATCATTCCTGAAAACAGTCAAAGGAAAAAGCACCCAGGTCCTTCACATTAAATTCTGTGAAGACAACAAAGAGAAAGGATATCCTGATTCCTATTTAAGATTATAATACACTTTAAAAAATCATTATAGATGGAATTATGGGGAATAATGAAAATCACAGCACCTATGAGATAGAAGCTACACATACTCAATAGGGAATACAGTATCTTGGGTGAATTGTCATTTAAGTGAGCAGGAGCAGAAGCAGCAAGCTCTAAAAAGCATGTGACAGAAAAGCCAGCTCTGACTGCACAGCACCATGGGAGACAGAAGACTCAAAAACATTCAGGAAAGAAATGAGTAACTATTAGTACTTAGACACAATGCAGGCAAAGAGTGAGCTGGTGTGCATTAGTACAAAATTGTGAAAGCACTTGAGCAAGACAAAGAAAGCATGTGTCAAATACAGCCATGCATTACTCTCTATCACTGAAACAAGTGTTAAGAGCAAGAAAAATCTATGAGTAAAACTATCATTCTGATGGAGGATTCACTTATAATGTAAGTAAGCCAAAGCAAGATGTAGACACTTCACCATATTGAATATGAAGATAATATGATTTTATTTTCACTATATTAGTGATAATACCTTTGCTACATTAAAAGAACATGGCACATAATGTGCTTTGAAGTAAACAAGTTTCTGATTTTTCTAAGTACTTTTGTTAATGTAACAAAGCATCTAGTTTTCTTGAACAATAACCATTGTCTATAGAAGATATGAATCCTTTTAGAATATTTTAGGTTTACCTGAGTTATGAGTTATGTTTGTGATCTCATCATGAAATTAACATTTGTGAAGGAGAATATACAGTATTTGAGTGATAATTAAGTTAGGACCCAGATTCCTGTGCAGTTTTAAATTTTACTACTTGTGTGATATTCTCTCTCTCTCTCTCTCTCTCTCTCTCTCTCTCCCTCTCTCTCTCTCTCTCTCTCTCTTCTACCCCTCTCCACTGCTCTCCCTCCTCCTCCCCATCCTTTCCTCCCTTCCTGTTTCACAGCTTTGTCTACAGGAAGTATGCACTAAGTATTCCTTGAGAAGGATAACTGAAAGGTTAACTAGAAAACATGTAATAGTATTCTCAGAACAGATAATGTTCAGCGCTTGCTTTTTCTTCCAAATCCTGAAGGTTCTGGCAAACTTTTACTTCAGCAATGTCATCACTGAGCTACACAACGGGAAAAAGAATAGTACTTAGTAAGCACGGGGTAAATGTATTAATGATGAAAAAACTCAAGTTAAAAGGGGTAGCATCAGATTCCTTCAGGGAATGTCCACAGTATGAAATGTTTTAACTCGAGTTGGCTGACAGCAGCGGACAGTGTTGCTTGCAATCAGAGATAAGCACAGTGGGAACAAAACATCTAATGATTGGGAAGCAGAAATAGGACAGTAAACATTATGCAGAATACAGTGCTGTGCCCCCTGTGAGCTCACAAAAATATAATCCACCGTGATTATGACATGATGAACAGGACCAGGCCCTGCAATCAGTGTCTAGTGCCATTAAGGAAAAGCCAGACCCTTGGGAAGAGGAGACTCTTACCTCCCTGACACTAGCTGAGGACTGTCTCCCACAAGGGGTTACAGGGCAGTGATTTGAAGAGAACAGGGCTTTGAGAAGGCAGGAAATAGCCTGTTTTATGACCCAAATAAAATTCTGACAGTTTGTCATGAAGCCATTTTCAATGCTGCCCTAAAACCCTATTTACATTTTTTTTCTTAAAAGCTCCATTTTAGGGATACTAAATTCTCCAAAGCGATCGGGTGTTTTCTGCAAGTTGTCCGTATCAGAAAGCTTGAAAGAAGCTACATTGCCTACCTAAGATAAAGCCAGGAAAAGGTCTTTTCAAATATAGACCAGAAGAAAGGAGAAGACATGATACATAAATGAATGAAATAAAAAGAACTGAAAGATATTTCTCTGTATTTTCTTTCTTTCCCTCTTTTTGTTTTTCCCACAGTAAGCCTACAGCAGAAACCCCCTGTCACTAAATAAGTTTCTCTTTTATTGGGGGGTATATCATCCAGTTCCTAGCCTAATGCATAAATATATCCACCTCCTGTAAGGGTTCATGACTCACTGAAGAACAATAACCCAGACTTACAAATAGCATGTAAATGAAAAGAGTGTTTTATTCTGCAGAATGCTGGGGTCTCCCATTACCAAGATAGAGAGACAGCCAAGTGAGTTCACAGGCCTGATTTAAAGCACATTAGGGAATTCCGGGTTAGGTGACCTTTATGCTAATCTGTTGTATTCATCTCTATGGACATTCAATTACCAGGGTGTGGGGGCTGGAAACTTGCTGTGGAGGTCTGGGAGCTGTTACTGAGGAAGCAGTTGAGGAAGTCTGGAAACTGCTCCTGGCCCATGTCTGGCCAGGTGTCTGGAACATTCCATTATCCCGGTGTGAAGACTAGAGCCTGGGACTTTTTTTTTTTTTTTGGTTCTTTTTTTCGGAGCTGGGGACCGAACCCAGGGCCTTGCGCTTCCTAGGTAAGCGCTCTACCACTGAGCTAAATCCCCAGCCCCGAGCCTAGGACTTTTAATTGAACTGCCTGGGCTTGCTTGGACATGCCCAGTTTTTAGGTCTAGTATCCTTAACTGACGATTTGAAGTCTGTCATGAAGTCAGCCTAGCCTGTCACCCATTCTAGCCAATACTGTATAACCAGACATGCCAGGGACTAGCCTCCCTTCCAGGAAAAGGCAAAAAGACTCATTTTCTCTCTTTCTTCCTGTCCATTATGGGAATGGAATACCTGTTATGATACATTAATAGTGTTCCAGTGTGTGGCTTAGACTCAGGAGAAGCACAAGCTCCGGGAGAGCCTACAGAGTCTCAGCACCAGTGTTAGGAAATATGATGTGGTGAGGAGATACTGTTAGGCCCATGCCAAGGTGGCATCACACCTTGAGAAATCACACCCCTGAGAAATCACACCATGCAACAAATCTGATATAAAGGAGCTTTATTTGGGGGAAGGGAAGGGCATAAGAATCTGGAGAAGGGCAGACGAATGGACATGTAGACAGATAGACAGATGGGAACAGAGGGATGAGCGCAGAGAAGAGGATGGGGCACAGAGGACAGAAAGACAGAATGAGAGAGACTGCCCACTGGGAACATGTGAGAACACAGGGAGAACTGAGGTGGCGAGCAGTCCTTTTATATGCTGCCTATGCCTGGTGGTGGCACCTAATAGTAGGTGACAGATGATATTGTAAGCCATTGCAAGGTCCCTGGGAGGAGCCTCGTGGAATCGCCTATAAGCTAACAATACCAAGCCAGGAAGCATCCATCCTGTAAATATGGGCATCATCTTTAACTGTTTGGGTTGCTGTAACAAATACCTTCTTCTGGGTAATGTATAAGCAAGAGGAATTCGTTGCACAGGGATCTGGAGGATGCACAGTCCACGCATGGTTCAGGGTCAACCAGACATTATATTTGGTAAGACTTGTTTTTTCAGAGATGAAAACGTCTGTGCAGTCCCTCACAGATGAGGAAGCAAGTTCATTGGAGCCTTATTGATAGGGATAATAGTCCCAGCCAGAGCACAATCACTTCCAAAGGTTTCATCTGTTAAAACAACACCGATCAGGATGCACCGGCAACTGAGTTTCTGCATGTGAATTTGTAAGAGGAGATATTCAAAATAGCAAAGACAGGAACGACATGGTATGAAGGCAGAGAAAGCACACAGGAGTTTTCCATGACTGTACTGCCTATCTCTGTACATGGTTGCTGGTATTCCTTCGAGGCTCCCTTCAACAGCAGCCACATATTAGCCTGGCTTGCTATAAAAGAATTGCTCTCTCTCTCGTTTTCTCTCTCTCTCTCTCCCTTCCTCCCCTCTCCTCCCCTCTCCTCCCCTCTCCTCTCTTCCTCTCTTCTCCTCCCTTCTTCTCCCTTCTCCCCCCTCTCTCTCTACATGTAACACCGGCCTCTTCCCGTCTTTCTCTCTCCTCTCTCACTTTCTTTCTGTCTGCCTTCTTTTCCATACCCCCCTTTTCATGCTGAAAATAAATTTCATTTTATAGCAGATCCTTCATATAGCTGATACCTTGTGAGAAAGGGGGCGGTGCCTCAACATGAGCCCTGCTGGGCACCTTCTCCCACTGTACAAACTGCTGCCACATTACAAAACATATCAATGGTATCCATGAAATAAAAACCAAATTGCAAAATAAAAAACCTAATTGCTATTTTTGTTTAAGCCACTGATAGGCTTTCCATGGCTGGGAGAGAAATATGACTCATTATACCTACAGGAAATGCTATTGGTATGACGTTTAAGAGACTTGAAAACCCAACATTGGACAGGCAGGCACAGAGTAATCATTTTTACTTCATCACAATTTGGGGAGGAGACTGCCCAGGAAGAAACAAATAGGGGGAAGTCTGAGAACTCCAAAAATACATCTTTAATTATTAAACCTGCAGTTCAAAATCTTCCTACTGTTGTACAACCATACAGACAGCCTTGAAAATGTATGTTTCTTTGTTTAGTGGTTCATTTATTTTGATGGAGGCCAATGCCTCATTTCATAAGTCCCAAGCTAGTCTGAAAGTGTCTAGGCAGACCAGGCTCACCTTATACCCATGGAGTTCTTACCTCTTTGCCTCTTAAGTGGTTGTCTCGTCTTCTAAAGAAAAAACAAATAAAATTATGCTTGGACCTAACCAAGAGAACTAGAGGAGTACTTATTTGCTTCATGTCCTAGTAGAGTGAGACTCAGATCTTCCTTATGGTGGGATACTGAGCCCTACGTTCTCTAGCAGGCCACACTACTTGGAGTCTAGAATCCTCATTTGAATTGACTTAAACCCTAACTTATGTACTCAGTTTGTCTGGACTTAGCATACATTTTTAGGAAATGTAATTTCATTAGAATCTTTTTCAAATTGTCTTCACTTGTTTTTTGTTTGTTTCCCCAGTGACCCACTAGATATTTAGAAGGGAACTCTTTAATTTTCTAATGTTCCTAGATGTTATTGATTTCTAATTTATTTCTGTTGCTACCAGTTAGCAATTTACAATATAAAGCAAAGTAAATTAATTGAACATTTCACAACAGATGATTAATCTTAGAGACTGTGCCATATGTACTTGATGAAAGAGGTTTAAATCACCATCGCACATATCTGTTTCTTTCCCATTATTTCTACTAGCTTACTCTGGATATTTTCAATACCAATGCATTCTATCATTTCAGCTTCAGCTCTCAAAGCCATAGGAAGAGTACCATACGATTTGGTCTTGATTCCTTACCCCGCATTACTAATATAACAGGAGCTGCTTAGACTTTCTGTATGTGTGAGCCACCAGGCTTTTGTTGTTGTTTTCAAGGACTTTGAAGGAATAAACTATTCAGTACGAGCTCTCGGGATATCATTATTCCTTGAGAACTTCGACTTTGTGCATTAAGGCTACTTTTCAACTCTTTGTACTCAAATTAAATGTGGGTATGAATGTGTGTGACTTACTCCAAATTAAAAATCAAATATCACAGGAAGATGCCAAAAATTAAGAATAGACACTGGTAAACCTTTTGAAGGACATATAGCTGTCTGCCCAGGCTACTCTCTTGTCTTCTTCATTTAAAGAACTCCCATTTATTTGTAGTAGCAGAACAACTGAAAAGGAACACCCAGATCTCAGGCTTTCTTAAAGCCAAGGTAGCCTACAAGCCTTGTTTTGGTCAGGGAGACTAACTGATCCCTTCTGGGGATTCCTCTAGCTCTGCATTCCTGACCCAGGCACCTGCCATGCCTTCTTGGAACTTGGAAGGGAGACTAGTGGAGAAGGGTAACTCTTTCCCAACTCTGTGGGAACCATGAGGATAAAAGAAAGAATGCTGAAAGCAACTTCAGCTCATGATGCCTACAGAGGAAAGCCACTAGAACACCTTTGCCTATTCATGCCCAATGTTAATATATAAGAAGAAAGACACTACTGTTGTGTTTCTAATACATTCAGGTGAAGGTAGCATAACCCTAACTGATACAAAAAGAGAAAGTTCAAGGTAATTCCTGACTCCCTTAGAAGCCAGATCCATACTTCTGCCTGGCAGCTATGCTTGCACATTTTCTACTCTAGCATAGTTTCCATAAACAACAAACTTTCAAAGTTTCTGTGTAATCATGCTGAGAACTCAGTGTGAACTTTTCTCCATTATGAGTCGTCTTGGTAATCAGAAATCCTCCCAAGTGGGGTGGTTTTATTTGTTCTCTCTTTGAAATATCACTATTTTTTTCTAAAATGAAACATTAAGTCTGGGCTATATTGAGAAAGATTGTTGACTGCCCTTCAGTTCAACAATTCAACTTCCTACAGAATTTGAAAGGTATTTCCAAGGTGAAATTTGTACAAAATTATTTTCATATCTGGAATCCTCCCAAACGTGTTTCTGTAACTGCTTGCCCTTTCTGAGTTGGTGTTTTACTTAACCCCTTTCCCATCATACAGTGCTAATCCTTTTCACATCCGAACCCACTCAGAAGTAAAATCTAACATGCATCTGCTAAGACATTAATCATCTATTAATAGTCAAGCTGTCAGATAAATGCCTACTAAGGAAAACTTCCCCATCTAAGGTAGACTGCAAATTCACTCAGCATTCTAGGCTATGGCTCTGGAGGCCCTAGTTGAAAGCACATGAAGTGGATGCAGTGTTTCTTAGCTTGAACAACCTAAATTTGAATGCATGCATGTTTCAGAAGGAGACTAAGTTACATGCATAACCATGCACAATTTGGTGCATAGGTGAACACACAGATGTGCACACACACACACACACACACACACACACACACACACATACACACACACACACACACCTTAGTAGTTTCTAATGAAATCACTAGAACCCAAAAGAAAAAAATTAGCAGATACTAATATTAAATAAGCAAGGAAAATGTCTGGAATTTTAAAATGCTAGAAGGGTTTGATCTGGATAAACCATTCAAATCCAAGACATTAATAATGGAAAATACAGCCTACTATGGGTTGGTCACTCATTCAATTAGTGTCTAAACCAATAACAACTTGATCGGAAATGGCACAGAACCCTTATTGAGGATGTGAACTGTGCCCAGCCTATATAACATGAAACATTTCAATCACATGCGACTGACTTGTTCTGTTGACTTTGGCAGTTGATTAAAATTACAGGTCTGGTAGATGAGCAGTAAGTGATCTTTTATTTGGCTGCTGAAACTGCTCTGTTCTAAGCAAGATTATCAGCCCATTTTACTACATTATAGCAATTGCGTTTACTTTAAGACATTAAAAACAAGAGATTGGACAAAATTACCTCTGAGGATGTCTATGGCTGCCACTTCATAACTACTTATGAAGGCTATATGTATAGTTGACAAGTTATCTCCCACGTTTATACATGTGGTTTAGAAAGCTACCAAATGCCCAACTATTAAACCAGCTCACTACATTCGAACATGACCTTTCGTTAATGATATAAGCTGCTTCTATATGCTCTGTCAAGCTCAGGATGAAGCATTTCTGCCTAAACTTTGCCCCTCTTTGAGTGCCTCATGCTAGCAAGAGCCATCTGTTGCTGTCATTTCACAGCTATCAATTTCATTGTTATCTTGCTCCAAATCACGCATCAATATGATCAAGCTGAGCTTGAAATGACCGCAGACTGGATAAAGTGGCATAATGATGAAGCTCAAGCCTTCTGTTTTTAAAACTCCAGTCCATTCTTAAACTCTCTCTCTCTCTCTCTCTCTCTCTCTCTCTCTCCTCTCTCCTTTATAGCATCCAGAACTTCAGCTTAACTTTAGTTTCTGTGAGGCATCATCTCCTACTCTACCCTTTGCTTCTGACTCCACAAATGACCTCCTGCCTTTAAAAACAGCTACAAAGGGGTTGGTGATTTGGCTCAGTGGTAGAGCGCTTGCTAGGCCCTGGGTTCGGTCCCCAGCTCCGAAAAAAACAAACAAACAAAAACAAAACAAAACAAAACAAAAAAACCAGCCACAAAGTTTGCTTCTATCTTCAGAGTTTTCCAGCTTCTCATTACTGTGACATCACAAGTCTTCAAAAATGTGTCTGTCTGAAAAAAAAAAAAAAAAAAAAAAAAAGGTCTCAACCCTCATATACTCTGGTCCTTGGTTTGAGTGACTTAAAGTTCTGCCTGAAATGCTGGGGCAAAGCTATCCAGATATCAGCCCTTTGGCTTTACCTCATAGAAGAGCTCCTCATTTGCCTCTCCTCTTCATAGTCTAGCCCAATCAGGACAGATAAGAGTTGTTCCTTCATCTCCCATGGGATTCTGGCTTTGAAACTCAATTACTCCCGTATCTTCTGACTGGAACAAATGCAGTCCCCATCAGAAATCTAATTTCTATAGTGATTCCTGCCCCTGAGACTTGACCCTTTTTGCCTTACAACTCTCAACTCCATCCAACATAGCTTATAGTGGTGCAGCTGTTCTAATTGTTTGCATTAGAAATCTGGTAGGATTGTGGAGGGAAAAAGTGGTTTGGAAATGGTTGGAAAGCGTCATGAGAACTGCAAAGGAGGCAGATGCACAAAAGCACCAATGTCCCCAGTCCTTTCCAAATTTGCCAAGTACTATAAATTTTCAAGTTCTGTAGTGAAACTTTATCTTATCTTACAATGAATTGCACAAAATCTTAAAATGATTAAGTCAGCTTTCTATTGAAAATGACTATTACTATTTTAATACCAAGCCCTGAGCTGGGACAGAATCCTTGAAAGGTTGACAAGTGAAACTTTAAGAACTATAAAATCTTAACTTCGTGAAAGCTCTTCAAAAGACAAAGGAAGGAGGGAAGGGAAAAAGGAAAAAAGAAAGAAGGAAGGAAGGGAAAAGGAAGAAAAAAGAATGAAAGGAAGAAAGGGAGGAAGAAGAAGGGTAAAGAAAGGAAAGTAGAAGAAAGAGTAAGGGAGAGAAGGGAGAGAGGAAGAGAAGAAGAAAGGGAAGGAGAGAGGAAGGAAAGTAGGAAGGGGAAGACAGAGGCAAAGGAGATAGAGAGGGAGAAAGACAGGAAGGAAAGGAGGAAAAGAAAGAGGAAGTGAGAGAGAAAGGCAGGGAGAAAAGGAGGAAGGGAAGGAGAAAGGAAAGGAGGGACTGAGTGAGGGGGTGAGGGATGGAGGGAGGATGAAAAGAGAGAAAGGAGCCTACAAGACTACCTAAGTCATTTTATAAGCCTAATACCTGGCTATTAAATTTGCATAAGAACACTATAAAAAAGAAAGAAAACATAGTCTTAGGCTGTTTTTTAATACAGATGGGAAAATACTTAAATTATTAACCAAATAAATCTTAATGCATTAAGACTAGTACAATGTAAATAAGAAAAGATTAACAAAAAAATGATTTACTGACCAAAGCACAGTCAATGGAATTCATAAGAGCAAGCTGAGGAAAAAATTAACTTTAAAAGATGTAAAACTAAAAGCTTTTAATAAAAGTTTTCACTCAATGACAAAACAGAAGAAATGTGTGGAAATATGGAAGCAAATGAGACATCCTTGTCTTGTGATCTGTTTCTGTCACCAGGTGACATAAGATGCTTGGTTTTGTTGATGTTGCTTGTTTGCTTTTTTGTTTGTTTTTCTTTTTTTTTTCCCCCTCTCATCTATTGTATATGTCTCTGGACAGCAACTGGATGCTCAAAAATTCAGTTCAGTTCTTACCATAACCACAAGTTAGTACAGTCAACACAACTTAGAGACTTTATCCTAAAAGACTGCCATCCAGACTGATTCTGCAAGTCCCTGATGACCTCTAATTTTGGCAGCTCTAATGCGGAACTTCCATGACCTGATATTAGCTAAGAAGGCTCATAGAACGCAGCAAGACACTTCCTTTACACATTTTGACTTATTAAAAAATGAGACAAGTTAGGAACAGCTGATGAGGTGATTTAGGGCAAGGTCTAAGAGAGAAGGCAGGAAGGTTCTTGTGCCTTTCTTAGGATTTGTTGAATCTTCCCCCACAGGCTTTTGTTTGGGAAGCTTGAAGTAGAAAGTGGGAGATAGTTTGCTCAAAGGTTTTGTGCCCAATCTTCAGTCTCATTTATTTCTGGTCCCCTAAGATTCATGAGTAGAATTAAATGCCCCTGTCTTCTAATTATTTGCTCTTATTAATGACTGTGGGGAACAGGTGTGGCAACAGTCCCAAAATGGCGCCTGGGACTACAGCTAAGTCTCATGACTAGCACCTGACTTCCTCACACACCTAAAACTAGCCACATCCATTGTGAGAGCTGCACAGGCGCACCATGACACAAGATCAGGCCATGTGACGTGGACCTGTGAACTGAGATTACGAAGTCTGGACTGAGGAGGCGGAGTTGAGGGAGGATATAAGGGCGTGTGCTCAGGGGTAGGGGAGGAGAGAAGAAAAGAAAAGAGAGATTGCTGCTTACATACAGAAAGAAAGGTTCCTGAATAAACTGCTTTGAGAAGAACATCGTGGTGTCGCTCTTTTCTGTGGGTTGGAGACAAAAGCGACAAGTGACCAGCTCCATAAGAATCTATCTAAAGAGTCCCTATTCTAAGCCACCATATTAATAGAAACTCAAGCATGTGTGGAAGAAGCTCTCCATGAGTTTCAACTGTCATCGTATCACTTAGGATGTCACAGTGTTTAGGAGATGCAAAATCATGCCTTGTTTTTATTATAGTACAGAAAATATTTCCTTTAGGAGCTAACAAGATCTTTTTCTAACTGAAAAAATTTAAACTCAGCAAGATAAAGACACCTTTTGCCAATACTGTTTGTTCAGTACAGTGCTGAAAGTAGTAGCCAATAAAATATGACAAGAAAAATAATTACCAATGACAATAACTGGGAAGGAAAAGTAAAAGTATTGTCATTCATAGATAATAAAATGAATAACCAAGAGAATGACCGAATCAGTGTATCACAAAAGCGGGGTAAATAAAATCATCAGACATAAAGTTTAAAAATATCATGGTACTAGAAGACATCGTGTAAACTTATGTAGGGGGAGGGGCTGATACTAAAATCTAGCTCCCTAATTGGTTCTTGAGTTGGTCAATATAGAAGGCAGAAGCTAATTGCTGGGTGAAGGGAAAGGGGGGACTTCCAAGTCCCAGGTGAAAGAGAAGGGACGCAGGGAAGGAGGAGGGCTTTTCAGCCAATCTTTGGAATTGGAGGCACACAACAATGATATAAGATCTTGGCTGTCTGGCTGACTGGCTGGAAACAGTGGCCTCTGCCCCTCGGATGGCTGAAATAGGCTAGCAGATAAGGTTAGGGCAGGAGATTCTTTGCTCAGCACTTCTGTTGTCTGGCAAGTTCTAAATTACTAAAGCGGTCTTATTATTTTTCTTCTGTGGAGCTAAGATGGGAGGGAGAAAGAGAGAAGACAGGGCAGTTGATGGCAGCTGGGTGAAGATGGCAGCTGGGTGAAGCTAGCCGGCAGGAATGGGCTTTTCTGGGAGTGGAGAAGTGGCAGCCCTTCTTGGAGCTAAGCTGATCAGGGAAAGGCACCAGCTGGTGGAGAAGAGGTAGTGGTGGAGCCAGACAGGAGCGAAGCCCAGGCAAAGGAGGAAGTGTGCTTTTTAAAATTACAAGCAACAAACTTTCAAAGAGGTTAAGCAACCAGCAGTCCTCCCAGCTATGACACCTATGAAGCCCATCAATGACCAGCATGTCATGATACATAACTGTGTGTGTGTGCGTGTGCCTGTGTGTGTGTGTAGTATGTGTTTGTGTGTCTGTGTGTATGTATATAAGTATACTTATATACTTATATGCATACTACATATATATTTATGTATTATATGTCAATGCTTAACGTATTACTATAATAAATTCTGTATTTACTTATTTATAAATTACAACTATACACTTCAAGAATCCTGTATAGTACCACTCACTGTCTGTGTGAATTTATATACAAGTTACATTCAACATATATTTGTGTTGTTGTAAAAATATAAAAATAAAAAAGTAATGATAGTCTTTTATCCCACTAGGTCCGCACCTCGGTGTCCCAAGATATCTGCTAGATATCTTGGCGGAAACACAGCCCAGCCGCACACTTTCCTATACTCAAACCCTCACATAAAAGAACACACAACACAACAATCTTTGACCCAATTGGTAAGATATAATTGCCACTTAAACATACAAAGCCCAGTACCATCCATCCCTTGAGAACATTAATAACCTGTAAATTCACAGAGCAGAATCTTAACATCACGTGCCATCTTGTCCTGCCACAGCTTCTCTCTCTCTCTCTCCCTCCTGTCTCTTCCTCTCTCCCTTAGTCTCCTCCTCTTCCTTCAAACTTCTCTCCTGCCCATCCTTCCTTCTCCTCCAATTACAGGCCTCCTTCTATCCTGTACCTGCCCCTCACCAGTACTTTACAAATTCAATGGAGAGGTGGTTCTGGTGAAGTCACCTGAGTTCTGAGTCCTTGATTAGGCAGCTGTCCTTGGGGCAGTGGAATTAGCATCAAAATACAGTAACTTCAGGGCAAACCACAACATATTTGTACCATCACTGTACATTCTTTTATAATTATTTAACCCTAGTACACTAATTTCAACTACTATGCCTCCACCAAAGGACATATTAAAGGCTTAGTACTTGGTACAATGGATGATAATGGTAACTTGAGGAAATAGGGCCTGAAGGGGGTTCCTAACCCCTAGGGTATGCGACTCTGAATGAATTATGTAGCTCTAGCCCCTCTTCCTGATGACAATTCTCTTAAGGAGTAAGAAATAAGTATTCATCAGAGAAAGAACTGGAAGAGCTTGAAGGGGCTCGAGACCCCAAAAGTACAACAATGCCAAGCAACCAGAGCTTCCAGGGACTAAGCCACTACCTAAAGACTATACATGGACTGACCCTGGACTCTGACCCCATAGGTAGCAATGAATATCCTAGTAAGAGCACCAGTGGAAGGGGAAGCCCTGGGTCCTGCTAAGACTGAACCCCCAGTGAACTAGTCTATGGGGGGAGGGCGGCAATGGGGGGAGGGTTGGGAGGGGAACACCCATAAGGAAGGGGAGGGGGGAGGGGGATGTTTGCCCGGAAACCGGGAAAGGGAATAACACTCGAAATGTATATAAGAAATACTCAAGTTAATAAAAAAAAAAAAGAAATAAGTATTCATACAGAGAACAGAAAGTTGGTGGTTAAGAGCACTGACTGTTCTTTCAGATGCCTGGGGTTCAATTCCAACCGCAATTAGAGGGCAGTTCTGAGGCTTTAATTGGCAATCCGTGTTTACTGACACTGAGGGTCCTTGCCCCCAATTGGATTTTGATCTATCAATAAAGATGCCAGTCGTCAATGGGTGAGCATGGGGCAGGTCATTGAGAATTGCACAGGTAGGACCCAGGGAAAGAATCAGAAGACTGGAGAAGAGGGGACACAGTAGCAGAGGAGATAAAAACAACCAGCCATGTGAGTGGCCTCTGGCCACTTAGCAGACTGGGCCTGGAGTAGCAGGGGTAGATTCAGGAGTGCCCTGTCATTGTGTCAGCCAAGGCATTTTAAGATCAACTGGAATGTATGTATGTTTTCTATTCATGGACCAGAGATAGTCTCTGGGTGGGTGTGATCCTGGAACTCATCGGGAACACAAAAAGGTAAAGAAAAAAATAAACGCTACAAGAGCCCACATGGAGCTAAAAACTATCTGTAACTCCAGTTCGAAAGAATCCAGTTGCCTCTTCTGGCTTTCGTGGACACTGTACACATGTGATGCCCAGACATACATGCAGGTAAAACACCCATACACATAAAATAAAAATAAATGCAGGACTGGAGAGATGGCTCAGTAGTTAAGAGCACTGACTGCCTTCCAGAGGTCCTGAGTTCAATTCCCAGCAAACACATGGTGGCTCACAACCATCTGTAATGGGATCTGATGCCCTCTTCTGATGAGTCTGAAAACAGCTACAGTGTACTCATATACATAGAATAAATAAATGTTTAAAAAAGAAAAAAGAAATGCATTTTAAATGATGTTAAGTAAGTATATACGGAAGTGTCAATATTTTCTTATATTCCTCAATGATATGTACACATTTCACCATGCAGTTCAGTGCCTACTGTAGTTAAAAACCTGCTAAAATTCTAATAGAAAATAATATGCTATTCAAAATGTCAGTCTAAACCACAGAATAAGAATGAACTAAGCCAATAAAAAAAAGCATACTGTATTCACAGAGAAACATAAATTTTTGAAGTTAATCAAATGAAACTTAATAAAGGGGGACACATTAATGTGGAAAAGCTATTAATTTTTTCCAAATTTATCTAAAAATTTAATGTATTTATAATTAAAGTCTCGTCAGAATTCAGTAGGAACTTGAAGTGATTCTAAATATAACTCGAAAGTTTAAACAGTCGTGGAAAGCTAAGCAAATTCAAGAGGAAAGGCTAAAAGTGGAAAGTCACTTTAACAGATATCAAGACATACTCTAAGGCTTCAGTAAGACAAAGAAAAAATGCATAGATTAAGCTAGATGTGGTAGAGTATGCCTGTAGTCCCAACTACTCAGGAGGCTGAGGTCACTGCATCATTTGTGTCCATAAGCTCCAGATAGCTTGCTTAAGATAACCAGACTACCTACTTGCTCCCAGATGAAATGAACTAAACGAATAACTAAGTAGCATAGAACTGGGTCCTAAACGAATAACTAAGTAGCATAGAATTGGGTCGGGGGCAGATAAATCTAATGAAACAAAAGAAAGTACCTGAATACCTGAAAGTACGTGTGTGTGTGTGTGTGTGTGTGTGTGTGTGTGTGTGTGTGTGTGTGCGTGCTTATCTATGATACTGTTTTCTATCATTATTTTTCTATATGTGTGTAGTGTAGAACTGGGACAGGGGCAGATAAATCTAATGAAACAAAGCAACTCAATATATCATATATACTTTTTAATTTATGATACTATTTCTCTCTCTCTCTCCCTCTCTCTCTCAGTGTGTGTGAGTGTGTGTGTGTGTGTGTGTGTGTGTGTGTTTGCGCATGCTTATCTATGATACTGTTTTCTATCATTATTTTTCTATATGTGTGTAGTGTAGAACTGGGACAGGGGCAGATAAATCTAATGAAACAAAGCAACTCAATATATCATATATACTTTTTAATCTATGATACTATTTCTCTCTCTCTCTCTCCCTCTCCCTCTCAGTGTGTGTGTGTGTGTGTGTGTGTGTGTGTGTGAGTGTGTGTGTGTGAGTGTATGTGTGCGTGTGTCATCATAGATGAAATATCTAAATGTAGGCACAAGTATGTTGATCATATCTCCCTAGATTATGCTACATCAACCCCTCATCTCAAAGTCTCAGTGGCTTTTGACAATAAACATTATTTCTTAATCATAAATCAATGCCCTGTCTTGACAACACACAGAAAATTCTGCCCCTCTTGTTGAAGAGATAATGACAAAGAGGTTACCACTTCTTGGGAAAAGCTACTTTTTTTTTTGTTCTTTTTTTCGGAGCTGGGGACCGAACCCAGGACCTTGCGCTTCCTAGGTAAGCACTCTACCACTGAGCTAAATCCCCAGCCCTACTTTTTTTTTTAACTTGAGTATTTCTTATTTACATTTCGAGTGTTATTCCCTTTCCCAGTTTACGGGCCAACATCCCCCTAATCCCTCCCCCTCCCCTTCTTTATGGGTGTTCCCCTCCCCATCCTCCCCCCATTGCTACCCTCCCCCCAACAATCACGTTCAGTCTTAGCAGGACCCAGGTCTTTCCCTTACACTGACGATCTTACTAGGATATTCAATGCTACCTATGAGGTCAGAGTCCAGGGTCAGTCCATGTATAGTCTTTAGGTAGTGCCTTAGTCCCTGGAAGCTCTGGTTGCTTGACATTGTTGTTCATATGGGGTCTCGAGCCCCTTCAAGCTCTTCCAGTTCTTTCTCTGATTCCTTCAACGGGGGTCCTGTTCTCAGTTCAGTGGTTTGCTGCTGGCATTCGCCTCTGTATTTGTTGTATTCTTGCTGTGTCTCTCAGGAAAGATCTACATGCGGCTCCTGTCTGCCTGCACTTCTTTGCTTCATCCATCTTGTCTAATTGGGTGGCTGTATATGTATGGGCCACATGTGGGGCAGGCTCTGAATGGGTGTTCCTTCTGTGTCTGTTTTAATCTTTGCCTCTCTATTCCCTGCCAAGGGTATTCATGTTCCCCATTTAAAGAAGGAGTAAAGCATTCACATTTTGATCATCCGTCTTGAGTTTCATGTGTTCTAGGCATCTAGGGTAATTCAAGCATTTGGGCTAATAGCCACTTATCAATGAGTACATACCATGTGTGTTTCTCTGTTATTGGGTTACCTCACTCAGGATGATATTTTCCAGTTCCAACCATTTGCCTACGAATTTCATAAAGTCATTGTTTTTGATAGCTGAGTAATATTCCATTATGTAGATGTACTACATTTTCTGTATCCATTCCTCTGTTGAAGGGCATCTGGGTTCTTTCCAGCTTCTGGAAAGAATGTGTCTTTTTTATATGTTGGGGCATCTTTTGGGTATATGCCCAAGAGAGGTATAGCTGGATCCTCAGGCAGTTCATTGTCCAATTTTCTGAGGAACCTCCAGACTGATTTCCAGAATGGTTGTACCAGTCTGCAATCCCACCAACAATGGAGGAGTGCCCCTCTTTCTCCACATCCTCACCAGCATCTGCTGTCACCTGAGTTTTTGATCTTAGCCATTCTCACTGGTGTGAGGTGAAATCTCAGGGTTGTTTTGATTTTCATTTCCCTTATGTTTAAAGATGTTGAACATTTCTTTAGGTGTTTCTCAGCCATTTGGCATTCCTCAGCTGTGAATTCTTTGTTTAGCTCTGAACCCCATTTTTTAATAGGGTTATTTGTTTCCCTGTGGTCTAACTTCTTGAGTTCTTTGTATATTTTGGATATAAGGCCTCTATCTGTTGTAGGATTGGTAAAGATCTTTTCCCAATCTGTTGGTTGCCGTTTTGTCCTAACCACCATGTCCTTTGCCTTACAGAAGCTTTGCAGTTTTATGAGATCCCATTTGTCCATTCTTGATCTTAGAGCATAAGCCATTGGTGTTTTGTTCAGGAAATTTTTTTCCAGCGCCCATGTGTTCAAGATGCTGCCCTAGTTTTTCTTCTATTAGTTTGAGTGTATCTGGTTTGATGTGGAGGTCCTTGATCCACTTGGACTTAAGCTTTGTACAGGGTGATAAGCATGGATCAATCTGCATTCTTCTACATGTTGACCTCCAGTTGAACCAGCACCATTTGCTGAAAATGCTATCTTTTTTCTATTTGATGGTTTTGGCTCCTTTGTCAAAAATCAAGTAGCCATAGGTGTGTGGGTTCCTTTCTGGGTCTTCAATTCTGTTCCATTGGTCTATCTGTCTGTCTCTGTACCAATACCATGCAGTTTTTATCACTATTGCTCTGTAATACTGCTACTTTTATTTAAAGTGTTTGAACTTGAATTGGAAAGAAAGAAAGAAAAAAAAAAACAATCCTTGGAAGATTTTGGTCTCAGCTAGCCCGGAAGTACCACCAACACAGACAACACAATTTTATGGAAAAACTAGACTATCAAAGGAGTTTTATGTATTGGAGGCACAAAATTGAATTAGCAATTTTGATGTTGACTTTGCAAATTGACAACTACCACCTAAGCACCTCTCATCTCTTTCAGATAACAAAATCAACTCATCTGCTCTTTCACAACATTGGGGGTTTGTGTCAAAGAAGGAAAGTGTCTAAATGCTTTTTAGTTACTATGCATTTTTCTGTTTTTCTGTTAGTCTAATGTTAAAAGTTTCTTTTAATATTAAGAAATTGGAGCCTTTCCAGTAAATACCACTGAAATGCCCTGCATGTAATGCTCACTCCTGACAATGTTCTTGATTCAGACATCAAACTAAGAAAGCTTTGAGAAGGAATGGATGTTGTGTATTTGCAAATATAGTCAAGTAACTTACATAAAAAACACTTTTGATAGTCATTCTATCTAGAAGTTTCCTCAACGACATTGAGAGAAGTTTCATAATTTGAAATATGTCAAAACGTACATGGAAGTTATGATGGTTTGAATGAGAATGTCCCCCCTTCCCAATGGGCTTCTATTTTTAAATGCTTAGTCCCTAGTTAGTGGAAGTGTTTTGGAAAAGATCAGAAGGTGTGTTCTTGTTAGTAGAGGTGTGTCACTGAAGGTGGGCTTTCAGGTTTGAAAACCTGACACCAGGCCCAATCTCTCTGTCTCCAACTTGGAGAGAAGATATAAGCTATTCACTGCCACACCTGACTGACTGCTCCAACACTCCCTGCCACAGTGATTATTGACTAACCTTATGAAACTGTAAGAAAGCCAGCAATTAGATGCTTTCTTTTATAAGTGCCTTACTCTGTGAGGAAACTGTGCTAATTAAAGTCACAGTCTACCATAACCACATAGCTCCTCTCAGCTCTGTGTAAAATGCAGGGCTTTCCTCTCTCTGACCATGTCTGGGGAATCAGATCTCTGACATCCTCTACCTGCTGAAAATCAAGTAGTCCTTGACAGATCTACAAGTCCAACTCCCCCCCACCTCAAGCCCCCCTCCTCCCCACCAACCCCACTTAAGAACCTCTCCAACAAGTATGTGAGATTCTTGGAGTGCCTCTCCAAACAAATGAGTCATTCCCAGTACTTTAAACTCTAGCCAATGATTTCCCTTTATCCAGAAAACTCCTTCCCACTTTTCAAGGCCCACATATACCCCTGGTTCACCTCAAAGAAAGTATATGCATGCAAGCCTACCCTGAATAAAGCTATGTACACAAACTAAGATTATTTAAGAGAGCTGTTTCATTGAAGGCTGCTGGAGAAGGCCTTCTTCCAGACTCCGCTTCACCATTCCAGCCCCATTTGGAAGAGCACTTGGACACCCTGAAAGAGAAGAGGTGGAGGATGTGGAACCACATCTTGACCTTAAAATGAATACCACACGTTCTTCCTGGTATTTTTTAACAGCAATAGAAAAGTCACTAAGAC
The DNA here is from genome assembly GCF_021556685.1 of Rattus norvegicus. NCBI lineage: Eukaryota > Metazoa > Chordata > Mammalia > Rodentia > Muridae > Rattus > Rattus norvegicus. The sequence continues at coordinate 46,389,372 of NC_141549.1, forward strand.
AGAATTATTTAGGTTGCCCTTAAATTCCATTAGAGGCTAATTAAAGATTTTCTTCTTTCCCAACAAACAACTTGAATTGTTGATAAAAAACATTTGTTTGTGAACCAGAGTAATATAATTAATATGGCTGAAACTGTCTTGTTGACTACAGCCTTCCTGATCAATACCAAGTGTATAACCTTGAGTAAATTATCTTGCCTCTGTGTCTCTCATTCTTTTCACTTGTAAATGACTCTGTTTCCACTATAGAGGATTACAGGATGTTGAATGGAAAGTGAGTGTAAAACAATTGCCTGGCACTAGGATCAATAAAGATATTGATAATGTAAAAAGATATGTTTTAGGATCATTATTAGGAGAAAAGGGGGGAAGTTTTGTATTATAAATTCTTCAAACCACTATGAATTCAGCATCACAAAGGAAACTCTGTCACTTGGAACTATCCTTAAAAAGAATAGGAACATTCATGTCAACTACAGGTTCAGTTCATCTCACATCCAAACATTGTTCTGGATTGAAGTTTCTTTTGTTTGTTTGTTTATTTTTTCTTTTATTGGATTATTTTACTTACATTTTAAATGTTATCCCCCTTCCACTTTCCCCTCCAGATACCTGCTATCCCATTTCCCATCCTCCTACTTCTATGAAGGTGCCCCCTACCCACCCACTCCCTTCCACCTCCCTACCCTGACATTCCCCTACACTGGAGCATTGAGCCTTCACAGGATCAAGGACTTCTACTCCCATTGATGCCCTAGAAGGCCATCCTCTGCTACAAATAAGGCTGGAGCCATGGGTCTGTTCATGTGTACTGTTTGGTTGGCGGTTTAGTCCCAGGGAGCTCGGGCATGTCTGATTGGTTGATCCTATCAGATAACCATGAACTAAGGCAGGTCTTCAATGACAAAAAAAATGACAGAAACCCCAATAAACATGGAAGCTGAACAATGCTCTACTCAATGATAACTTGGTCAAGGAAGAAATAAAGAAAGAAATTAAAGACTTTTTAGAATTTAATGAAAATGAAGGCACAACATACACAAACTTATGGGACACAATGAAAGCTGTACGAAGAGGAGAGTTCATAGCTCTGAGTGCCTGCAGAAAGAAACTGAAGAGAGCATACCCTAACAGCTTAGCAGCACACCTTAAAACTCTAGAACAAAAAGAAGCAAATACACCCAGGAGGAGTAGATGGCAGGAAGTAATCCAAACCAGAGCTAAAATCAACCAAGTCAAAACAAAAAGAACTGTACAAAAAAAACAACAAAACCTGGAGCTGGTTCTTTGAGAAAATCAACAAGATAGATAAACCCTTAGCCAGACTCACCAGAGGGCACAGAAAGAGTACAAATTAACAAAATCAGAAATGAAAAGAGAGACATAACAACAAAAACTGAGGACATCCAAAAAAATCATCAGATCCTAGTACAAAATCACCATGGCACAAATATTTCACATCATTTCCCACTTTTGCATTGTTATGTGAATTCCCTTAGTTTACCTTTCTACTTGCCTGTGGCTCCAACTACTTAAGGCCACCAAATTCCCAGATCTTTTTTTTCTTAAGATTTATTTATTTTTTCACATTCCCTTTTAATCTCAGCATTTGTTTAGCAAATATGACATACTTAATCAAGTAACACAATTGAATATGCAGATGGTATGAGCTTACTCTAAGGTTCTCAACCATTCTAATGCTGGCATACAGTTATTTTAATTGTTAGAAGTGGAATTAAGCTTGTGTGGCTATCTTCTTTTGGGTTAGTTGAAATTAAATTACTTTCTTGCATTTTGTAGGGCATAGTTTCCCTACAAAAGCTTATACTCAACAAAACTAGAAAATCTGGATGAAATAGACAATTTTCTAGACAGATATCAGGTACCAAAGGTAAATGAGGATCAGATAAATCATAATCATTTTTTTCATCTTTATTAACTTGAGTATTTCTTATTTACATTTCAATTGTTATTTCCCTTTCCGGTTTCTGGGCCAACATCCCCCTAACCCCTCCCCCTCCCTTTCTATATGGGTGTTCCCCTCCTCATCCTCCTCCCATTACCGCCCTCCCCCCAACAATCACGTTCACTGGGGGTTCAGTCTTGGCAGGACCAAGGGCTTCCCCCTCCACTGGTGCTCTTACTAGGCTATTCATTGCTACATATGCAGTTGGAGTCCAGGGTTAGTCCATGTATAGTCTTTGGGTAGTGGCTTAGTCCCTGGAAGCTCTGGTTGTTGGCATTGTTGTTCATATGGGGTCTCAAGTCCCTTCAAGCTCTTTCAGTCCTTTCTAAGATTCCTTCAACAAGGGTCCCATTCTCAGTTCAGTGGTTTAATGATGGCATTTGCCTCTGTATTTGCTGTATTCTGGCTGTGTCTCTCAGGAAAGATCTACATCCAGTTCCTGTCACCCTGCACTTCTTTGCTTCATCCATCTTATCTAGTTTGGTGGCTGTATATGTATGGGCCACATGTGGGGCAGGCTCTGAATGGGTGTTCCTTCTGCCTCTGTTCTAAACTTTGCCTCCCTATTCCCTGCCAAGGGTATTCTTGTTCCCCTTTTAAAGAAGGAGTGAAGCATTCGCATTTTGGTCATCCTTCTTGAGTTTCATGTGTTCTGTGCATCTAGGTTAATTCATTTGGGCTAATATCCACTTATCAAAGAGTGCATACCGTGTGTGTTTTTCTGTGATTGGGTTACCTCATTCAGGATGATATTTTGATGTTTTTAGAGTTCCATCCATTTGCCTATGAATTTCATAAAGTCATTGCTTTTGATAGCTGAGTAATATTCCATTGTGTAGATGTACCACATTTTCTGTATCCATTCCTCTGTTGAAGGGCATCTGGGTTCTTTCCAGCTTCTGGCTGTTATAAATAAGACTGCTATGAACATAGTGGAGCATGTGTCTTTGTTATATGTTGGGACATCTTTGGGGTATAGCTGGGTCCTCAGGTAGTTGAATGTCTTAATTTACTGATTAACCTCCAGACTGATTTCCAGAATGGTTGTACCAGTCTGCAATCCCAACAACAATGGAGGAGTGTTCCTCTTTCTCCACATCCTCGCCAGCATCTGCTGTCACCTGAGTTTTTGATCTTAGCCATTCTCACTGGTGTGAGGTGAAATCTCAGGGTTGTTTTGATTTGCATTTCCCTTATGACAAAAGATGTTGAACATTTCTCAGGTGTTTCTCAGCCATTTGGCGTTCCTCAGCTGTGAATTCTTTGTTTAGCTCTGAACCCCATTTTTAATAGGGTTATTTGTCTCCCTGCAGCGTAACTTCTTGAGTTCTTTGTATATTTTGGCTATAAGCCCTCTATCAGTTGTAGGATTGTTAAAGATCTTTTCCAAATCTGTTGGTTGTCATTTTGTCCTGACAACAGTGTCCTTTGCCTTAAAGAAGCTTTGCAGTTTTATGAGATCCCATTTGTCGATTCTTGATGTTAGAGCATAAGCCATTGGTGTTTTGTTCAGGAAATTTTCTCCAGTGTCCATGTGTTTGAGATGCTTCCCCACTTTTTCTTCTATTAGTTTGAGAGTATCTGGTTTGATGTAGAGGTCATTGATCCACTTGGACTTAAGTTTTGTGCAGGGTGATAAGCACGGATCGATCTGCATTCTTCTACATGCTGATCTCCAGTTGAACCAGCACCATTTGCTGAAATGGCTATCTTTTATCCATTGGATGGTTTTGGCTCCTTTGTCAAAAATCAAGTGCCCATAGGTGTGTGGGTTCATTTCTGAGTCTTCAATTCTATTCCACTGGTCTATCTGTCTGTCTCTCTACCAATACAATGCAGTTTTTATCACTATTGCTCTGTAATATTGCTTGAGTTCAGGGATAGTGATTCCCTTTTTTTTTAGTGAGTCCTTTTATTGCTGAGAATAGTTTTAGCTATCCTGGCTTTTTTGTTATTCTGAATGAATTTGGAAATTGATCTGTCTAACTCTCTGAAGAATTGGATTTGTATTTTGATGGGGATTGCATTGAATCTGTAGATCATTTTGGTATAATGTCCATTTTTACTATATTAATCCTGCCAATCCATGAGCATGGGAGATCTTTCCATCTTCTGAGGTCTTCCTCAATTTATTTCTTCAGAGGCTTGAGGTTCTTATCCTACAGATCTTTCACATGCTTGGTTAAAGTCATACCGAGGTATTTTATATTATTTGTGACTATTATGAAGGCTGTCTTTTCCCTAATTTCTTTCTTGGCTTGTTTTTCTTTTGTGTAGAGGAAGGCTACTGATTTATTTGAGTTAATCTTATACACAGGCACTTTGCTGAAGGTGTTTATCAGGTTTAGAAGTTCTCTGGTGGAACTTTTGGGATCACTTAAATATACTATCACATCATCTGCAAATAGTGATATTTTGACTTCTTCTTTTCTAATCTGTATCCCTTTGATCTCCTTTTGTTGTCTGATTGCTCTGGCTAGAACTTCAACAATTATATTGAATAAGTAGGGAGAGAGTGGGCAGCCTTGTCTAGTCCCTGATTTTAGTGTGATTCCTTCAAGTTTCTCTCCATTTAGTTTAATGTTAGCTATTGTTTTGCTGTTTATGCCTTTTACTATGGTAATATATGGGCCTTGAATTCCTATTCTTTCCAGGACTTTTATCATGAAGGGGTGTTGAATTTTGTCAAATGCTTTCTCAGCATCTAATGAAATGATCATGTGGTTCTGTTCTCTCAGTTTGTTTATATAATGGATTACGTTGATGATTTTCCATATATTAAACCATCCCTGCATGCCTGGGGTGAAGCCTACTTGATCATGGTAAACGATTGTTTTGATGTGCTCTTTTATTTGGTTCTCCAGAATTTTATTTACTACTTTTGCATCGATATGCAGAAGGGAAATTGCTCTGAAGTTCTCTTTCTTTGTTGGGTCTTTGTGTGGTTTTGGTATAAGAGTAATTGTGGCTTCATAGAAAGAGTTCGGTAGCCCTCTGTCTATTTCAATTTTGTGGAATAGTTTGGATAGTATTGGTATGAGGTCTTCTATGAAGGTCTGATAGAATTTTGTACTGAACCCATCTGGACCTGGGCTCTTTTTGGTTGGGAGACCTTTAATGACTGCTTCTATTTCTTTAGGAGTTATCGGGTTGTTTAAATGATTTATCTGTTTCTGATTCAACTTCGGTACCTGGTATCTCTCTAGGAAATTGTCCATTTCCTGCAGGTTCTCAAGTTTTGTTGAATATAGTCTTTTGTAGTAGGATCTGATAATTTTTTGAATTTCCACTGATTCTGTAGTTATGTCTCCCTTTTCATTTCTGATTTTGTTAATTTGGGCAAACTCTCTATGTCCTCTGGTTAGTCTGGCTAAGGTTTATCTATCTTGTTGACTTTGTGAAAGAACCAACTTTTGGTTCTGTTGATTCTTTCTACAGTCCTTTTTGTTTCTACTTGGCTGATTTCAGCTCTGAGTTTGATTATTTCCTGCCTTCTACTCCTCTTGGGTGTGTTTGCTTCTTTTTGTTCTAGAGCTTTTAGGTGTGCTGTCAAGCTGCTGATATATACTCTCTCCTCTTTCTTTCTGCAAACACTCAGAGCTATGAGTTTTCCTCTTAGCATGGCTTTCATTGTGTCCCATAAGATTGGGTATGTTGTACCTTCATTTTCATTAAATTCTAAGAAATCTTTAATTTCTTTCTTTATTTCTTTTTTGGCCAGGTAATCACCATGAGTTGGTGAGAAGAAGGTATATCCTTTTGTTTTAGGATAGAATGTTCTATAAATATCTGTTAAGTACATTTGTTTCCTAACTTCTCATAGTCTGTATATGTCTGTTTAATTTCTGTTTCCATGATCTGTCCATTGATAGGAGTGGGGTGATGAAATCTCCTACTATTATTGTGTGAGGTGCAATGTGTGCTCTGAGGTTTAGTAAGGTTTCTTTTATGTATGTAGGTCCCCTTGTATTTGGAGCATAGATATTTAGGATTGAGAGTTCATCTTGGTGAATTTTTTTCTTTGATGAATATGAAGTGTCCTTCGTTATCTTTTTTGATGACTTTTAGTTGGAAATGGATTTTATTCTATATTACAATGGCTACTCCAGCTCGCTTCCTCAGACCATTTGCTTGGAAAATTGTATTCCAACCTTTCACTCTGAGGTACTGTCTGTCTTTGTCTCTGTTCCTGTAGGCAGCAGAATGCATGGTCCTCATTGTGTATCCAGTGTGTTAATCTATGTCTTTTTATTGGGGAGTTGAGTCCATTGATGTTGAGAGATATTAAGGAATAGTGGTTGTTGCTTCCTGTTATATTCATCTTTGGATGTGAGATTATATTTATGTGCTTTTCTTCTCTTTGTTTTGTTGCCCAGACAATTAGTTTGTTGCTTTTTCTAGGGTGTATCTTGCCTCCTTATGTTGGGTTTTGCCATTTATTATCCTTTGTAGGGCTGGATTTTTAGAAAGATATTGTGTAAATTTGGTTTTGTCATGGAATATCTTGGTTTCTCCATCTATGTTAATTGAGAGTTTTGCTGGATACAGTAAACTGTGCTGGCATTTGTGTTTTCTTAGGGTCTGTATGACATCTGTCTCAGATCTCCTGGGTTTCATAGTCTTTGGTGAGAAGTCCGCTGTGATTCTGATAGGTCTGCCTTTATATGTGACTTGACCTTTTTCCCTTACTGCTTTTTAAATTCTTTCTTTGTTTTGTGCATTTTGTGTTTTTGACTATTATGTGACGGGAGGAGTTTCTTTTCTGGTCCAATCCATTTGGAGTTCTGTAGGCTTCTTATATGTTTATGGGCATCTCTTTCTTTAGGTTAGGGAAGTTTTCTTCTACGATTTTGTTGAAGATATTTACTGGTCCTTTGAGCTGGGTGTGTTCACTCTCTTCTATACCTATCATCCTTAGGTTTGTTCTTCTCATTGAGTCCTGGATTTCCTGTATGTTTAGGACCAGTAGCTTTTTCCGTTTTACATTATCTTTGACAGTTGTGTCGATGATTTATATGGAATCTTCTGCTCCTGAAATTCTCTCTTCTACCTCTTGTATTCTGTTGGTGATGGTTGTATCTTCGGTTCCTTGTCTCTTCCTTTGGTTTTCTATATTCAGGGTTGTCTCCCTTTGTGCTTTCTTTACTGCTTCTATTTCCATTTTTAATTCCTTCACCTGTTTGATTGTGTTTTCCTGGAATTCCTGGTCGCTTGGAGCAGAAAAGTTGGTCTTACCTGTGGTCCCCTGGCTGAATTGGCTCCTGGGAGGCTGCTTTTGAGCTCTCCGTGAGGGCGGCAACCAGGAGGGCATACACCACCTTTTCCTGGGGCCCCCATGCACCAGGGTCCCAGTTGGCATTAACTGTTTTACTCTGGAGTCATAAATGTGGGCAGAGTGTAGTCTCTTCTGGCTTCCCAGGCATGTCTGCCCCTCTGAAGTTTTAGCTCTCCCTCCCATGGGATTTGGGTTCAGGGAATTTTTCATTGGGTCCCTTCAGATCCGGGTGGTTTCTGGACTGCAGGGGACCTGCTGCATTGGTGCCCCTATCTTCCAGTTCCCAGAGGCCATATACAGTTTCCTCTTGGGCCAGGGATGTGGGCAGGGTGGGCAGTATTGTTGGTCTCTCCCGCTCTGCAGTCTAGGGAGTGCCCACCTGTCCTGGCGGTGAGCTCTTTCTCTAAGATTTATTTATTTTATGTATATGAGTATACTGTTGCTATCTTTAGACACACCAGAAGAGGGCATCAGATTCAATTACAGATGGTTGTGAGCCACCATGTGGTTGCTGGGGATTCAGTTCAGGACCTCTGGAAGCGCAGTCAGTACTCTTAACCACCGAGCCATGTTTCCAGCCCTCTCAGATCTTTTTGAGTATTTCCCTTTAATGAATGCTCCTTGATCCATACCTTTTTTGGTATATAGAGTAACATGAAATATCTTCTTTCTTACACTGCATTTTTAAAATGTCATTATCTCTAACCACAGTATAATGTTTTTACATGGAAGTATTGAAATATAGAACACTATTATGTACTTTGGAGTATGGTTTCATACCTCACAGAGACATATTTGTTTGTCTGGTTTTTTTTTTTTGGGGGGGGGGAGCGTTGGCTCTTGTTGTTATTTACGCTATTGTTTGAGATAAGGTATTACTATGTTATCCAGACTGGCCGAAGTGAACAGTCAAAACTAATTAATTTCCTTATGTGTGAAATATTAATGATGTCTCTTCTGACTATGCTACCTGGTTTTTGTGAAATGGAATAAGCCAACATTACTATTTTGCAGCCCCAAATACTCAAGTATATTAAGAATAATTTTATATATTATCTAATTTCAATAACATTTATTTTAGAAATAGCTTCTAAAACATTAAATCTTACTTCAAATAAATAATATTAAATATTAAAAATATATGTAGCTAACATGAAAGGTATTTAGGAAAGTAAATCAAAATGTTTTTAATTTTTAGATATGTTTTAAATTTCATATGTGTTGAATATTTATTTTGCACCAAGAACATCCTGGGGATATGACAAACAAAAGTATGAACAAGATATTCACTTGTCATCAAGGAAAGAGAATCTATTCTTGTGAAAACCCACTATATACACTAATAAAATAAAGATATTTTGGTGAATTTTCTGAAGATCAATAACATAACACAAGAGACTCATTCTAACTATATCTGGAAAGATTTCAAGAGGAGATCATTTAAATTCTTCAAAATCATTTAATTCTTTAAAATTCAAGGGGATTTCACTGAGATAGAATGGAAAGAAGGTTTTCAAAAAAGTAAAAAGGCAAACCATTAGAATATTATACATAGGAAGCCTTAAGGAAGGATCATTAACAGATTTGGGCCAACCTGGGTGACACAGCAAAATCTCATTTCAGAAAAATAAGTGGTTAATATTGATTGTCAACTTGACAAGATGTATAATGACTCATGAGATGAGCCTCTTGGAATACCTGTGAGTGATTTTTTTTCTTTTTGATTAGGTTTTTTGAAATGAGAAGATTGTCCACAAATGTACAAATATTTTCCAGTGGCTCATACATAGGACAGTCTAAGAGACAAGCTTTTGCTTGTTAACAGCTTGCCTTCATGTTTGTTGGCCAGTTCATCTATTCCAATGCTGTCATTGCCACTCTTGCTGTTGCAGTGACATCATCTTCATTGACATCAGATCTCAGCTTCTTTAGGTTTCCAATACAGACTCAAAACCAGTAAATCTCTGGTATTGCTCCAAGTTTTCAGTATCAGATTAGTACTGCTCAAATATCTGGCCTCATGTGTTCTGAAAATCTAAAAGGTTCTTGGTTTCTCCAGTATGAATACAGCCTTTGTTGGACTAACTATTCTGAATTGTATAAGCCAATTTAATCAATCTCCTTTTTGATATAGTTATACTATTGGTTCTAGTCCTCTGACTAGATAAATAGATAAATAATATATATATATATATATATGACATATATATATAGATAAAACTTTGGAGTTACTACAAAAAAGAAAATGCAGAAAGTACGAAGTCTATTCTGGGAAAAGAAAATAGAAACTAAATTCCTGGAATTTACAGAGTTTTCCCAGAATTGGGAATAATAAGCAATATTTACAGCAAAGTGTCTTTTTTTTTTTGGTGTGGGCAAAATACAAAATATGTAGGACTAGCTATTTATAAAGAATCTTAAACAGGGCTGGAGAGATGACTCAGAGGTTAAGAGCACTGACTCCCCTTCCAGAGGTCTTGAGTTCAATTCCCAGCAACCATATGGTGGCTCACAACCATCTGTAAATGTGATCTGTTGCCCTCTTCTGGTGTGTCTGAGGACAGCTACAGTGTATTCATATACCTAAAATAAATACATCTTTAAAAAAATGAATCTTAAACTTAGTTGATTGTTCTGGGGATATAGATTAGATAAATATATCCATTGAGGGCTTCTTTCTATATCATACCACAAGGGATGAAATTACATATTTGACACATGTGTAAAGTTAGAAAGGAAAATTTTGCAAAGATATCAGGCTCAATGAAAATAATTGGGATTCTAATGTCTTTTACATCTAGTGGTGTTTGTGTATGTCTCTGTGTGTGTGTGTGTGTGTGTGTGTGTGTGTGTGTGTGTGTGTGTGTATGTATGTGTCTGAGGGTTAGTTCATGCCACAGTGCCACAGTCATATGTGCAGGTTAGAGGAAACCTTGTAGGATTCCCACCTTCCTCTATGTGGATTTGAGGCATTGAACTCAGTTCATTAGGTTTGGTGGCACGTGCCTATACTCTCTGAGACATCTTGTTGACCCAATGTCTTTCTTAGGGTTTTATTTCTATGAAGAAGCACCATGAGCAAGGCAAGCTTATAAGGGAAAACATTTAAGTGGAGCAGGCTTACAAATTCAGAGGTTTAGTACATTATCATCATGGCAGGAAGCACAGCAGTGTGCAGATAGAGAAGGCACTGGAGGAGCTAAGAGTTCTACATCTTGATCTGAAGGCAGCCAGTAGAATACTGGATGTGTTTCATATCGGGCATAGGTTGAGCATTTGAGACCTCAAAACCCCTACTCCACAGTGACACACTTCCTCTAACAAGGTCATACATTCTAATAATGATAGTCCCTATGGACCAAGCATTCAGACACATGAATCTATAGGGGCCATACCTATCCAAACCACCACACCCAATAGCTAGTTTGTAAAAATAAATAGCAGCCTGGGGAGAGTCAGAGCTTCTGTGTAAACAGTAATTCATTTTTAAAAAATCTACTTGTATCACTTAAATGGCTCCGATCTTGTGATGGTTTGAAAGACAATGCCCCCATAGTCCTGGATGGAGTAGCATTATTAAGAGGTTTGGCCTTGATGGGGTAGATGTGGCCTTACAGGAGAAAGTGTGCCAGCGGGGGGTGGGCTTTGAAGTTTTAGATGCTCAAGCCAGGCTTAGTGTCCCTCTCTCTTCCTGCTGCCTGAGGATTCAGAGGATTCAGTTTCTGACTCACAGAAACTTTTAAATAAGTAATGATGTCATTCTTTAGATAGCAATAAACAATACAAAGGTGAAAGGCTACTTCAGACTTTTCTCCATCAAACGACAGAGGTCAGAAATGAATTTGAGTTAGCAGAATATAGAGTTCAGACAGTCCTGATTAAGATGGAGAACTCTAAGTTATTTCTCCAGCACCATGCTTGCCTGTACACTGCCATCCTTCCTGCCGTGATAATGGACTAAGCCTCCAAACTGTAAGCCCAAATAAATGCTTTCCTTTAGAAGAGGTGCCATGGTCCTGGTGTCTCTTCACAATAATAGACACCGTGAGTTATGGAATAGGGTTGCCCTTCAGCTGAGTTTTTAGAAAATACAAGCCACCTTCCAAACAACAACAACGATGACAAAATGGCATTGTTTACTGTACAGTTAAAGAGAATGAGTTTTAGAGGCCATTAATGACATGAATAAAGTTATCAATGAATATGTTGTGGAGAAGAGGAAATCATGGGGAAGATTATTCTGGTAACACAATATGGAAAAGGAATTACAGGGGGCAAGGCAATTCAGAGATTGCTGGTACAGTCTAGATTAGAGAGTACTAAGTACTAAAAGTGCACCAAAGTGTATTTCCTTACGATGATGAGGAGTTAGTGTGTGTAACAGATTAGTATAGTGTCAACATTTGTCCTTCCTCTCAAATTCATGGTGGAACTTATCTCCCAGCGTGGCCTTTACAAAATGATTTTATAAGCATAGGATTAGGTGTCCTTATTCTGGCTTTTAACCAGAGAATGTGCTAGGTAGGACACAGGACACAACATCTCATTCCTTGTGATGCTCATGTCACCAGCTTGGAGACAAAACCAGATTTACCAGATGACCAACCTGCTGTCACTGTGATCTTGAAATTCTCTGCTTCTTCTATGTGAGACAGTCAGGTATTTTGTTATGGCAACAGAAAATTGACCAGGACAATTAGTGTCTCTCAACCATTCTAATGCTGCAACTCTTTAATATGGTCCCTCATTTTGAGGCGAACCCTCCAATCATAAGATTATTTTCATTGCTACTTCGTAAATGTAATTTTGCTAGTGTTATGAATTGTAACATAAATATCTGTGCTTTCCAATGGTCTTAAGTGGCCCCTGTGAAAGCTTTGTTTGATCCCTAAAGGGACTGAAATTCACAGGTTAGAACAGCTGCTAGGTAATAAGTTGCATGTTGATTTGTTCTTCCTTTCTTAGATCAGCCACATCATGAGAACAGCTAAGCAGGTCTATGGCAAGAACTTTAAGGCCTCCTGCTACCAGGCCAGGTAAATGAACCTCTTAGAAGTGGATCCTCTAGGTACAATCAAACCTACCCTGTAACCTTTAGAGAACTGTGGAGTCAGAACCACCAAGCTGGACTTTGCCAACTTCTGACTCACTGAAACTTTTAAATAACTAATGATGTCATTCTTTACATAGCAATAAACAATACAAAGGTGAAAGGCATTTTCAGACATTTCTCCATCAAACGACAGAGATCAGAAATGAATTTGAGTTAACAGAATATAGAGTCCAGACAGTCCTGAGTCTGATGTAGACAGCTATAACCATTTATCACCCTATACTAGAAAGTCACTAGACAAATCTCCACATTTATTTTTCCACTTTCACTTCAGTACAGTGCTGGGCCGTTGTTTTAATGTGATCTATTTCAGCTCAAAAAGCATGGGCTGAGTAGCTCGAACGTAGTTTCTAGTCTTCAACCTCCAGTTCCCTAAGTTCTTACACTGAGCCAGGTTCTGTAGACTTTCACTGGGCACTGGCTCACTTCCCCAGGAAGACAACTGCAGCAACCCTGGGTGATGTGGGCCGTAGGACGCCCGGGGTGGAGTAGGCACCATGTGGGCCGGGCCTGGAAGCAGACGGGAGGAGCTTGGTTGGTGGGAGCGGGGCGGGGCGGGGCGGGGCGGGGCGGGGCGGGGCGGGGCGGGGCGGGGCGGGGCGGGGCGGGGCGGGGCGGGGCGGGGCGCGCGGGAGATTTGAACTTCCTCTCCGCCCAGTCTGTGTGAACAGGAAAGTGAAGTTGCCTGGTTGTTTTCCAGTCAGGCCTTGCAACTAGCAGGGGTTCCGGGCAGCCTACAGAGATGGTGGAAGGGCCAGGATGTACACTGAATGGAGAGAAGATTCGGGCACGAGTGCTACCGGGACAGGCGATGACTGGTGTGCGGGGAACAGCTCTGCAGGGCCTCTTGGGCTCTGCCTTGTCCCCCGCAGCCTCCCCGGCTGAGGTCACTAGCTCGGTAAGTCACTCCTGTGTCCCGCATGGTACCCCCTAGCGGGAAGTGGAGTAAAAACACCACCCAGGTTCTGAGATCCCCAATCTACTCTGGTCCCTGTGGCCTAGAGCCTGTTTCCTGACATTTATGTTACCTAACAAGTGACCTAGCCAGAAGCTGGCTAACAATGTCTCTGCTAGATCCGTGGAAGGTGTTTTGTTACAACCCTGCAACAGGCAGTCAGCAAAAGATGCTGTCTGATGTTTACCGTCTACATTCACTGACAATACCATCAGATTTGTGCAAGGTCTGGTGTGTTTTCCTTTTCAGGTTGTAAGACTGAACTGCCCCAAATTCTGCAGTTGATCAGTAATATATAATTCTAACGCGGCGCATGGAAAATTTAGCACTAAAATCTCCACTCAGTTGAATATTGCAATCTAATGAAGGGACAGTAAAAGCCAGCTCTGGTTTCCTTAAGTGAATTTATTTCTTTTTAAAGCAAATTGTAGCACAGCTTGCCAGTCAGGCATACATTGCTGATGGCTGGATAGCCATTTGGTAAGAACTTAGAACTATACTAAAAATATTCTGATTAAACTACGAGGCTTTTAAAGCCCTTTAAATGTGTAGTTAACTGTATTTCATGGATACATGTGATATTGTGCTGTTCTTCAATTTCTCCTGCCAAGCTTCCTCCTAGCCTTTGGTTTAGGAAGGAAGTTGCCTGCCATGAAATTAGCATATGCTCCCAACTTGAAAGAAACAAGTAAGATGTGTTTCCAAGCTGAGGGAGGAAAAAAACGTTAGAATCTTTTAACAGTTAAGCTTCTGTTTATTTTGACTTTATGTGTCATCAAGTGCTCTGTACTTTTCTTTTTAAATTATGGTGTTCCTTGAAATTATTTCAGAGTACTATAGAGCTCTATGTTAATGGTTTCTCTAAAGTATTAGTTTTGGCGAAGATCACACGTTCAGCAAAATTTTGATTACTCTCAACGTACAAGGGAGTAAAAATATGGCTGCCTTTATATTGTAGCTGGGGAAACGGATGGCCATTCAATAAAGGGTAACACAAGGAATGACAAAGTGATACCTTTTCACAGGAAGTATGTGGACATGCAGAGAGACCAGGGAAGTCTCCTTATGGAAGTAACAGCTGATATGTAAAGGGAGCGTAGGAGATTTAGAGTTCCTGAGATAAAAGTGTGCCCTTTCATGCAGAAAACTGGTGTTTAAGGGCCTGAAAGAAAATCAGGATGTAGGTAAAAGAGTGAGATATGAAGGCGGTCTGATATTAAAGCTAATGGGTAGATTATAAAGGACTCCAAATACCGCAATTGGGACTCTGGTTTTCGGAGTCAGATTTATTTTTTGTGTGTATTATTTGTGTGGCTGAATGTGTTTGCGTGTGTGTTACAGCACATATGAAGTTGGGACAACTTGCAAGGTTAGGTCTTACCTTGTGTGGGTTTCAGGGACCAAACCAAACTCACATCTTCACAAGTGCCCTTGCCTGCTGAGCTATCTCAAATGGGTCACATTCAGGGCTTTATCTTGGGCGTCATGAGAAACCTTGAATGGTAGTCAGATTCATTTATAGTTTGGCTGGAACCCTGTATATCAGAGAAGAAAACATGGGAAGAAATCTCAAGTAGGCATTGTAGTGACCCAAGTGAGGAGCTTAGGCTCAGCTGCTGGTGGTAGAGATTAAGTGAAATAAGCCAGCCACTGTTTTAGAAATAAAGGCTGTTGCCCTGAGCAATGCCTAAGAGATGAAGAACATCCTCATTGATGCTATGATTTATGTCATTCAACATTAATGTTTTGTGATAAACTCTTTGCTAGTTACTGGCAAAATAAAACCTGTTCTATCTATAAAAACGTATTCATGAAAAGTTATAAATCTTGATAAAAATAAGAATCCTGTTGTAAGAAACCAAGATTAATGTTTTAATGGTCACCTCAGTGGAATTTAGAGAAAATAGTATTAATAATTCATGTTAAATTTATTTTAATTATCTGTGACAAAGCATGAAGTACAGTTTGTCATGAGAAAGAATAATTCTACAATAAAGATAAACCTAATGCTACCGAAAAAGAAGCGTGGGATTCAAGGTGAATTTAAATCAATTGAGCACTGTCACATGTAGTAAGGTGTCAGGCCAAGGTTTGGTCTCCCTTCGTGTATCTCCTTTTATGTATCTTATAGCTACTGTCAGTAATAAAAGATCCAGTCATAGAGTGGTTACTGCAATGTGTACCATAGGCCCTGTACGTGATAGCTCTCCTTATTGACTGAAAAAGTATGACCTTGGGTTTTGGCTGTGTCCTCCACCATTTAAATTTTGTTCACCTCAGTCAATTATCTGCTCTGATAATTCTCTTCATTTCTGCGTTCAGATGGCACCAACGAGTGCATCTAGATAGCCTAATATAAGTGCTTTATTAATGGTTGAGCAGTGATTAGATTCACTTGGCAACGCTATACTCACTAAGCTATATTCCACAAATAAATAGCCCTGCATTTAAAGCTATAATGGGTAATGCCTTAAGAGAAAGAAGAACTAATTATTGGAATAGAGCTGTGTGATTAGGAGGAAGGATCTGCTTCTATTGACATTGATTGAAGATCAATATGGAATTAATAATGTGGCTTTCTGTAGAATTCTAAATACGCTGTTGTAGCTTCATCTTCTGGATTTTTGGTCTAAAAAAGCATAAAAATAACCTTTGTAAATATCAACAGTCTTTTGCATTTGAGAGTGATGTTGGATCCGTATTAAATTTCATTAAAATATGGACCGCTGTCACAAACTTCTGGCAAGATCATTATTGTAACAGATGATCCTTGGTTTCCTAGGCGTAGTTGCCGAAGAGCTAAAGCTACTTAATGGTTCTACTACTGGCTTGAAATGATTAGTTTCCTCAAAACAGCATTTAAAAATAATTGCATACTGTATTCTTTACAGTATAATAAATATGAGAAATAACAAAGGAGAGCCAAAGAAATATTAAGTGGCCACTTAAAATAAAAGATTCAAACTTCAGATAATCATTACTCCAAAAACCAACATAAAATATCTCACCTCGGGAGCTACTGCCAGAGTGAACTACTTACTCTGTTTATCATACACCATTTCTCTTTGTTCTAGTTTAGAGTCCATGGGAAATCCACTAAACCTTCCCCAACCCCTGCCCCACCCTGCGACAACCGGTTCTTATTTGGAAGAATGCTGATGTAGAAGATCTTGGTATCTGTCAGTCATTCGCATAGCACACTGTATTACTTCTCTAAGTTGTGGCCTGCAATCTTGTCAGCTTAAAACCAAGCAACTGTGTAAGAACATTTTGTCAGACTCTGCTGGAGCTTTGGAGCCCTGTGATAAGAAACAATTATCAGAATGCAAATAAAAATGTCAGGCTACTGAGCTTTGTGGAGTCCATCTACCAATGGTAATTGTTGAGTGGTTATGATATTTTAGTGAAATCAGTGTGTAATTTGCATGTGCTTTTATTCTCCTTCCACAAAAATGGAATAGTCTATTTGTAAGCATTTATCAGTTTGAAGCATGCACTGATTTTTCTGATGATTCTTTAAGATTTCATACATGTATATAATGTGCTACCTATATTTTACCATCTGTGTGATCCTTTAGAGCATCATGAACAATCTAGGCATTTAAATATAAATTGAATGGATAGAGAAAAGCAAACTCTGAATAATGTAAAATGGCTAAGTATTTTTTTAAGCCTCTAACTGCAGTCTCTTTTTATGACTATATAAACTTTTAGTTGTATGTGTCATTTGGAGACCTCTATCATCAAAGTACAGATGACTCACAGTAAAAGTTTCCCCTTGTTCGAGTTAGAAAAAGAAAATCACATAGATGTCTTTCTTGCCTTTTGAAAGAATGAACTAATTAAATATCCAAATGGGTTTTCTATATATTTTATAGAGCATGCACCATCTACTTCTTGCCTTTTAAGTGAATATTGATAACAGCTTTCCTGGAAATGCAAGGTCATTATTAGCACCCGCTCAGGAAATGACTCAGGAAATGAAGGGTAAGGAAGTAGTTCTATTTTTAATTCAGATGAAAGTCATAAGTGTCTGTGGCTGTTTTAGCTTTGATCCAACACTGTTCCAGATGCTGTAGAGAACATCTGCTCATCCTTCCTTTCGCTACATCCTCATCTGGAGACGCTTATACTCACATCTTACTTTGTTTGATCAAGGTTAAGTTAGAGGACCTGAAAACTCCTAGCTTAGTATTTAGCAAGACAAACATTTTTGTGCTTACTCCTCTTTTTCCTGGAGCACAGCTTTCTCAGCAGACCCAATTTTGTTAGAATATGTTAGAAGGCCCTCTTTTATGAGGAGTGTATGATCTTTTGTATCTTCAGGTGAGGCACAGAGTATGTAGACTCCACAGAAGTCCTCAAGGGTATGGAAGACATTTTCATGTATGGTCCTAAAGACATTATTTTGGACCCTAGGGGCCATTTCTGAAATTAGGGGTTTGAAGGCTTTAGATTGATAGACAAGTGACCTATAATTTAAAAACATATATTACTGAGACTATGATAGTGAATAAGCCATTCTCTGTGGCAACAATATGCAACTAAATGAGAGTCAAAACATTTGTCTAGGAAAAAGTCTCATTCTGCTTTGAAAAGTTCATCTTCTCGGTTCACCCATGGATAGGCAAGATAAATGGTAATCAGTGCAATAAATCATGTGCTGTCTCTGAAAATATATGTTGTTTTGAAGATTTCATATTATTAAACCACTTGAAAATGGGAAGGTGAACCCTACTCAATCATACTTAAAATTGTGGCAACGGAAATTCTCGTCTCTATTTCGGACAAAGAAAGAAAAACATTCAAACGTTCAAATAACACAGTAACAGGATTATAAGGGTCAACATGAGAAAGTCAAGTACGTATTGGGCAATTGTGTATAG
Source organism: Rattus norvegicus (assembly GCF_021556685.1). NCBI lineage: Eukaryota > Metazoa > Chordata > Mammalia > Rodentia > Muridae > Rattus > Rattus norvegicus. The sequence continues at coordinate 46,407,567 of NC_141549.1, forward strand.
TTATAGCAAAGATAATAGCCTTCTGGAAATTAATTTTTGAATTTGTCTGGGCAGCAGAAGCTTGTAGAAAGAGGTGATAACCTTAGATTCCGCAGCAGGACAAGCGAATATCTTGTAAATGTCTCAGGTTTATTGCAAAAGCCTTGCCCAGTCTGTAGGCAAAAGCTCATAAAATGAGATGGTGCAAAAGCAGCAGTGAATACTGCTTGTGATACATACTCAAGCATAAGTGACCTTTTATTTTGTCCTGAGTGTTATGTATAGTTGATGATTTAAAAATGACAGTGCCTTGGCAATCAGTTGTCTTGGGCAAAGCACCTGCATAACAGATCACCTAAATTTAAAAGTGATCTTTATATATAATTTTCCCTCAAGAATGGAATATCTGAGTACTTTTTAAAGCCACCGTTTGAATGCCAAATGAATCTGTCAGAAGCTAAAAGCACGGTGGGATGGGGTTCTATGGGTTTGGCTGCTAAACGTGAACCATTCTGATTCGAAAAGAGCCTATGGAATATACAATTTTCTACTTTATGGGAAACATGAGGGAGTGGGCATAGATGTTAGCTTCCTTATAGCATTTGATAATAATGAGAATTGTTTTTTCTACTGCACATAATTAGATAATAAAAGATTGCTTTCTCTTCTCTCTCTCTTTTATTTATTTATTTTTTTTGGCAAGAAATTTTGGTTATGGTAATTGTAAAAAAGGCATGGGGGTGGAGGCAGAAGTTCTATATTTTCAATCCAGTCCTGATTTTAGGAGAGAAGGGACAAAGGACCTGTTTAATTCCAAGAATACTACAAATATCCCCAGACAAGGGAAAGCCCTTGGGGATATTACCTGAACAGAGTCACTGCCCCAGGGAACTTCTATAGATGGAGGAGAATAAAGTCACAGGTACATAGTGATTCAGTGTAAGGAGTACGTGGCAGTGACAAAGAAAACCTCAGTGTGCCCAGCAGAAAGCCTCAAGATTACTCAGATCCCCAGGTAGGCAAATAGGAAAATGTGAGAGCCAAAAAGCTTTACAGACTGTATACACACACACACACACACACACACACACACACACACACACACACACACGAATGGAAGAGAGGTTTGTAGACTAGGTATATGTATAGAAGAAAGGAGCTATGTCAACATTTCACTTTAATTCCCAGCTACCTAATCAGGTAAAAAAGAAAAATAGCCAATTCTTTAAAACATATCCAAGCTAAGGTCACGGCATCGATGGCTGGGTGACTTTCTGCTGTGCTGAAGTCATTTGATAGTTTCAGGTCATTGCTTTTTCATAAATAAATATTTCCTCATCTCTGTTCATTCCTTGGCCTGCTCTTCCACTACCACCTACATTAGGCCTTGGATGTTTATTGGGCAGTAAACTTTTTTTAACCTGGTAGAACCTTTAATTTCATAACTATTTTCAATTTTTCTTTGATGTTATAATGTATATTGTTTTGGGCTATGGAGAATAGGATACAATACCAGTAGAGCAAGAGAGACATGTATTATACCTTTAAGGAGTTGGTTTGAGGCTTTCTGAGGCTCTCTCAGCCACAACAACATATTTCACTTCACACTGACAGCTGTGTAAAGATGTATAATGGTCTCATGCATTTTAAGCATATTGGCCTTTATATTTTTGGATTCCTCCTCCTAGGCACAGCAGAATTGATTTGCAAGGGCATATGGTCGTAGTCCTTAATAAGTGTGGAGTCCAGTGTTTATAAATGCTTGAAGGACAATCCACCAAGGCTTTGCTTTATAATACTAAATTGACAAAATTTTCATGTTTGGATCTTTTCAGTTTCTGATAGTTAAAATAGATGTACTGATTGGTGCTCTAGGACAACCCTTCATGTGTGAGTGATTACTACACTGTGTGTGTGTGTATGTGTGTGTATGTGTTTGTGTGTGTGTGTGTCTGTATGTGTGTATGTGTGAGTGTGTGTGTGTGTGTGTGTGTGTGTGTGTGTGTGTGTGTGTGTGTTTAGGAGTACAAGGCAACAAGGATTTGTTGAAATAAATCCCCAAGTGTGGTGTTCTATGTGTTCTTTGTAGATTATACCTGGAGCCATATTCTTCCTTCTCTTTGTATGTTCTGTATAGTTAGTCACCTAGCACATGGTTAGAAGTCACCTGAGAAAAATCATCACTATGAACATGATTGGATCTGTCCCTAACAGGTGTTATTCGAGCTCTGGGTATTTTAATGTTGGGGCAAAATGTTCAGATTTCTATTAAAACTCATGTTTGCCCTTTTATTTTTTTATAGGTTCCTTTTGAAATATATATCATATAGTGGTTTGACATTAAAAGATGCTAAAATGAGATATGAATCTTACTTATAAATATTTTGGTTCTTCAATTAAAACAATAAATAGTGGCACATACTGATGAATTAAAGTGTTCTGACAGTGGGACAGTTGTCCTTATAAGTTATAAAACTTGTGTCAGAGACAAGACAGGTTTTCAAAATCTACATGATTAAAAAAATTAGGAGAGTTAGATGTGGGCAAGCACAAGATTTAACTAGACAACTTACTTATCTAGCTAAATCAGAGCATGTTCTTTCATTGACATTAGGACTATTAACTAATGAGATTTAGTTGGGATAAGTAGGAGTGCCTTGCATGCTATCCAGGAGATTTCAATGCTGTCTAGATGTCTTTGGGCAGATTTCAGATCCCAGGATGGAGCAGGTGGCACCGTTTGTATGAGGACATTGGCTCCAACCCAAGAACAATGAGTTGGAGTAGCATTATTACATACTGCACATAATTTTTGAGGATCTACATTCCTTGGGTCCCCGTTTCCTTTAGTGGATAATCTTATTTCCTAGTTTACTCAGAAAACGTAATCAATCAGTAGACAAATAATACACGCATGACTTCATACGGACTCTCATTTATATCTGTTTCCTCTGCCCTCCATCCTGATATTAAACTGTGTGTGACCTTGAACCTTCCTGCTTGCCTTAAAAAAAAAGTACTGCAGCTGCTCTGTGATCGCTGTCCATTCCTGAATCTTTGCCAGCCATAGACAAACATGAGTCATCTCAAAACAAGCACACAGTTGCCTGTCTCCGTTTCCTCACGAGTTCCCCAAGTTTGTGTTTTGTGCGCTTTGTGAGTTTGCTCTATTTTCCCGCAGCCAGTCCTGTTCTCCACGATCTCTCAGTCCTCCTACTCTAATCAGGTTTTTGCCATTATTCCATCCCTACAACTCTTGCTGTGGATTACTCCTGTGTGGACGAGTCTGGGGTCGAGGCTCAGACTCTGTCTTACTCAGTTTGTCAGTGGCCCTTGACGTGTCCTCTTCCTTGAAATGTAGTTTTGAGATGCTCCTGGAATGCCTCACTTGCTGGGTTTTGTTCTCGCCTTGCTAGCTCCATGCGTGGTTGCTTCCCTGTACTCCTTTCCTGACGTCATAAGCCTTCTTCGCCAGTCCTGCCTCCTTCCAACAGCTTAACTCTAGGACCCTAGATCTCTGTTGTGCTCGTGCTGTTTATGTGTACATCGTCCCTTCTATCTCATCTAACATCACTGTTTTAGACAGTTTCTCTGCAGAACACTAAAGAAAATTTATAGCTTCAAGTTCGGTTATCTCCCAAACCCCTGAATCCCATATTTATCTTCTTGATGTTTTCCTAAGAGATAGCTCAACTTTAACATGCCTTAAAACCAAACCTGCTTTTCCCTTCCTCTCTGCTCCCCCGGTCTCTCTGTACCTTTTCTTTCTTATTATCTGCGCCCCAAACTCGTCATCTTGGATCTCTCCTGTTCCACCTTCAATTTGTCTGCAAATACTTGTTTGATTTTCAAAATAAGTTTAACAATTTGTCCGTTTCTAGCCCCGCTACATCTTACTGATCCAGATCCTGTGTTTCTCAGCTGGATCTCTGCAGTTGTCTCATAAGAAATATTAAGGCTTTTATCTTGAGCTTCTTCAGACAACATTGTGCCTAGCAGCCACCGAGTGCATTTCAAATACTAATGTAGGTCATATTATTGTTCTACTCCATTACGGAGAAGAAGAAAAAAAAAAAACCAAAAACTCCTTAAATTGGTCCTCGGGCCACACAATCTGATTCCTTTTGTATGTCAAATCTACTTATCTCATCCCACTGGTCCTCTGCCATGGCCACCCTAGCCTATGACACAAGAAAGGCATTGCATTGTTACTGCATATTCCAAAGCCATGAATCACTCCCTTACCTCATTTAAAACTTGAGCAAATGCCAGTTCCCCAGTGAGATTGTGGTGTCCCCCTTTAAAACTGCAATCTGCTGCACCCCTGCTCCCAACCTTATTCTCTACTCTCTTCCTTGCCTTTTCCTCTACTACAGTATAAACTCTACAGTTTGGAGTAATCTAATTTGTTTTACTTAACAGATATACGCCCAGCTTCTAGAACACAACCTGAAATATACAAAGAAGTCAATAAACTTTTCTGAAATGAACTAATCCACTTAAACAGCCATGAATCAACCATTTTTAGCAGAAAGGGTTGTCTTTCTAGATGTCATGTACCACTTTGGTTGTCAGAGGATGTCAGTTGTAGACAGAGCAAAGAGAATAACATGAACTGTCATAGCTGTTGGCATCTACAGTTTTTATGTAAATGATGTACGTTCTTGTCAAAGCTGTTAATTTAGCAATTTGAGGAGACTTCACATGAGACAATTAGGACTCATTGACTGTTTAGTTTGGTATTGTGACAGCATTTGAGCCTTTGCCAAAAACCATTATAAAACTTTGTGAAGTCAGAACTGGGTGAGGGAAAGAAGGAAAAAAATCTGGACAGAGAGTTGATGGGTAGTCGGAACCACCTAATTATGTGTGTTCCCATGTAGGGAATGGAAGCTGGGCAACGTGGTAGAGGACCCTAAGGTGAAAAGTAGCAGTGTAGTACCTTATGGAAAGGATTTATAATTGGTCAGATATTGGGGTAGATGGTAAGTTTGATATTTAACTTTTTTTTTTATTAACTTGAGTATTTCTTATATACATTTCGAGTGTTATTCCCTTTCCCGGTTTCCGGGCAAACATCCCCCTCCCCCTCCCCTTCTTTATGGGTGTTCCCCTCCCCATCCTCCCCCCATTGCCGCCCTCCCCCCAACAATCTAGTTCACTGGGGGTTCAGTCTTAGCAGGACCCGGGGCTTCCCCTTCCACTGGTGCTCTTACTAGGATATTCATTGCTACCTATGACGTCAGAGTCCAGGGTCAGTCCATGTATAGTCTTTAGGTAGTGGCTTAGTCCCTGGAAGCTCTGGTTGCTTGGCATTGTTGTACATATGGGGTCTCGAGCCCCTTCAAGCTCTTCCAGTTCTTTCTCTGATTCCTTCAACGGGGGTCCTATTCTCAGTTCAGTGGTTTGTTGCTGGCATACGCCTCTGTGTTTGCTGTATTCTGGCTGTGTCTCTCAGGAAAGATCTACATGCGGCTCCTGTCTGCCTGCACTTCTTTGCTTCATCCATCTTGTCTAATTGGGTGGCTGTATATGTATGGGCCACATGTGGGGCAGGCTCTGAATGGGTGTTCCTTCTGTATCTGTTTTAATCTTTGCCTCTCTATTCCCTGCCAAGGGTATTCTTGTTCCTCTTTTAAAGAGGGAGTGAAGCATTCACATTTTGATCATCCATCTTGAGTTTCATGTGTTCTAGGCATCTAGGGTAATTCAAGCATTTGGGCTAATAGCCACTTATCAAAGAGTGCATACCATGTATGTCTTTCTGTGATTGGGTTAGCTCACTCAGGATGATATTTTCCAGTTCCAACCATTTGCCTACGAATTTCATAAAGTCGTTGTTTTTGATAGCTGAGTAATATTCCATTGTGTAGATGTACCACATTTTCTGTATCCATTCCTCTGTTGAAGGGCATCTGGGTTCTTTCCAGCTTCTGGCTATTATAAATAAGGCTGCGATGAACATAGTGGAGCATGTGTCTTTTTTATATGTTGGGGCATCTTTTGGGTATATGCCCAAGAGAGGTATAGCTGGATCCTCAGGCAGTTCAATGTCCAATTTTCTGAGGAACCTCCAGACTGATTTCCAGAATGGTTGTACCAGTCTGCAATCCCACCAACAATGGAGGAGTGTTCCTCTTTCTCCGCATCCTCGCCAGCATCTGCTGTCACCTGAGTTTTTGATCTTAGCCATTCTCACTGGTGTTACTGCCTCTGGGTTCCCGTGGGGGAGGGCCCAGGAGCGGCAGGACCCCTGTGCCTGAGACACCGCGGGAACCTGAAGGGACAGACAGGATAAACAGTTCTCTGCACCCAAATCCCGTGGGAGGGAGAGCTAAACCTACAGAGAGGCAGACAGGCCTGGGAAACCAGAAGAGACTGCACTCTGCACACATCTCTGACGCCAGAGGATATTTAACTTTTAAAAGCATGATCCAGATGAGCGCAAAGCACAAGGAGCTATTTTTCTTTGAATCCAGTATGGGGGGAACCTACCATGAGTGTAGGCATGTCTGTGTTGTGTCTGTGTGTGTGTGTGTGTGCCTGTGGGTATTGGTATGATTCATCACTAACACTCTGCTGGAAATCTAATAGAATATTTCAGAGGGTACGTATGGTTAAAACCAGATACTAATAAAGAATTTATAGGACTGGATAAGAGGTAGTTGACATTGCAATGGTGAAAAAAAAAGGTTCTGAGCCATAAATTTATAAGTGAAAAGTTAATATGAAACTAAGGGTTCTAATCTGAGAACCTGAAGATATGGCCTAGTCTATACTTATATAAAAGTTACTTATAATAAATCTCTGTCTGCTCTGTATTTCATTATCTTAAAAGTGTCCTTAAGGTTTCCCCCCATACTTGATTGAAAGAAAAATAATGTTTAAGTGGCCATCTTAAAAAAAAACTTTGTACATACTAATTGGTTGCTATAGGAACCTATCTTGAAATATGCTATTGTAGTCTATACTTGGCTTGAAGTATATGTAAGTGGCTTAGAGACTCTAGGACAGAAAGGAAAGACTCTTCTTGTTTGTTGCTTTAGGACAGTTACACAGTCATTTATAAAAACAAAGCTCAAGGGAATGAATATTTTCCCTTCAATGAGTACTCTAGCCCACCTTTCTAGTACGTGTTAATGAGTCTCTCATAAGACCTCGAGTTCATTTCTGTGCAGAGTCTGGCGTGGCTGTAGTGGGGGTGAAATGACATGGCTCCCATCCTTGGGACAGGGTCAACAGGGCATGGGCCTCCATGAGTATGGATGGCTGCTATGTGCATAAGGCTTGTTTGTATAATAATCTGCATATTTCATCTTCCTCCGAGGAGTGTCTTTCCTGTTAATGTTAATGACTCCATAAAAATAGAGATTGCACTGTCCGGGAGTCTAGGATGTGTCTATGTCTCAGCAAAATGGTAAACACTGGGACTTTCAGTGAAAAGAACTCTAAAACGTGAGTTCAAAATATGTAACTTCTCAATTACACAAAAATATCAGGATGCAATATGAATTGTATAAGAAATTTCACAGACCTAAAAGAAGAGAGACAGCCACACTATGAACCAGCATGTCAGAAAAACAGGCAGATATAAATGCTGGAAGATTCCTGAGTTCCAGGTCAGCCTGGGATAGAGTGAATTTAGGTCCAGACATGGTCTGAATGGTAATTCCAGAGCAGGGACCCATCCAGTTAGCTTATTGTTTGTTCTTAACAGAGGCAGGCTGATCTCTGAATTCTTTTGCAATGTTAAAAAAAAATTGTTCTTGCTGTTTAGAATTCTTCTCTAGTGGAGCTGACCTTATCTGGAGATCTCTGGAGAATGAACACAGCTCTCTTCAAGAATTTTTTTAACATGATTTCTGAGGTCAGAAATCCCAAGAATTACTTAGCTAAAAGAGATTTTTTTAGAATGTTTTCAAGCAGCAATCGAACACAATTCTTTGGGAATTTTTTTAGCCTTCTGATTTGATTAGAAAGCTGAAGAATTACTTTTAGAATTTTTCTAACAGGATTTCTGACTTGGTCAGAAAAGCCAACTTTCTTTTCTTTTTTTTTTTTTTTTTGACTTTGGTCTGAAAACCCATGACATATGCAGGAGCTTTTAGAATTTTTACTAACAGAGAGAACTGTCTCAACCAAAGAAAGCTATCTTGAGCAGAAAACTAGCTGTCTCAACTAGAGAGGTTTTTTTTTTTTTGTTTTTTGTTTTTTTTTTTTAGAATGCAAGAAAAAGGCTGTCTAGAGCAGAGCAGAACAACACACACACAACACACACACACACACACAGGGAGAGAGAGAGAGAGAGAGAGAGAGAGAGAGAGAGAGAGAGAGAGAGAGAGAGAGAGAGAGAGAGAGCAGAGCAGTCTAAAGAGCTGTCTCTTGCACACTATAGAGCCAAGAGCTATCTACAGAGATTAGTCTGGAAAGACATCCCAGTAGAACATAGGCTGCCACGTTGAACCCACGATTTGACTAGTAGTTTTTTCTTTTCTTTTCTTTTCTCTTCTCTTCTCTTCTTTTCTTTTCTTCTCTCTCTCTCTCTCTCTTCCTTCCTTCCTTCCTTCCTTCCTTCCTTTCTTTCTTTCTTTCTTTCTTTCTTTCTTTCTTTCTTTCTTTCTTTCTTTCTTTCTTTCTTTCTGTTTTTTTCTTTCTGCCCTCAAACACCCCTTCTCTCAGAACACCTCTCCAAGCCATGGTTGGTCCTGGCATTTCTGAAACAGAAGAGAATTTAGAAGCAGAAGTTCTAAGGATATGGTAACAACTGGACCAGTAATACCTAATGCTAGAATCTCTGAGTTTTTTCCTATGTTTTATGCAGAACTCAGAATGCTTTTGCTTTTAATATTGTTTGTCTATGTTTATCAATCATTCTGAGTCTGAAACTAATTTCCCAGTACTTACCACAAATGACAGGATGGAAATCCTTAATGGTGGCACATATCTTTAATAACAAGCACTTGGAAGGATGAGACAGAATCTTTGTGAGTTTGAGATCAGCCTGGTGTTCGTCGTAAGTTCCAGATAGTCAATGCTACATAATGAGATAGACAAAGGGAGAAAAGGAAAAGAAAAGTAAAGATAAATGACAGGCTTAAAATCCCTTTAAACTTCCTTGAACTTTAGGCAGTGGAAAATTCTGCCATGAGCCATGTCTGCTGCAACCTCAAATAGTGGGAGAATGGCTGTTCTCAGTTCTCTTCCAAATCCACTTGTTATTTCTCAGACATAAACACCATAGTTTCTTCCCTTCTTTTAGAACAAAGACCAACTTAATAAAATGAAGACTAGACATATTACAGTGAAGCACTTAGAATAACACATATTCATAAGCCAAAAGTTTGAAAATGGTGGGAGAATATTACTTCCCTGAAACTGAAGGCAAGAGGTTTTTTTCCTCTGATATTCAAAATCTTCTGAGCAACCATTAGCCTTTTGAGAAGAAAGAAAAAGAAATTAGAAGTGAATGAGTGATTATCCAAGATTAAGAGTTAATGTGTACTAACATGTAATGTGTGTGTGTGTAGTTGTGGTTCAGAGGGAGAGCTGGAGCATTGTAGAGCATTTAGTGCAGTATTATGAGGATCGGAACTCAGATCTCAGCACCCACCCTGTTGAGCATCCCTTCTAGTACCTGTAACCCAGTCATAAGTGGTTACAAATCTTTGGTTTGGTGGATTTCAACCTAGCTGAGAGAACACAAGCCTCTGGTTCAGAGAAAGACTGCTGACTCAGAGGAAAAGAAGACAGAATGAGGGGAAAGGAAACCAGAATCCTTCTTCTGACACCAGTGGGTTGGTATGCAACATTGAATCCACACGTGTCTAAGCTCATAGATGGACAGAAATACAATGTCAAAATTTAAAATCTATAGGTTGGGGCTTAGAGAAAAGCTCTCACAGTGAATAACACTTGGTGCTCCTCCAGGGACCTGAGTAGGATCCCAGTATCCACACCGGGTGCCTCATAAATGTGTGTAATTCTAGCTCCAAAGGATCAATACTCTTTCTGGCCTTGACTACCACACTACTCAATCCCCACCCCCTCTCACTGCCACATGCACACTAAAACACTAAAAATAATATAAAAAATCTTTTAAAAAATGTGCGGTTATCACCTGTGCTTGTTTTATCTTTTGTAAAAATGCATTTATTTTTATTTTGTATGCATGAGTACCTTACCTGTGTTATGCATGTGCACTTTGTATGTGCCATACATTCACACAGATCAGAAAAAAAAAGCATAAGATCCTCTAGTTCAATTTAGGTCCTAGGAGCCAATCTGAGTCCTTTGTTACAGCAACAAGTATTCCTAACCACTGAGCTATCTCTCCATCCTCCCTTATTTTACCTCGAGATATATATATATATATATATATATATATATATATATTTAATATTTTATTATATTTTGAGTTCATTAAATGCTGCCTATGAAACGTGTATAAACAATAAAGCATGATATAAGGAACACTATCCATACTGCCAAGTTTAAGAAAACAAACATTATCGGTATCTAAACCAAATCCCATTCCTTACCTTCCCCCACAAAAGAACCTGTAGTGTGTGTTTATGTTTCACGTTATATTTGTGATTACATGACTTGCACTTCCAGCTATACTGTTTGGTTTGGGAAGGCTGATGAGAAAATAAATTTCCTTTTCTTTGTGGTAACATTATGTTCATAATATTAACATTCTGGGGCAGATCTTGAATTAGACTCCCTACTCTGATGCCAGACTTCAGTTCTCATCTTCCACAAACCATGGGAAGAAGACATCTTACTTATTAGCTTTCTTTTTTTCTTTTTTTACATTTTATTTATTTTTTATTAACTTGAGTATTTCTTATATACATTTCGAGTGTTATTCCCTTTCCCGGTATCCGGGCAAACATCCCCCTCCCCCCTCCCCTTCCTTATGGGTGTTCCCCTCCCAACCCTCCCCCCATTGCCGCCCTCTCCCCACCAGTCTAGTTCACTGGGGGTTCAGTCTTAGCAGGACCCGGGGCTTCCCCTTCCACTGGTGCTCTTACTAGGATATTCATTGCTACCTATGAGGTCAGAGTCCAGGGTCAGTCCATGTATAGTCTTTAGGTAGTGGCTTAGTCCCTGGAAGCTCTGGTTGCTTGGCATTGTTGTTCATATGGGATCTCGAGCCCCTTCAAGCTCTTCCAGTTCATTCTCTGATTCCTTCAAAGGGGGTCTCATTCTCAGTTCCGTGGTTTGCTGCTGGCATTCGCCTATATATTTGCTGTATTCTGGCTGTGTCTCTCAGGAGAGATCTACATCCGGTTCCTGTTGGTCTGCACTTCTTTGCTTCATCCATCTTGTCTAATTGGGTGGCTGTATATGTATGGGCCACATGTGGGGCAGGCTCTGAATGGGTGTTCCTTCAGTCTCTGTTTTAATCTTTGCCTCTCTCTTCCCTGCCAAGGGTATTCTTGTTCCCCTTTTAAAGAAGAAGTGAAGCATTCACATTTTTATCATCCGTCTTGAGTTTCATGTGTTCTAGGCATCTAGGGTAATTCAAGCATTTGGGCTAATAGCCACTTATCAATGAGTGCATACCATGTATGTCTTTCTGTGATTGGGTTAGCTCACTCAGGATGATATTTTCCAGTTCCAACCATTTGCCTACGAATTTCATAAAGTCGTTGTTTTTGATAGCTGAGTAATATTCCATTGTGTAGATGTACCACATTTTCTGTATCCATTCCTCTGTTGAAGGGCATCTGGGTTCTTTCCAGCTTCTGGCTATTATAAATAAGGCTGCAATGAACATAGTGGAGCACGTGTCTTTTTTATATGTTGGGGCATCTTTTGGGTATATGCCCAAGAGAGGTATAGCTGGATCCTCAGGCAGTTCAATGTCCAATTTTCTGAGAAACCTCCAGACTGATTTCCAGAATGGTTGTACCAGTCTGCAATCCCACCAACAATGGAGGAGTGTTCCTCTTTCTCCACATCCTCGCCAGCATCTGTTGTCACCTGAGTTTTTGATCTTAGCCATTCTCACTGGTGTGAGGTGAAATCTCAGGGTTGTTTTGATTTGCATTTCCCTTATGACTAAAGATGTTGAACATTTCTTTAGGTGTTTCTCAGCCATTCGGCATTCCTCAGCTGTGAATTCTTTGTTTAGCACTGAACCCCATTTTTAATAAGGTTATTGGTTTCCCTGCGGTCTAACTTCTTGAGTTCTTTGTATATTTTGGATATAAGGCCTCTATCTGTTGTAGGATTGGTAAAGATCTTTTCCCAATCTGTTGGTTGCCATTTTGTCCTAACCACAGTGTCCTTTGCCTTACAGAAGCTTTGCAGTTTTATGAGATCCCATTTGTCGATTCTTGATCTTAGAGCGTAAGCCATTGGTGTTTTGTTTAGGAAATTTTTTCCAGTGCCCATGTGTTCCAGATGCTTCCCTAGTTTTTCTTCTATTAGTTTGAGTGTGTCTGGTTTGATGTGGAGGTCCTTGATCCACTTGGACTTAAGCTTTGTACAGGGTGATAAGCATGGATCGATCTGCATTCTTCTACATGTTGACCTCCAGTTGAACCAGCACCATTTGCTGAAAATGCTATCTTTTTTCCATTTGATGGTTTTGGCTCCTTTGTCAAAAATCAAGTGACCATAGGTGTGTGGGTTCATTTCTGGGTCTTCAATTCTATTCCATTGGTCTATCTGTCTGTCTCTGTACCAATACCATGCAGTTTTTATCACTATTGCTCTTTAATACTGCTTGAGTTCAGGGATAGTGATTCCCCCTGAAGTCCTTTTATTGTTGAGTATAGCTTTAGCTATCCTGGGTTTTTTGTTATTCCAGATGAATTTGCAAATTGTTCTGTCTAACTCTTTGAAGAATTGGATTGGTATTTTGATGGGGATTGCATTGAATCTGTAGATTGCTTTTGGTAAAGTGGCCATTTTTACTATATTAATCCTGCCAATCCATGAGCATGGGAGATCTTTCCATCTTCTGAGGTCTTCTTCAATTTCCTTCTTCAGTGTCTTGAAGTTCTTATTGTACAGATCTTTTACTTGCTTGGTTAAAGTCACACCGAGGTACTTTATATTTTTGGGTTTATTATGAAGGGTGTCGTTTCCCTAATTTCTTTCTCGGCTTGTTTCTCTTTTGTATAGAGGAAGGCAACTGATTTATTTGAGTTAATTTTATACCCAGCCATTTTGCTGAAGTTGTTTATCAGCTTTAGTAGTTCTCTGGTGGAACTTTTGGGATCACTTAAATATACTATCACATCATCTGCAAATAGTGATATTTTGACTTCTTCTCCTCCGATCTGTATCCCCTTGACCTCCTTTTGATGTCTGATTGCTCTGGCTAGAACTTCAAGAACTATATTGAATAAGTAGGGAGAGAGTGGGCAGCCTTGTCTAGTCCCTGATTTTAGTGGGATTGCTTCAAGTTTCTCTCCATTTAGTTTAACGTTAGCAACTGGTTTGTTGTATATGGCTTTTACTATGTTCAGGTATGGGCCTTGAATTCCTATTCTTTCCAGGACTTTTATCATGAAGGGGTGTTGAATTTTGTCAAATGCTTTCTCAGCGTCTAATGAAATGATCATGTGGTTTTGTTCTTTCAGTTTGTTTATATAATGGATCATGTTGATGGTTTTCCGTATATTAAACCATCCCTGCATGCCTGGGATGAAGCCTACTTGGTCATGGTGGATGATTGTTTTGATGTGCTCTTGGATTCGGTTTGCCAGAATTTTATTGAGTATTTTTGCGTCTATATTCATAAGGGAAATTGGTCTGAAGTTCTCTTTCTTTCTTGTGTCTTTGTGTGGTTTAGGTATAAGAGTATTTGTGGCTTCGTAGAAGGTATTCGGTAGTGATCCATCTGTTTCAATTTTGTGGAATAGTTTGGATAATATTCGTATGAGGTCTTCTATGAAGGTTTGATAGAATTCTGCACTAAACACGTCTGGACCTGGGCTCTTTTTGGTTGGGAGACATTTAATGACTGCTTCTATTTCCTTAGGAGTTATGGGGTTGTTTAACTGGTTTATCTGTTCCTGATTTAACTTCCGTACCTGGTATCTGTCTAGGAAATTGTCCATTTCCTGAAGATTTTCAAGTTTTGTTGAATATAGGTTTTTATAGTAAGATCTGATGATTTTTTGAATTTCCTCTGAATCTGTTGTTATGCCTCCCTTTTCATTTCTGATTTTGTTAATTTGCATGCACTCTCTGTGTCCTCTTGTTAGTCTGGCTAAGGATTTATCTATCTTGTTGATTTTCTCAAAGAACCAACTTTTGGTTCTGTTGATTCTTTCTATGGTCCTTTTTGTTTCTACTTGGTTGATTTCAGCTCTGAGTTTGATTATTTCCTGCCCTCTACTCCTCCTGGGTGTATTTGCTTCTTTTTGTTCTAGAGCTTTTAGGTGTGCTGTTAAGCTGCTGACATATGCTCTTTCCTGTTTCTTTCTGCAGGCACTCAGCGCTATGAGTTTTCCTCTTAGCACAGCTTTCATTGTGTCCCATAAGTTTGGGTATGTTTTACCTTCATTTTCAGTAAATTCTAAAAAGTCTTTAATTTCTTTCTTTATTTCTTCCTTGACCAGGTTATCATTGAGTAGAGCATTGTTCAATTTCCAAGTATATGTGGGCATTCTTCCTTGATTGTTATTGAAGACCAGTTTTAGGCCGTGGTGGTCCGATAGCACGCATGGGATTATTTCTATCTTTCTGTACCTGTTGAGGCCCGTTTTTTGACCAATTATATGGTCAATTTTGGAGAAGGTACCATGAGGAGATGAGAAGAAGGTTTTGCTTTAGGATAGAATGTTCTATAAATATCCGTTAAGTCCATTTGGCTCATGACTTCTCTTAGTCTGTCTACATCTCTGTTTAATTTCTGTTTCCATGATCTGTCCATTGATGAGAGTGGGGTGTTGAAATCTCCCACTATTATTGTGTGAGGTGCAATGTGTGTTTTGAGCTTTAGTAAGTTTTTTTTACATATGTAGGTGCCCTTGTATTTGGGGCATAGATATTTAGAATTGAGAGTTCATCTTGGTGGATTTTTCCTTTGATGAATATGAAGTGTCCTTCCTTATCTTTTTTGATGACTTTTAGTTGAAAATTGATTTTATTTGATAGTAGAATGGCTACTCCAGCTTGCTTCTTCTGACCATTTGCTTGGAAAATTGTTTTCCAGCCTTTCACTCTGAGGTAATGTCTGTCTTTGCCTCTGAGGTGTGTTTCCTGTAGGCAGCAGAATGCAGGGTCCTCGTTGCGTATCCAGTTTGTTAATCTATGTCATTTTATTGGGGATTTGAGGCCATTGCTGTTGAGAGATATTAAGGAATAGTGATTATTGCTTCCCGTTATATTCATATTTGGATGTGAGGTTATGTTTGTGTGCTTTCATTCTCTTTGTTTTGATGCCAAGACGATTAGTTTCTTGCTTCTTCTAGGGTATAGCTTGCCTCCTTATGTTGGGCTTTACCATTTATTATCCTTTGTAGTGCTGGATTTGTAGAAAGATATTGTGTAAATTTGGTTTTGTCATGGAATATCTTGGTTTCTCCATCTATGTTAATTGAGAGTTTTGCAGGATACAGTAACCTGGGCTGGCATTTGTGTTCTCTTAGGGTCTGTATGACATCAGTCCAGGATCTTCTGGCCTTCATAGTTTCTGGCGAGAAGTCTGGTGTGATTCTGATAGGTCTGCCTTTATATGTTACTTGACCTTTTTCCCTTACTGCTTTTAATATTCTTTCTTTATTTTGTGCGTTTGGTGTTTTGACTATTATGTGACGGGAGGTGTTTCTTTTATGGTCCAATCTATTTGGAGTTCTGCAGGCTTCTTGTATGCCTATGGGTATCTCTTTATTTAGGTTAGGGAAGTTTTCTTCTATGATTTTGTTGAAGATATTTACTGGTCCTTTGAGCTGGGAGTCTTCACTCTCTTCTATACCTATTATCCTTTGGTTTGATCTTCTCATTGAGTCCTGGATTTCCTGTATGTTTTGGACCAGTAGCTTTTTCCGCTTTACATTATCTTTGACAGTTGAGTCAATGATTTCTATGGAATCTTCTGCTCCTGAGATTCTCTCTTACATCTCTTGTATTCTGTTGGTGAAGCTTGTATCTACAGCTCCTTGTCTCTTCTTTTGGTTTTCTATATCCAGGGTTGTTTCCATGTGTTCTTTCTTGATTACTTCTATTTCCATTTTTAATTCCTTCAACTGTTTGTGTTTTCCTGGAATTCTTTCAGGGATTTTTGTGACTCCTCTCTATGGGCTTCTACTTGTTTATTTATAATTTCCTGATATTCTTTCAGGGATTTTTGTGTCTCCTCTCTATGGGCTTCTACTTGTTTATTTATGTTTTCCTGGAATTCTTTCAGGCATTTTTGCGATTTCTCTCTGTAGGCTTCTACTTGTTTATTAATGTTTTCCTGTGTTTCTCTAAGGGAGTTCTTCACGTCTTTCTTGAATTCCTCCAGCATCATGATCAAATATGATTTTGAAACTAGATCTTGCTTTTCTAGTGTGTCTGGATATTTCGTGTTTGCTTTGGTGGGAGAATTGGGCTCCGATGATGCCATGAAGTCTTGGTTTATGTTTCTTGCGTTCCTGCGCTTGCCTCTCGCCATCAGATTATCTCTAGTGTTACTTTGTTCTGCTATTTCTGACAGTGGCTAGACTGTCCCTATAAGCCTGTGTGTCAGGAGTGCTGTAGACCTGTTTTACTGTTTTCTTTCAGTCAGTTATGGGGACAGAGTGTTCTGCTTTCGTGCGTGTAGTTTTTCCTCTGTACAGGTCTTCAGCTGTTCCTGTGGGCCTGTGTCTTGAGTTCACCAGGCAGGTCACTTGCAGCATACAAATTGGTCTTACCTGTGGTCCCGAGGCTCAAGTTCGCTCGCGGGGTGCTGCCCACGGGCTCTTTGCGGCGGCAGCAACCAGGAAGACCTGTGCCGCCCCTTCTGGGAGCTTCAGTGCACCAGGGTTCCAGATGGCCTTTGGCTTTTTCCTCTGGTGTCCGAGATGTGTGTGCAGAGAGCAGTCTCTTCTGGTTTCCCAGGCTTGTCTGCCTCTCTGAAGGTTTAGCTCTCCCTCCCACGGGATTTGGGTGCAGAGAACTGTTTATCCGGTCTGTTTCCTTCAGGTTCCGGTGGTGTCTCAGGCAGGGGTCCTGCCGCTCCTGGGCCCTCCCCCACGGGAGCCCAGAGGCCTTATACAGTTTCCTCTTGGGCCAGGTATGTGGGCAGGGGTGGGCAGTGTTGGTGGTCTCTTCCGCTCTGCAGCCTCAGGAGTGCCCACCTGACCAGGCGGTGAGGTCTCTTTCCCATGGGGTCTGGGAGCAGAGAGCTGCTGCGAGCCGGGATCCGCGGTAAACACAGGACGTGCCCGGTCCTAGAGGAATTCTGCCTTTGTGTGTCCCGATTTCACCAGGCAGCTTTCTTGCAGCAGACAAGTTGGTCTTACCTGTGGTCCCGAGGCTCTAGTTTGCTCGCGGGGTGCTGCCCACGGGCTCTCTGCGGCGGCCACTTATTAACTGTCTATGTACCTCAAGCTGACTTTGCTTGTCTCTCTCTTTTATTGTGAATTTTTGACTTAACTATTCTTTACTTGCCTAAAACTTCACAGGTACAGCTAAAGTGTCTGTTTTCATAATTAGCTTTCACTTTTAGCAGTCCAGTCTGAACACCCTTTCAAGAAACTTGATTATATAGAGTTTTACAAGTAGAAGGCTTTATAGTTTAGCTGTTAGTTTTACAACAATTCTCATGGCTTTCCTGTAATTTCATGCATGTACACATAATATGGTCTTGAAAAAGGTCATCTCAATTATTTACAGTTACTTTTATTTTTCAATTTAAAAAAATTGGCCATTCTCCTTTCCAGTGATTGCATAGTAGTTGGACAAATATATGTAAATAGCTGATTGTATTATGTGACATGTTAGAGGTCGTTCTTCCTTCAGGCATGAACCTAGTCATGGAGTAATAGAACTGGATTTAAGAATTGCATTGTAATTGTGTTGAGAATTTGCATGTGTGTATGTGTGTTAAATATGTATCTATTTTCTACTAGGCTGCTCCAATGAACGCTAAAGATTCTGGCTGGAAAGTCTTGAGACTGTTTAATGGATGTGTTTACAGTGGTGTGGAAACCTTGGGGAAGGAGCTGTTTATGTACTTTGGCCCAAGAGCTTTACGGTAAGACAGACCTGTCCAATGCGCCATGCAGCTCCATGTGTAAAGGTAGGTGGAAGGGTTTGCTAGCAGTTTTCCAAGTTTCACATCTAACCATGGAGAAAGTGTTTCAGATTTAAAAGCTCTCTAACATGAAAGGCTGGGATTCTGTTATAGAAAAAAAAAGCACAAGAAGAATGCATTGTGATGAGTGTCCTCATTCCTCGTAGGCCTGTCCTTCTATTTCTCTTAAAAAAAAACCACCATTTGTAGGCCTGCAGGGCTTTTCTAGTCCACTGGAGCCAAGGCTCTGTTTTGATTTTTAGCAAATGTTAATTACTTTCTGTAACATAGGTTGTTTTGCATTTCTGACAGACTCTAGTTTGGTTTTAGTATGTCACTAGATTTTTGTATTTTTTTTCTGTCTTCTTTCTCTGTCTGAAGCTTTGTGTGGAATTTGGGAACTTAAAGAACTCACGAACTTCCGACAGACACACTAAGTCATCCATTGTCTCAGGGTTCTTATGGGAATATGTGGATAATATATAGGCAAAGAAGGACAAGTGCGCTCTCTCTCTCTCTCTCTTTCTCTCTCTCTCTCTCTCTCTCTCTCTCTCTCTGTGTGTGTGTGTGTGTGTCTATCTCTCTGTTGTCTCTGTCTCTGTCTCTCTGCCTCTCTTTCTCTCTCTCTGTATACTATATGGTATAATATATATTATTGCTTTGATAATGTTAGATTTATGACTACCTATTTAACTTTTTCAAGTAAATGAAACAGGTCTGTGGTTTCCTATGTCTATCAAATCACTGTGTGGTTTTAGAGTTAGCTTCAGATTTTTGCAAACAGTGAGTATAAGTCTGCTTCCTGGGCTCTGTTTGGTGTTCCTTTACGATATTGACCAGATAGCACTTGACAAGGGAAGAGCTGTTACTTCTAATTCTAACAAGGGAAGGTGAGAGACACTCACAGAGGGGACATGGCTCTCTAGTTATTTATTGCATCTCATTGCCTACATATTTGGAGTACTTCAGGTTTCTGTAATTGCTTCTCCTTTGAGGTGTTCTTTTACTTGTCAGCAGCTTCTGTCCTTGGGCCACATTGTCACTTCATGGTTTTCCTTAGTCTGGAATTGATAGTATCAGCATATGTCGGCTGGTTCATGCAGTAATGATGTATTGCTGGGTACATTATTACCATGGTAGATTGATGTGGTTGAAAACACTTAGCACTGGAGAGAGTCAGGCACAATGGAATCCATGGATGATAGTTGAAAACATTGATATGTTATTGATTCTTGGTGCTAAGTGTAGATTTATTTAGGGAAGATGAGAGGGAGGCTTTGTATCAAATGTCCCCCACCACAGTGATGAGGAGGGAGTCATTTCTCAGTGGAGGGCTGTCAGTAACTGTTCCATGAAGTTCTAAACAAGGGCAATCACATCTTCAAGCCGCGTGAGCTAGTGGCATCCCTGGAGAGCACCTATCTCAATATATGGGTAGGGAAAAAATTCACCGGCTTGCTTACTTTGAATTTCCTGCAGCCCTAATGACTCTTCTGTGTAACAATTCAAGGTCAGAGGCAGACAGCTATTGGAATCTGCATTTAGTAATACAAACTCAACCGAATCCCATATTACAATATGACTTTAAATTCAAAAAGTGCACTTCTAAACTATTTTTATGTCTTGTCTCTTCATTTTGTTTTTAAATTATGTCTTTTGAAGATAATTATTTTTAGTATTAATGACTTCTAAATTCTTTTGTTTTCTTCTTTGGATCAAAAATTTTACTAAAATCTTTGAAACGTTCCTCACTACAAAGTCACTTGTGACATTTTATTTGTGTACGGTTATTATCTCAGCACTCATATTTAGGATACTGATCCACTTGAGTTAAGTCTGAGTAAAGCGCAAGACAAGCATTTTAGTGCTTTTTGTTTGTATGGTATTTCCTCTCTGTTTATATGCTGTTGTCCTGACACCTGGTGTGGTGATTACCTTTTCTCTCACACATTTCTTTGCAATGTTATCAAGAGAACAGTTGGCCCCATATGTGTATTTCTGAGCTCACAATATTATTTAATGGATCTAGGTATCCATTTTCATTAATAATACAGTATCTTAAAGTAGTTTTAAAGTAAGTTCAGATATGTTAGATGAGTCATCCTGTTTTAGTCATTTGATGTATTTTATTTAGTCTTTCAGAATTTCTTACAGTATATTTTGATTGTATTCTTTTCCTTCCTCCAACTGTTTCTAGACTCTCCTGACCTCTCTACCTAGCAAATTTCATGTTCTTTCTCCTTAAACAAACAAACAAACCAAAAATGGAGTTTAATTTGTGTTGCCCAACCAGTCCTAAGCATGGAGCCGTCCCTGAAATCTGGTTGATATGTCCATTCATATCTCATTGAAGATCTTTCCCAGAAGCTATCAATTGTGAAGAGCTTCTTGCTAAGGGTAGGACTTTCTCCTCTGCATGCTATCACAGTCTCTGTAAATTTATATGTGCATCTGTCCTATAGTATGTAGAACACACTGCACCCATGACATCATCTACCACCTCTGGTTCTTGCAATTTTTCTGTCCTCCATCTCCACATAGATCCCTGAGCCTTGAAGTGAAGGATGTAATGAAGACACATCCCTCATAGGGCTGTGCATTCCAACATCTTTTACTCTCTGTTTGTGTCTACTTGTGGGCCTGTGTTAGTTACTATCTACAAGAAGAAACCTCTGATTAGGGTTGAGGGATGGATTCATCAATAGGTACAGCAGTATGTCATCCAGAGGCATTTTATTGCTGTGTTCATTGAACAAAATAGTAGTAGTAGGTTTCCTCTAGGACCCATTCCCAATTTAGACTCAGGTTTTTGGCTTCATTAATAATGTAAGATACAGGCTCTGTCCATAGAGTAGTTCTTAAAGAAAAGAAAAAAAAATATGTTTGGTTGCTCCCATAACATTCATGCCACTCTTGCTCCAGTGGGCATATCTTACAGGCTGATCATTTTTGCAGTTCACAGAGATCATAGCTGGGTGAGATTCATAATTACTTTTCTCCTCCAGTTATGTGCATGACAGCTTCCAGTACTATGAACTCTAGCTGGTAGGAATGAAGTTCCCAGATGAGTACCAGCTGAATTTCATATTCTGTGCCCTAAGTATGTGATATCTTCAGTAACAGGGTCTTACTGCCAAGTTTGGTGATAGTGGGTAATGTTTAGAGGAGGGATCTATGGGACAAGGTTTCCCAATCACTCGAATCATGTAACCCATTCCTGGTACTGGAGAGGTTAATTTGGTAGCATGTGAAGTATAGTTTGGATATTGTCTCCTCCATAATATGGTAGCTCTGTATTAAGTGTACATATGTATATTTTAGGAAGTTTCAGGATTATTTTGACTGTTTTATTTCTTATGGTTTTCCAAATTTTAGGCTCAACTTTTTGACTGCTACAAAATTCTGATTAAGGATTCTTCAGGGTTTGATAGAGTTTACACTGGATCTGCGCATCATTAGGTGATTGTTATTAGGTTAACAATGTTGTACCCTGCCCTATTAACACAGAACACATAGCTTTTTTATTTCTTTTATCTGTTTTTGTAGTTTTCAGCCCCAGGCATATTTCATATCTCTAGGTAAGTTGATGCTTTAGCTGGGATCTGTGGCTCTAACAAACACTATGACCAAAGCACCTTAGGTAAGAAAAGGTTTGTTTTACTTTACATCTCCAGGTCATGGCTTATTATTGAGGGAAGTTCAGCAGTAATTCTAACAGGAACTGAAACAAAAACCATGAAGAATCACTGTGTACTAGCTCATACTTAGCCAGGTCCCCCCCACCCTCCATTTTTTTCTTTTCTTTCATTGGATATTTTCTTTATTTAAATTTCAAATGTTATCTCCCTTCCAGGTTTCCCCTCCGGAAACCCCATATCCAATCGCCCCTCCCCCTGCCTCTATGAGGGTGCTCCTCCACCCACCCAACCACTCCCTCCCACCTTCCTGCGCTGGCATTCCCCTACACTAGGGCATCTAGCCTTCACAGTACCAAGGACCTTTCCTCCCATTGATGCCCAATGAGTCTATCCTCTGCTACACATGCAGCTTGAGCCATAGGTGGCTGCATGTGTATTATTTGGTTGGTGGTTTAGTCCCTAGGAGCTCTGGGGGGTTCTGATTGGTTGACATTGTTATTCTTCCTATGGTGTTATAAACCCCTTCAACTCCTTCAGTCCTTTCTCTAACTCCTCCATTGGGGACCCCATTCTTAGTCCAATGGTTGGCTGTAAGCATCTGCCTCTGTATTTGTCAGGCTCTGGCAGAGCCTCTCAGGAGACAGCTATATCAGGCTCTTGCCAACATGCACTTCCTAGCATCTGCAATAGTATCTGGGTTTGGTGACCGCAAATGGGCTGGATCCCCAAGTTGGGCAGTCTCTGGACAGCCTTTCCTTCAGTCTCTGCTCCACATCTTGCCTCTGCATTTCCTCATGTATGTGGTTCCCCCTTCTAAAAAGGACTGAAGCATCCACACTTTGATTTTCCTTATTCTTGAGCTTCATGTGGTCCGTGAATTGTATCTTGGGTATCCCAAGCTTTTGGGCTAATATCCACTTATCAGTGAGTGTATATACCATGTGTGTTTCTTATATAGCCTAAGAGGGCTCTGACCTCTTACATCAAGACCATGCCCCAGAGACATGCTCACAAACCAACTTAAGCCAGCCAATTCCTCAAGTGGGATCTTCCTCATAGATGACTCTAAGCTGTATCAAGTTGACAATGAGGGTTGTCCAGAACATTTGATGATTTATATTATTGTAAAGGGTTGATTTTTAAAATTTGAATTTTCAGTTCTTCTCTAGTAAAATGTTTGAGTGTGCCTTAGCCTTGTATCCTGCACCTTTGCTGACCTCAATTACTCTAGTTTTCATATTTGCATGTTTTGGCATTTACAGGGTGTTCTGGTTTGAGATAGGCAATCTAGGTAAATATTTATAGCATCTGTGAACTGTGGCATTTTCCTTTCTTCCCTCTCAAACACATTATCTTTTTTTAGAGTGCACTACCTGGGAATCCGACTGTGATATTGAGTAGACTGTGAGATAACGCATCCTTACTCTCTTTGCTGTTTGCTTTATTTTTTTCCTGCCTCAGGTACTACCTTTCTTGTTTGTATGGTAGATAACATCTACAACATAGCCATACTTGTGCGGCGGAGATAGATTGCTGCCAGACAGCATCAAACAATGCAGGGTGGCTTGGGAGCTAAAAAGAATTTATCTGAAAGCTGCTAACAAGGAAGCTAACAGGCGAACATGTCTGCTCTACTGCACTGTGCAGGCCCATTGGTGACCTGATGGACAAGAAGCACTTTTGTCCCTCGCAGGGCCTCCCCAGAATCCCTAGTCCTCTGTTCAGCATCCCTCTGCAGTGCTGCTGTAGCAACACTCATACAGTCCAATCGCTGTTGGCTGGACTTGCTCTTTCCATAATGCTCCCTTACTTTCCTCAATCAATGCTGCGAAAAGAGGGACTTTGGCTCACCTTCTTTCGCCCTTGTATACCCAGCATTCCAAAGAATAGCTGACTTAGCACGAATTCAGAAACAAGTAATAGAATTTGTTCTAGATGATGCTACATTGCTTTGTCTTGTCTGTGGCCCTCCAGAGAGTCCTTATCTGTATGTTCAGGTCTTTCATTGCCCCGTTGAGGTGAGAGTAGCAAAGAGTATTTTAGGGCACACTTAAGGCTGATGCTCTGTTTTGCAGTGCACATACATGGTGAATTATACAGACTGATCTTATCATAATCTTACCAATCTTCCTACTTCATTGTGATAGTTTACCCTTTCTGCATATTGCTAGATTTCTTTTATTGAGAATGTTTTTATTTGTTTTCATGACAGATGTTGGCCTAAAGGGTTATATTCATATATACTTCTGTTTAATTC